>NC_092501.1:2201372-2501372 GCF_047511675.1 Marmota flaviventris
GCATCCCAATCCCACCAGGCTGCTGTCTTACACATGGTGACCTGCATTCGCCGTGAAGACGTCAACCTCTCCTTCTGTGGGTGGGGGGCCTTGCCAGCCCCTCCCCCGTCGCAGCCCAGGGTTCCAGGCCTGGCGCCTCCCGGGCTCTCACAGCCTCAGTGCAGCTCTGAGCCTCCTGCAGAGAGGCAGGAAGAGAGGCCTGCTGCTGGTGGTCACTGCTGGGCCACACATGCGTCCTGCTGTGGGCATGAGTCAGGTGTCCACACAGGGCCCGTCCCTAGGGCTGGTGCCTGGGGCTCCTGGGCCGGGCAGGACAAGGGTCCTGGGGTGATGAAGGGCCAGCTCAGGGGGCCTGAGGGGCTTTGCTCTTTGCTCCCACCCCTGGCCCTTTCCTGGGGGCTTCCAGCAGCTCAGGACTGGGCCGTCCTCTGAGCCACCTCTTCCTGGGCAGCCCTTGAGGACTCCCCTTGCCATTGTCTCGAGAAGCACTGGGCAGGGCTCCAGTGGTTACAGCCAGCTGTGGAGAAGCAGTGGAGAAAGGACTTCTGGAGAGGGAGAAGCCACTTTGAATAAGAAGCACTCACACGGGACTTGGAAGTGTGTTGAGATTTTCCCCAAATCAGTCATTCAACTGATGGCTGCATGCCCCGGTGCTTGCAGAGGCTCACCCCTGGCCTGGTCCTGGGTGAAACACGCAGGTGTCCACCTGGGGCGCAGTGGTCTCTGCCATGCTGCTCGCCTGGGCGTCACCTGGGACGCAGTGAGTGAGTATGGCAGGTCCATGT
Source organism: Marmota flaviventris (assembly GCF_047511675.1). NCBI lineage: Eukaryota > Metazoa > Chordata > Mammalia > Rodentia > Sciuridae > Marmota > Marmota flaviventris. Next base: position 2,202,158 of record NC_092501.1, read on the forward strand.
GGCACTTGCACCCCCAGGAGCAGTGGGCTCTGAGCAGCAGCTGGCCACTCAGTGGTAAAGGGGGTGTCTATCTGTGATATCTCATGGGAAAGCAGCCTGCAGTGGGACCGCAATGTGGTGCCAGCACAGAGGGGCCGTGCCAGCAGAGAACAGCAGCACAGTCAGGTGCTCAGGGGGGTCCGGGGGACATTTTCACTTATCTACGGGGTCTGCTGTGGGGCGGTTTTGTTATTAAGCTGTAGGGTTTTGAGTATTGCTTATGTTCTCTGACTTTCGATCCCTACATGGGAATGATGGGATCCACTACACCCCAGTGGAACAGACGAGGTCCAGAACTGGGGACAGCAAGTGCCACAAGCAGTGTGTGGCTGTTGGGGACAGAGCAGTCAGCCTCTCGGGAGGAGTCGGTGGTTTCTTACAAAGCTACTCATACCTCTACCATGTTATGCTGCAATTCCCCTCCTTGGTATTTACCCAGAGGATTTGAAAACTCATGTCCACATTAGGATCTGGGCACAGCTGTTGTAGCAGTTTATTCATAATCACCAACACTTGGAAGTTCCCGGGACGTCCTTCAGTGGGTGAGTGGGTAACTGCTGCGTCCTTGGAGTGAAATACTACTCAGCCATAACCAGGAATGAGCTGTCGTTCCTTGGGAGACGTGAAGGAAGCTCCCATGCGCCTCGCTCGGTGGGGGATGGAGGGACGTTAAGTGAACATGGCCAAGGGCAGAAGCCAGTCGGTATGGCTGGGCAAGGCTTGCTTCTGATCACAGGGCATTCGGAGAAGACATGGCCACAGTGGATAGGCCAGGGGCTGTGGGGGTGGGAGGAGGGGGAAAGTGCAGTGTGGGCATTTCTGGGGCCGCAGGACTCTGGGTGAGGCTGGGGTGGCAGATACGCGTCAGTGTGCGTTTGTCAAAAACCCGTAGGACATTCAGCGCCAATGACAACGAATCCTGCAGGAAACTGTGGGTCTTAGTGAGTCACTGTGTGTCCCCGAGAGCTCTCCCCTGTGGAGACGCACCGCGGCAGAGCAAGGCGCCAGCAGGGACCTGGGGTGGCCAAGGAGGGAGCGGCACCTTCTGCTGGTTTTTTCTGCAGCCCGGCGCTGCTTGGTGAAAAGTCAACTCAGGTTCAGAATCCATGTCTGCCCGGCACTGGGACTTCAGAAACCGGGCAGACAGGAAGGAGAGGAGCCAGATTTATGTCCACGTTCAAGACTGACTTCCAGTCCCCCACGGGCAGCTTTTTAAACCCGTCTGACATCCTGGTGGAAGGCTCTCTGAGACGCAGATCGGCAGGCACTGTCCCTGGGCCTGGGCTGAACCGAGCCCTGCCTGTCATCCCCAAGCAGCCAAGATCAGGACATCCACATGGTGTCAGGGCTGGCCCTTCTCTGCTCCAGGCCCCATCCCTCAATGTCTGCCCACGCCAAGTGCCACCCCAGTCACCACACACCTGTGTCCACCTGCGTCCACCTGCACTGCCTGCTGTCCCCCAGCCAGCCCTGTTTCCTCATCGCCCACGTCCTCCCCCTTGCCCCCTCCACCTGCCTCCCATTCTCCTGGACACACAGGGCCTTTGCACTCCCTGCTGTTTGTCCGTGGCCCTCTCCTCTAGGGGCCAGTGGTTCCTCCCTGTGCTCCTGACCCCCTTCTCTGCCTTTCCCCTTGTGCCCATCGACCTATCACAGAAGGCAAATAAGTGAGACAAATGTAGTCTGTATGTCCTCTGGGAGGCCACGCCTGGAGGCAGCTGTGCACTGTGGGCCCTCGCCTCTGTCCCTGTGAGCGGGAGCAAGCCGCACCTGTCAGTGACCGAGGTGTAGATATCTAAGTGCTTTTCTGGCCTGTTTTGTCACTCACCTGTCTTGTGAGTCATTGCATAACTGTCCTTGATCCCTTTGGTGGCCGAGTCCTCACCAGGGACAACCTGATGGCAGGAGGCTGCCCGCATCCTGCAGCTGCAGGCCGGGTCCCGTGAGCTCAGGACACCCGTCTGCCCTGACCCACAGCTGCCCCTTCCAGCAAGCCCTCTCCATCCCATGTGTGTGGCCTGGAGTGGCTCCAGTGACCACGCTCTTGTCACCGTGGCTTCTCTTTCCTTTCATCCTCTTGTGCATTGAGGATTGAGCCCAGGGACACTTTACCACTGAGCCACATCCCCAGCCTTTTTGATTTTAGACCTGGACACAGGGTCTCACCAAGTTTCCCAGGCTGACCTTGAACTTGCCATCCTTGGTTGCTGGGGTCACAGAGGTGCACCCTGCCCCGGCCTGTTGTGGTGATTTCTGACGTTGTGCACTATCCACGTGCATCACAGCTGGGCTGCTTCTGTTAGGGTGCAGGGGTCTCGCTCCTCTCCCGGGTGACCGCGGGCTCTGCAGTGCACTGGACATCCTGCAGGGCATGTGCAGTTGCACAGTCCACCCTCAAGTGCTTCCTCTGGGGAGGGAGGCCCACAGGTGGGCTTTCTCTGGAGGGAGCTGGCGCGGGGTTTGGGTGCTGGTGCCTGACATGGTGCAGCAGGCGTCTGTCACCGTGGAAGACGCACATCCCATTCTGACCTGTCCCTCTTCCGCAGGTGGTTGCCATAACAGCCTTAAGCCAATCAGCAACAGTCCCACCATCGCCATCGCAGCCGCCGCTGCAGCCGCTGCCGCCGCTATGGTCTCCGTGGACCCTGAGGGACTCCGGGGTCCATCCCCTGCCAGCGTGCAGCCCTGCCACTTCCTGACATTGGCGCCCATCAAAATACCGCTCCTGACGGCCCCCTTCTCAGGTAGGCACAGAACCGCGCGTTGCTCGCAGACGGAATCCTCCATCGGTGAGAGGCAGGGACGCTGGCCTCCGTGGCTCAGGTTTCCGGTCAGTGCCTATGGCCAGGGGTGCATGTGCTGCCGGACAGTCTTCTGAGGTCACGCAGGGTCTGCTCAACATCAGACTGCCCAGACACACCTGGGTTCCACCAGGAGCCAGGCCTTGCTGGGCCACCCGGCATTTTCAGCCTGTGAGTGAAGAACTGAGCTGTCTCCTAGGACTCTGTGGCGTAGTGCAGGAGCCTGGCAGTGCAGGGACCCAGACCTTTGTTCTTTCCTCGCGTGGGGCACACAAAATAGCAAGAGCAGCCCTGGCAACGAGTCCGCGTGGCACTAGAGCACAGTGCTGAGCCACTCGCCCCTCCCTGGCCAGGCTGGGACTGGGGCAGGACGAGTGATGGCCCCGAGCCCCTGAGCTCTGTCCTGGGGCGTCGGGCTGGCGGACACTCTGGCTTTCTGGGAGGTGCTGGGAGTCGTGGATGCGGGGCCAAGGAGGGAGACAAGGCTGGCCGCGGATCCGTGCCTGCCCGTGCTCACTAAGCGTGGCTGCTGGAGTCGGCAGGCCTGGTGACCGGTGTCCCTGTGAAACGCTGGTTCCCTCAGGTGCCCGTTAGGGTAGAACAGCACTGGGTGAGCCATCCAGGAGTGCTCTGGTTTTCGTTGTTCACCTGAATGGGGATTCCGAGAAAGATGACACACACGGGGGGTTGAAATAGCATCCTGGATCCGAAAGTCCACAATCTGAAATGCTCCCAATCCACCCCTTTGGAGTGCTGGCAGGGTGTCCCGGTGGAATTTCCACACCATAAAGATTTGTTTCTTGCACAAAATTACTTTTAAAATATCGTATGAAACCTTCAGGCCGTGTGTACAAGGGGTATGTGAAACATAAATACACTTCCTTTTAGGCTTGGGTCTCATCCCCAAGATGTGTCATCACATATGTACAAAAATCTGAAAAAATCCCTAATCCAAAACCCTCGAGGTCCCCAGCAGTTTGGAGGAGGGACGCTCCGCCTGTGTCGCTGCCTGCGAGGCTGGGAAGTGTGTCCAGGCGTCACACGCCCAGGGTGAAGGGCGAGCTGGTGCCCTGGTTCCCAGTCTCTATAGAGTGGTTTGGCCTGTGGACCTTTCCTCCTGCAAACCTAGAGTGGTCTTCTCCACGCTGGGCTTTGCATTCTGTGTTTCCACATTGGTGTGATGAGTATTGGGTCAATGTACTCTCAAGAACCAAGTCCCGTTTGCGTTTCCGCGTGTGAGTGAACTCACATTTGGAGTTTGATGGGAAAATAAGCGAGTGTGTGGGTAACCCTGTACGGAGCCCAGCTCCCAGCTGTGTCAAGATGCTGCCTGAGACCTGTCAGTCACTGACATTTGATCAGCTGACACTGATCCCGGGAAATCCATCTTAGAACCGAGACGGGGTGCCAGGGGGCTTCACTTTCTGTCTCTCAGGCATTTAGGAAATGACATCATAAACATTAGCCCCCTTCTGTGTTTGCCTTTTCAAATCAGCCACCACGACGCGCTCAATTGGAAAAGGTCAAGCCTCTGGGTTGTAGTCTCTGCCTCGATGGGGGTGTTGGCTTTGGACGTTTGATCTAAAGCCCTGCTCCGAGGAGGGTGAGGTTGAAATGTAGTCGGGGGTGGACCAGGCCCTGCAGCTCTCCCAGGGGTGCCCAGTGAGGGTGTTGGAGGGGTGGCCACCTGCAGTACTGTCCAGGGCACCTCTTCTAGCCATCTCAGAAGTGAGTGAGGCCAGCCAGGCCCATGTGACACCAAGCTGGAGGCCCCTGGAGAACCTCTTGAGAAGCGAGGCTTGCAGGAGATGCCGGGCAGCTCACCGGCCAGGGCTGCTCAGGCAGGCTGTCTCCAGGCCACTCCCCGCAGCCTGTGCAGGGAGCCTGCTCTTAGAGTCAGCTGTTCTGATGAGCAGCTCGCTGGGGAATTCCTGACACCCCTTAAAATGGGTGGATGGCGAGGGGCAGGAGAAGGACAGAGGTCCCTGGGAGGTCTAGGGGGACCCAGAGCAGAGGGGAGTCATCAGTGGAAGTCTGCTCCGTGAGAAGTGATGTCGTGGACGCCGGTGCTTTGGGTGTCCAGAGGGGAACCACCCGTGTGCACCTGAAGGTGATGATTCCCACTGCCGATGAGAGAGCTGGACGCCCTCAGCTTGGTGACAAGAGCCAGATGGCCTCAGAGGCCACACAGAGTGGGATCCATGGTTCTCATCGGGACATCTTGGTCTCCAGGGCATAGTTGGCAGTGGCAGGAGATGGCTTTTGGTTGTCGGAACTTCAGGAGCTACTGCTGGGATCTTTGGGGTAGAGGCTGGGGAAGTAGCCCGTGTCCCTGGCCCCAGAACAGTCCCCGTGATAACAGCGATCCTTCGGCCGACATCAGGGATGCTGCTGTCAGGAAATCCTGGTTCATGCCAGGAGGCTGCCGACCAGAAACTGAGGCCTTGGCAGGTGCAGACTCACCTGGGAGTTCCTGCTCCTCTAGCCTGAACCCCGAAGGAACCAGGCTCTCTGGGAGGAGGGAGCAGGAGAACCTCAGGATATTTGCCCTCAGGGGGAGCAGCCAGAGCAGGTTCCCCTCCTGGCCTGCCACTCAGCACATCCCTGCACTGCCTCTCTGCTGCTGGGCCCCTCAGCCTCCTGCTGGGGCCCTCTGATCACGTGCTGTCCCCTTCCTGGGCCCCAGGTTACCTGCATGCAGGGTTGGGTCTTTTTATCCTGGCCCCTCTGCACAAGTGGGTTGACTGAACTCAGCTGACTTCAGGGCCCTGCCTTCCGGGACCACTGTCCCCAGGGCTAGGCTGAGCAGAGCTGCTCTCTGCATTGAATGCCGCTGCTCGGGCCTGCTAGAGCTAGCGGGGGCAGCATCGAGTGGAGGGCACAGCGCACTGCAGATGTGCTGTCTGTTATTCAGATGGGCGTCCCTGTGACCACAGGACCCCACAAGAACAGCTTAGCAGAGGAAGGGTCTGTCTTGGCTCCCAGTTTCAGAGACGTAGTCCATGGCCAGCCAGCCCCACAGTCTGGGTCAGAGGTGAGGTGGACATCATGGCAGAAGGTCATGAGGAGGAAAGCAGCTCAGGATGGAGAATCGGGGAGAGGAACAGGCCCCAGGAAAACCAAGCCTTCCCGTGACCTGCCACCTCCAGCCACGCCCACCTGCCTAGTCACCACCCCATCATGCTCTCATAATGCAACCCTTTCACCCTGACTATGCCTGGTGAGCACAGAGCTTTGGGGACAGTGCGTGTGCAGTCATAGCCCTGCCCTTTCTGCTGACAGCTGGGCTGGGACGGCTGGAGGAGCCACCAGGAGGCTGGACAGAAAGGCGCCCTCTTCGCCAGGTCTCCACCACAGCTGCTGGCATCTTCCGGCTCCTTCAGGCCTCTGGCTTCAGACTGCAGAGGAGCTTCCAGGGGAGGTGATCTCAGTGCGTAAGGAGCTGTTTGTCAGGGCACGGTGAGAGACGGGATGAGTGGGCTGGGGATGTCCCCGGAGCGCTCCAGACCTGCAGCCACCAGACAGGGTCCTGCCCTGACCTTGTGCCCGGAACGGTGAGGTGGGCTCAGAGCTGACTGAACTCGGCAGCTGCCCCACAGGACGGGATAAATGAAGTGGTTCTTCTTTTAAGAATAATCCTGTCTATTTTTACGATGTGACTTGCCATTTTCTTAAGCATGTGAGTGAGAAAGGTGCTGTGTGAGTGAGGAGTCGGTCTCTAGTAGCAAAAATTACCATCAAATACAAATATTAAAAGGTGCCATCTGCCTTGGAGATCATTTGCCACCTGTTCTTTTGCTTCCAGAACTATTTAATGGTCTAGATTTAACGTGTTGTCCTGCCACAGAACAGCTGGGAGTGACTATTTTTTTTCTGCCAGTATCTTGCCAGCCAAGCCGCGTAACGAGTCCGAAAAGTCTCCAGGCCAGAGCCAGCGCGGCCTTTCAAGTATCCCTCGTTAGGGAGCCTGCAGATGCTCAGGCAGGCCCCGCGACAGCCGCCGTCAGCCATGCGGCACGAAGGCTTTCATTTCTTTTTTTTTTTTTAATCCAGGAATTGTTTTCTCCTCCACTATAATCAAAAATGTCATAATACATATTAACATTTTAGAGTTTTCCTGAGACAAAAATACAGTAACACGGTAACAACATAATTACTCACAACCCAATATGCAGGAGCCCAGCTTCCTGTGGGGAAGGCGTGTGTGTCTTGGACAGAGGCATCAAGCCACCGTTAGTAGAAAGTGTGGGGACCTGAACAGGCAACGGGCTTCGGGCACTTTGCTACCTGTGACGACCGAGGTTGTGTCCAGACGCCTGTGCAGGTCTCCAGGCTGGCGCTAGGACTGGGTGTGCGGCAGCCTCTCCTACGTGGAGAGTGTCCCTGGGACCCCAGGGCAGGACCCGTTTTCACACGAGTCTCCCCTTTCGGCCAGGTCTAGGTGGAGCACCCAGAAGGTGCGCCTGTGACCCGAGTCCCCCAGGGCTCTGGTCCCTGAGGAGCCTGCGGCACTCTGTCTGCATTGGCCATCTCCACCGGTAGATACGACCCACTCTTTCTCTGAAAAGAAAAATTGGAGCTGCCGCTGGCCAAGCCTGTGCATCTACGTCAAGAGTAAAGCGTGGAGTGCCCCAGACGCCATGTGGCCCTCCCAGGGGAAGCAGCGGCACCCGGTGCCCAGCCTCCCTGCAGCTGTGCCACATGTGTGCCAGGCACCCTCTGCCGCTCTTTCCACGGTTGTTCGCCACACCCTCCAGGGCCTGCAGACTTGTCTCCTGTGAAGTTCACAGAGTGCACCCTGGGTACACACCTGGTGCAGCCGGTCTGGTCAGGGAGGTGTCTCTGGGCGCTGCCAGGGGTTTCTGAGTGGGCACAGGAGGCAGCGCCCTTTGAGCTGCTCCATGGAACACCAGACACAGTTGTCACCTGTGTCCCTGGGACGCACTCGCCTTCCTGGTCTGACGATCCTCTGCTGGGCTCCACCTGGGCCGAGTGCTCAGGAGCCCTGGGCCCTGCTGTGTCCCCTGAGCTTCCATCCTGGGTAGTGAGGGTGGCAGCAGGCCTCCTGCTCCCTGGGCTCTGGGCTGCAGGTTCTTGGTGGGCGCCCCACTTTCCCAAGGACATTTCGAGCTCCCCTTCTTGTACAGGAAGGGCTGACTCCCACCCCAGGGTCTTCTCACGAGAAGCCGGCAAACCTCCGTCCCCAAGGTCTTCCAGCCACCCCACCCCCGTAGGCTGCAGTGCAGGCAATGCCACCAGCATGTCCAGGAGCCGAGCCCAGCGCCTGGAGGTCACCCGGATCCTCCTCCTGCTGGCTCCTCACGTCCCGCTGGTCAGCACCGTCGTCCCTCCTCTTCCCCAACACCGGGGTGGTGGGGAGGGCCATACCTCTCTGTCCTCTCCTCTTGTCCAAGCGGCACAGCCTTTACATGGAGGCCGCTGCACACTCCCTCTGCCTCCACAGCACCTGCTCGAGCCACAGAGGAGCCAGCGTTCAGCTCTAGGAATCATGCACCAGCCCCCCGCTCACCTCCCTGGCACTGCCTTCCATGGGTTAGAGCAAGCCCCAGCTCCCCCGGGCCTTGGGCGCTCTCGTGCCGTGCCTGGCCTGCACAAGCCACCCCCATTTGCCCCGCAGCCCTCGCATGCCGACTGCCGCTGGCTCCTCTACATATCAAGGAATAGCCTGGCTGCCTCAGGTCCTTTGCTCTACTATTTCCCCACTCACGGACGAGCCCTGGCAGCGTCCTCTGGAATAAGAGCTTCCTCATTGGTGGGCATTTACTTGGAGATTTTCATCTTGGCTCAGAATCATTCTTGGTGTCCGTTTCTGCATATTTCCTCCTTCGCTGGGAGTCAGGGCCACTGGCAGGGCCCCCATGCCTTCTTCACCACCGAGTAAAACACGTGGTGACGGTCTTCCCTTGGTAGGACCTTGCTCGGGGACACGTGGAGCACAGCTCTGTCCTGCAGTGGTGCTTGGACTTTAGGGTGGGTCTCAGCAGACACAGCGGTGTCCATGCCAGCCTGTCCCATCCAAGGCGGTGACGAGGCACTGCCCTCCTCTGCACATGCATGTCCCACACCCCTTGCCTACCTGGGCCCCATAACTGAGCAAGGTCACCAACAGGAGGAGGCGCCTGCAGCCAGAAGTCTTCCTCAGCACTGTGAGCTTTGTGTCCCCTACAGAGACGGCCCTCGGTGCAGGTCAGTCAGATCTCTAAACAGGAGCTCAGGCGCAGGACGAGGCTCTGCTGTGAAGGACTTCCAAGCAGTGGTCAAGCCCCAGTCCTACATTCTTGTAGGGTGAATTTCCTGGAATCCAAACTTTCAAGCCAGAAGGACTGTGGACCCCATGTGGCCAGTCCCATTAGGTAAGGCTGGGAGACCATCGAAGGTCAATAGAGACTGCCCAGCACCGTGAATGGCCTGAGTGCCCTGAACTGCACACCCAGAAATGATTATGACGGTAAATTTTATGGTGCATGAATTTTACTACAGTTTTTAAAAGTAGCCCTGGCGCTTCCTGTACTGGGTGCTGCCTGGAACAGGCCGTGGGGTCCTGCCCCATGGGCTCCAGCCAGTCCCCCTGTCTGAGAGAGAGGCCCTTGCACACACAGGAATGGAACTTGTCATGGGAATTTGGAAAGTGCCAGAAGAAGAGCATTAGATAGGAAACCTGTGAGGCTCCCACCTCCCTTGTGAGTTCAAGCTCCAGCCGTCTCTAGCCTCTGCGTCCCCTCTGTGTCCCCTCTGCGTCCCCTCTTGTAACAGCCTCTGGCAGCCAGGGTTAGCCATCTGGAACACAGTAGAAACCGAGGTGTGATGGGAAGAGGCCCCAGCCCAGCCGGAGCAGCTGGTGCAGGCCCCTGCACTCTTCTTGGGCAGCTGGGCAGACTTCAGTGGGGACCACAGGGAGCTGGCAGAGGCAGAGCCTGGCCCGGGGGTCTGTGCTGGGTGGGGGTGTGGTCCCGGAGCAATAGGGTGAAGTGCTGTCCTGAGTTGGGGTGGGTCTGGGGGCACAGAGGCTGGGAGGGGCCCAAGGGAGGGGGTAGACCTGCAGGGATGGGGTAGGGGTCAAGGCAGCGAGGATGGGACTGACACTGGGCAGTGGGGGACCAGGGCGAGACCCAGAGCACCGAGGATGTGGCAGGGTTGGCTTGGAACATTCTGCTCTCACAGTGTTTTTCTGGGACATTTGGCAGTTTACCCACTGCTTGAGGACACAGTGATGTCCCATCGTCCCTACTTCAGTGCCCCTGGCACGGCCTTCTGAGGCAGGGGTGGGAGTGAAGCCCCCTGGCCGAGAAGACGCAGGACCTGGTGCAGGCCAAGGTACCCAGCATGCCATGCCCCCAGGTTGAGGGAAGAACAAGGCCGGGCCCCTGTTACTAAGCAGGGGACATAGGCAGGCAGAGGGTGGGTCAGCGTGCCCAGTGTCTTACACGTGATGAGAGGCCGTGCGTGCTGACCCGCAGTCTCCAGCTCCAGGAGGAGGTGAGGACATCATGGTGGAGCAGCGCCTGTCCCCTCTGCCCCTGCAACAGGGTGAGGACGGCTGTGCTGGGCCCTTGCTGTGGGTGACGTCTAGCAGCCCTTGCCACCCCCCACATCTCCTGGGGACTCCCAGGGCTCCCGGGAGGAGGCTGCTGTGCTGGGACCAGTGACACTGACCAGTGACACTGTGACGGGTACTGACGGTCCTTACCAAGATAAGCACGCGCCAAGAACCAGAGACTTCCAGGACCATGGTGCCACCTCCTCCACTCCTCTCCTGCTCCTTCCCGCGGTTGTCATGGCGGTTGTCACCTGACCCGGCCCTGGAGGGTGTGTCCTTTAGCAAGTACGTGGATTCCAACAAGGTTTAGGGTCTATGACAGTCACCTGGCCACCTTGGGAGGGAGAGGGCTGGCAGGTCCAGGCCAAGTCAGCCCGTGTCATCGCTGTGGACGGATCTTTCTCAAGTGACCAACACGTCTGCATGCAGAGCTGGGTAGACTCTGACCCAAAGGAGAAGGCAGCAGAGGACAGACATGACATGAAGGCAGAGGGGCCGAGTCTCTTCACACCACTCCAGCCATGCAGCATCTGCCGGCCACATGCAGAACCCGTGTTTTCAGCAAAAGCCACCAAACGTCCCTGCGCCCCCTTTTGGCACAGCCAGTGTGAGTAGCAGGCTGCTCCCTGCCTAAGCTCTTGAAATTCCATTTACCTCTTTAAAATTACAAGCCACCAGGCAGGTGGGACACCCCATGCAGCCAGCCAGGCCGGGGCTTCGCCTGGAGGTCTCTGGAGGGATCTGCACAGGCAAGGGGGGCTCTTCCAGCGCCTTAAGTCTGCAGGCCGCGTCCCTGGCCTGCCTCGGCCTCTTTGTTAACACACGGTTCAAACCTCACGGCTTTCAAGGGCCCTGGCCTGGCAGGACTAGGGTTTGTTCGCCGTGTCTTTGTGGATGCTCGGCAGGGTGTGCTGCTTTCGTAAGCAGGGCCGTCTTGGCTGGGAGAGGACTGGTGTCTGGATTGTTCTCTGAGCACAGAGCGCTGTGTTCCGTCCTCAGGTTCTTATTTGCCAGGCTGAATGCTTTGAAATGGGGGAGGCCTTGCTGCTCAGCTCACGGTAAACAAGCCGTGTGTGTGTGTGTGTGTGTGTGTGTGTGCGCACGCGCTCGAGAGCCTGCCAGGAGGCTTGCAGGCTGAGCTCCCAACCCAAGCAGAAGCCCAAGCAGGAGCTGAGCAAATCCATGGCAGGTCCATGGTGTGTGCACACAGCACTTCGCACAATTGGAAAGAAGGCTTACGTGTGAGGCTTTCAAGAAAGAACTGAAGTCACAGTGGTTGGCAGAGGACAGGAGCATGCTCTCGTGCAGGGAGGCCAGCAGAGCACCTGCAGCCCCCAAAGGGTGTCCTCCTGGGCTGTCAAGGGTCACTGTGGAGCCCCACGTGCCGGCTCCCGAGGCCGTGGAAGTCCATATGGTCCCCCAGGATGGCTTTCCAGAGGCTGCCGGCCTCCCTCCCTGCTCTTTCTTTCAGAGGGGACTGTGTCTGCTAAGGTGGCAGGAAAGACACTTCAGGTCATGGGATTCTCAGCAGCAAATGTACAGAGAAAGTCTGGGTTTTCTTAAGTGGACCGCGTGGTTCTGTTGTAGTCAGCGTTTTCCCCACTATGGCCAAGAGGCCCATCAAGAGCAGTTAGAGGAGGGAAAGTTTATATGGGGCTCACGGTTTCCGTGGTCTCAGTTCCCAAATAGGTACCCCAAATACATACCCCAAAGTCAAGCCCCCAATACCTACCTCCTCCATCCACACCTACTGCCTACAGTCACCACCCAGTTAGTCCCATGAGGACATTAATGTACCGATTGGGTTAAGGCTCTCATAGCCCAGTCATTTCACCTCTGAACTTTGGGGGGACACTGCATATCTAAACCATAACACCTGCCATCCCCCTCTACCAATGTCCACCCCACCTTCCCCAGCCCCTTCCAGGTGGTGCTCCAGAACTCAGCAGTGAGTGCAGAGAGGGCACCCTGCCCCAGCAGGAGGCCAGCACCCAGAGCAGAGGACAGGCTGCCCCTCCAGCTGCGCTCCTCTCAGGAATCAGTCAGTCTGTGGGACTGGTCTGGGGTGCAGTCCAAGAGCTTGTGACTCAGAGGGCAGAGCAGACTTGGCCTCCACAGGGCATTGCTTCCCTGGGGTGAGGCCATGGTCCAGGCGAGGCAGGGACATATGCTGGATGGCCCACAAGATCCCAGCAGGACCACAGCTGGGCGGTCAGGTGCAATCGCCCACAGATGTCCCCAAGGTGCAGTGCTCTTGCACCCGGTCTAGCCCTTCTGATACGAACATTTTAGGTGAATGATTTGGTTTCAGACAGTCAACCAGGCAGGGAGGCATGGAGGGACAATCTGGATCAGAGGTGCTGGAGGCTTGGACTAGGCAGGGAAGTGTGGGCATTGAGTAGTGGTCAGTCTAACTTAAAGCTGTAGACAGCAGACTGGACAGCAGGATGCTCGTGCATGTTAGAGAAATGCAGTCAAGGATGACTTCAAAGGCTTGGTCCTGAGCAAATGGTGGATGGAATGCCACTGACCAGTGGACATCTGTGCCTTGCAGATGTGAGGGGCAGGTCTCTGCTTTCCCTGTTGCTACCAGCCTCTGCTCTCTTCCTTAGAGTTCCTCCAGATAAGAGGTGCGTACCTACTTGCCGGGGCTCAACCCGTCTCCGCCTACTTTCTTTTGAAGCTGACTTTGGCCCCTGGTCACCCCTGACGTTGCTCTTATGGAGGCCACCAATCGCTTGCATTGTCCTAGATCCTAGCAGGCCATTCTCTGCTCCTCCACTGACACTGCACCAGCATTTGATGGTCTGTCACTTTCTCCTTGTTGAATGTTAGCTCATTGGTCTCCAGGTTAACCCCTGGCTAATCTGGACTTCCTGGGGGACCACAGCTGGGTGGTGAGCTGCTTGTCCTCCTTTCTGGGCTCACCCCTCCCCCAGGCCCCTCCTTCCCCATCCACAGTCTTTACTGCAGCACCACAGCCCGAGCTGCCGTGTCCTGCTGCTGCCCACACCGACTCCTGATTCCCTCTACACAACCTGTGTGCCCCAAGTCTGCGCACATTCCCTCTTGCATGTTTAATACCCACACTGCAATGAGCGGATCCTAAACTGAGCTCAGACATCCTTATAACTTTATTGAATAAGCTATGATTTTTATTATACTCATTTTTCTCAAGGCAGTACCTAGGGACAGAAATCACAGAAGCGAGGTGTCTGGGATGGAAATGGAGAAGGACACGCCGTGGAGAATGGCGGGAGGGGCACGGGGATCTGGTGGCACACAGTCAGCCTGCCTCGCTCCCTGGCACAGAGATGTGCCCCAGTCCTGGACATGGACGGGAGGCTTCAGGAAGGCGGATGGTCTAACAGGGAGGAGCTTGTGACCACACCTACGCCATGGATTTGCGTCAGGCCTGAGAGGGAGCTGCCTCCGCCCAGGTGTCAGAGAATCATGGCGTCTGTGAAAGACTCCCGTGGGCTCACGAAACCACAGGTGCAGGACACTCAACTAATAAACAGCAGTGGAGGGAGCACACCGTGGCCAGTGAGCACGCGGAAAGACACTCGGATCCATCGCCATCCCGAGATGCCACAGTGGTGCCACTGTGCACACTAAGTAGCTAAGATTAAAAGGGTGGGCAGTGACAAGCATTGTCCTCACTCCTCCAGGGGGCTCAGAAAGAGCAGTGGGCAACGACGGGCCTGGGTTTCAGGACGGAAACCCTCACGCTGCTGGCTGAACGCAGACTGGCACAGTCCTTGTGAAAAACAGCCTGGCAGTTCCTGGAACAGGTGACACAGGGGCCACCTGCCCTGCCCGTTCTGCTTCCAGGTATGTGCCCGAGAGCCATGGAAACACACAAGTGCCCATAGCAGGGTTCCCGCAGGAGCCACAGAGTGGACCCAGCCCAGATGTCTGCTGGCTGATGAAGATCAGCTAGGTATGGTCGTCCACCCGCACGATGCCATGTTCTGTGAAAACATAAGGAAATGAGCTACGTGCTTCAACATGGGTGGACACTGAAAACCCCTGCTAAGGAGAGCAAATCAGTTCTGAAAACACGTCGGGAGCATGTTGGCATGTGCTTTCTGTGTGAAGGTGCAGAGCAGGCACAGCTACAGAGAGAGGAAGCAAGCAGTGTCCTGGGGGCTGGGCTGGGGGCCGGGGACAGGGAGGTGGCTGCTGGTGGGCACTGGGCTTCCCTCAGGAAGGAGATGCTCTGAAATCGACTGCTGAGGGCTGCACACCCCTGTGGAACTGGTAAAAGTCACCAACGCATGTGCTTTGAGTGAGTGAGTTGCAAGGTATGTGACTTGTGCCTTAATGTGCCCACCTACGTACCAGCTGCTTCCGTGCAGCTTGCTGGGAGGGTGCGAAGCTGCATGCTGCCACATGTTCACATTTGTCTAAGAGAGGGAGGAGTGGACACTGTCCTAGATCCCAACACTGCACACCCCTTCTGTGACGGGGAGTCCAGGCGTGCTGTGGACAGGCCACTTTCAATGCTTTTCAATCTGAGTGTGTCTTCTGCTCACCTCATGTCTGTGCTGGTAGCTGTGAGGACCTGTGTGGCTGGCCTTCGTGATGGGAATGGCCTGGAGTCGATGTCCGGGTTCCCTTGGGATCTCTTCTCAGCAAGGCAGAGGGTGAGGATGCACTGAGAAGCCCCAGGGAGCCTGGCAGCCTGGACCTGGGCTACTCGCAGCGTGTGTGGAGCCTGCAGAGCATGTACATGTGCAGTGCACACAGCCTGTGTGGCATGTGTCACGTGTGCAGTGCACACGTGCAGCACATGTAGCATGTGCAGGTTCTCCTGCTCCTTCCAGGACACCCTCCAGCCCCTGGGGCCTGCATGGTGGGCTCTGCTGAAAGGTGGTTCTCTGCTCGGCTGCACCTGTCTGACCAGTCTTGAGGTTCCTGGCGCCTCACCAAGACCAGGCAAGGGACTCTGGGATGGCTGGGAAGGGCTCCAGGGGTGTCCATCATTGTGGCCATCAAGAGCAGAGCAGGGAGGCCCTACACGAAACATGAGAATGAGGGAAAAACCAAAGGACGACACAGAGTCTGTCATGGGGTGGGCCTTGCAGACGGCAGCGGGCACAGGCCCTGGGAGTCATGTTTCTCTTCTGCGTGTCGAGTCCTGTCAGCACAGCAGCACCACCTGGCCAGAGCACGTGGCAGGTTGAGCCTGGAGGACCAGAAGACCTTGGTGGCAGGATGTGCCCACGAGGCCAGCACTGTGCCAGCTTGTCAGAAAGGTGCTCACCTCCTACTGGAGGGACCTCCCTGCAGCCCTGGGGTGTGTGACAAGCTCCCAGGAGCTCCTTGTGTGCAGGGCGTGGGCGCAGCCTTCTGGGGTGATTCCATGCCCCTCAGATGCTACACGCCACTGCTCAGCAAGAGCACCGGGGCCCTGGGGCCTGGAGGCTTCTGAATGAGGAGCTGTGATCCTGGAGACCTGGTGTTGCAGTGCGGTGTGAAGGAGAAGTCGGGATCAGCCACACCACCAAGGCACAGGGTTGAGCTGGGCTGGAGAGATCCAAGCAGGAGACACAACCATGGGTGCATGGAGCGGCTCAGGCTGAGAGTAGACGGGGCTGGCTGCAGAGGGATGGGGACACAGGAGAGATGACTGGATGAGCCCTGGGCCTTGGACCTGGGAAGCTGCAGGAGCAGGGGAGGACCCTCTGGGAGAGGACCTCAGGAGGCGGTGGCAGAGGAGGCATGAGAAGCAGCACTGAGAGGTTTGTTTCAGGGCAGTGAAGGGCTTTCTGGTCCTGCCCTCCCCCTCAGGGGTCACTGTGTGCTGCAGGGAAAGTGGCCCCTCTCTGACATCCCCTTGTCAGCCACCCTTACCCACTGCACAGCAGGAGAGTCGTCTGCAGTGTTGTGTGTGCCTCTTAGGACAGCTGGAAGACATGGCAGGGGTGAAGTGATGATGGTTACTTGATCATTACACGATACATACATGTGTTGAGATGTCACACTGCACCCCAGAAGCATGCACAATTATCAAGCACGAATTAAATAAGTAAGTAGGGAAACAGGTGGAAACCCAGGGTGCTGCTGCAAGCAGACGACCTACTGCGTGGCTCTGGGAACCCACCCGTCTCCCTGTGCATCCCTGCAGGTGCTCACACACATTAACTCACTGGCAAACCTGAGCTATAACATTGATTTTCTTATTTTCTCAATGGCATATACAATTGTTTAACACTCGTGTTCATATTTATGGTAGTGGCTTCTCAAGTCCCCTTCTCATGGCGACTCTGTCACAAGGTGATTTTATATTCTAGCTTCGTTTATGGATAAACTGCTTCTGGCTGAAACCTTGGAAGGGAGGACAAGGACCCACATGATTGCTCCCCGTTCCTCATTTCTAGCCCCAAGAAAGGGCAGAAGCCTGAGAGACACAGGCTTTGTCTTGAGCGTGGCAGGTTTCTGTCACTGAAGGGCCTCCCACTGTCCTCCCTGCCCCTCCTCCACCTGCAGCAAGGACAGAGCATTCACTTGTGGTGCTACTGCTGAACTGTTCGCTTGGGGTGCTGCAGGAGCATTACTTGGGGTGCCTCTGCAGGAGCATTACTTGGGGTGCTGCAGGAGCATTACTTGGGGTGCCTCTGCAGGAGCATTACTTGGGGTGCTGCAGGAGCATTACTTGGGGTGCCTATGCAGGAGCATTACTTGGGGTGCCTATGCAGGAGCATTACTTGGGGTGCCTCTGCAGGAGCATTACTTAGGGTGCTGCAGGAGCATTACTTGGGGTGCCTATGCAGGAGCATTACTTGGGGTGCCTCTGCAGGAGCATTACTTGGGGTGCTACAGGAGCATTACTTGGGGTGCTGCAGGAGCAGTACTTGGGGTGCCACTGTTGGATCATTACTTGGGGTGCCTCTGTAGGAGCATTACTTGGGGTGCCTCTGCAGGAGCATTACTTGGGGTGCTGCAAGAGCATTACTTGGGGTGCTGCAGGAGCATTAATTGGGGTGTCTCTGTAGGAGCATTACTTGGGATGTCTCTGCAGGATCATTACTTGGTGTGCCTCTGCAGGAGCATTACTTGGGGTGCTACAGGAGCATTACTTGGGGTGCTGCAGGAGCAGTACTTGGGGTGCCACTGTTGGATCATTACTTGGGGTGCCTCTGTAGGAGCATTACTTGGGGTGCCTCTGTAGGAGCATTACTTGGGGTGCTGCAGGAGCATTACTTGGGGTGCTGCAGGAGCATTACTTGGGGTGTCTCTGTAGGAGCATTACTTGGGATGTCTCTGCAGGATCATTACTTGGGATGCTGCAGGAGCATTACTTGGGGTGCCTCTGTAGGAGCATTACTTAGGGTGCTGCAGGAGCATTACTTGGGGTGTTGCAGGAGCATTACTTGGGGTGCCTCTGCAGGAGCATTACTTGGGATGCTGCAGGAGCAGTACTTGGGGTGCCACTGTTGGATCATTACTTGGGGTGCCTCTGTACGAGCATTACTTGGGATGCCTCTGCAGGAGCATTATTTGGGGTGCTGCTGTTGGAGCATTACTTGGGGTACCTCTGCAGGAGCATTACTTGGGGTTCTGCTGTTGGAGCATTAATTGGGGTGCCTCTGCAGGAGCATTACTTGAGCAATTGGGGTGCTGCAACCACTGCATGACACTCAGTAGCTCCCCTGTTCCCTGCACAATAGATGCTAGAAGGGTCCACCTATGCCTCTTCCATCAGGCATGAGGGGCATTCAGGGCCCTGGGTGCAGAGCCAGGAGCTCACTCTCCCACCTGCCCTCCCTGAGCTGTCCCTGTTGGGCCGTCCAGGAAGTGGCCAGAGGGCCTCTTGGCAGAGCTCCATCACTGGGAAAAGAGGAGTTGGGCGAGTTGGGGCAGGTCCCTCAGCTAGATGTTTCCCAGGAGAACAGCCTCACTCTCATCAATACACGCTTTGGCGTGAGCCCTGACACAACGCCCCCATCCTTGTTGGTCATTGTAAAGACTAGTGGGGTCAGGAGAAGGCGTTCTACCCAGACTCATGCTCTTTGCTTTGGTTCTCTTGGGAGCTCGATCATGCAAATGTGTTCAAGGACGTGTCTACCAGGCTATGGGCAGGTGTGCATGGATGTAGGTGTGTGGATGAGGCTGTGCATGGATGCGGGTGTGCTAGGTTGAGGGTGTGCGTGGATGAGGGTGTGCTTGGATGTGGGTGTGCATGGTTGTGGGTGTGCATGGATGCGGGTGTGTGTGGTTGAGGGTGTGTGTGATTGAGGGTGTACGTGGTTGTGGGTGTGCATGGATGTGGGTGTGCATGGTTGTGGGTGTGCGTGGATGTGGGTGTGCGTGGTTACAGGTGTGGCTTCAGCCTGGTGGGAGAGATGGCAGGTGGGGATGGACAGGTAGCTCTGGTGTCAGATGTGGGGGCGGGGTGGAAAGCAGCCAGGGACCAGCTGCCACCTGGGTGGGCAGTAGCAGGGAAGCCACCTGTTCTAAGTCCCTCTTAGGACGTGTTCATGACTTTATTCGTTCACAGTTCTTTTCATCATTTCCGTCACACCTTTTCCTTCTTAAGAAGTGGTGACCTCTGCCGGGGCCCAAGCCTTTTTTACATCTGCGTGTCCCAGGCCCTGGCCAGCAGGGGCCTGGGGGGGTCCAAGCATCATCCTGTAACTGCCCGAGTGGTTTAAGGGAGAAGCTCCGCTGTGCCTGGCAGGTGACACTGACTCACAGACACACATTTTGAAATCTGATGCTGGTGAGAGAGAACAAGCAGAACTTGGAGATGACCGATGCACAACGGTTACTGTGCAGTGCTGAATGAGGATGTGTTCACATCCCCTTGACGTCCCCTCTGCTCTCGGGTCCTCCCCTCTCCAGCTGGTACAAGCCCCCGGGGTTCCCCAGCCTGGCTCTGCCCGTCCTCTCCACGGCCAGCTGCCTGCTGTACTGTGCATCCCCACCCTGTGATCTCTGCTCTGCTGACCTTCTGCCCTTTGTCCCTGGGTCCAGCAGACCGCTCCAGGGTTCCTGCCACCTCCCTCTTCATGCTCAGTGTCTCCTGCGTCCCTGGGGCCTACGCCTTCCTGCATCCACCATTTTGCTCTGACCTGGGTTCTCTGGGCCCAGCCCTGTGCACTGAAATTATCCATCATTCCAGACGCCCCAGGCTTGGGCTGCGCCCTGGCCTGTCCTGGCCCTGCCCCTCACCCCTGTGCTGCGTCTTCCTCATGCTTCACATCCTCTGAATGTTCTGGAAGGAGGGCTCACGGGACAAGGCTTCTGTGAGTGTCAGCCAGAGCCTGCCACCTGCCCGTCTGCGGCATGACCCTGGAGAAGGCCTCCTGCAGCCTGTCTGGCCTCCTGTAGCCCCTTGGCCCTGCCTCCCTGAGCCCACATTCCCCACATTAGCTCAGGGGCCCCGCATGCCTGCTGCCAGCTGAGAACCTGGAGGCTCCCTGTGGGGAGTGAATTTTGAACCTGGCCTGGAGCCCACCTCAGGCTCGGAGCTAGAGGTTCCCTGCGGAGCAGCCTGGCCTCCCTCCGGGCAGCTGCCTGGAAGGGCCTGGAGCCCCAGCTGTGAGCTTAGGGAGAGGACTTCAGGGAGAGGGGACATAAGTCCAGGCACAGTGGCCGCACCCTCAGCATGCTGACACACCTTCAATCTCCTGGGTTTTGTTTTGGTTTTAGTTTATTATTTGTAACCTGTTAACAAGCACTAATGTTGGCTGCTATCCCTGAAAATAATTAATCATAGACAAACTTGAAGAATTCCATGGTGGCTGAGCTGGGCGGCCTCCTACTGGACCAGGGCTGTGATGGATGTCGCTCCAGTGGCCTGCCCTCATCTGACTCTTTAATTGCGTTTTGCCGTCTCTTCCTCCAGCCCCTGGGCGGTCACGGGTCCTGTTCCGTGCGCTGGTGCATTGATGCCAGTGAGACCTCAGGGGGCTCAGGCCCTGGCAGGCTTCATCACGGCCAAGAAATCCTGTGTCCTCTCACAGGGGGACGTCCCTCAAGTCAGGCTCATTTTTACAGAAACGGCATGATTGACAGGGATGCTCCCATCTGCAGTCTCCTTCCTGGGGTCTCACCTGGCCTTGTAAAGGCCACTGCTCTGAGGGGGCCTCTTCCTCCTGTGCCACTGACCCCCACCTGGGACCCCTGAGCACCTGCCTCTTCCTGTGGTTGTCATCTTCTCCTGCTCCCCACAGCCCTGGGGGCAGGACAGCATGCTGCCCCCTGGGACACAGGAGTGGGCCTGCCCCGTGTCTGCAGGGTGGCATTGAGGCTCCAGGCCCCGGGCTGGGGCAGCTGCGCCCTTCGTCCACACAGGTGACCCACTCCTCGGAGGGAAAGCACTCTCACTGCTCCATGAGCTTAGTGGCCACCAGCTGTTGGAAGCCTCCCCCCAGTGTCTTCCCTGACCCTTGGCCAGCCCTGGACCAGTCTGGGCACAGAGGGAGGGGGTTCTTGTAGCCACTCCACCAGAGCACCCACCCACCTCTGCAGGCTGCCAGGGTGCTGCCCTTGCACCCCCAGAAGCCCCGCCTCGAGAGCCCACCCTAGGGTGCACCTGCAGCTTCACCTCCCGTCCCCTGGACAAGTTCCCTGAGCCCCCGGGACGGTGACAGGTGGGAGGCAGTCTCAGCTGCGTGGTGTTCTCTGGCTCAGTCCCCAAGGACAGAAGACTGAGGGAGAGTGCTCCTGGGGACACCTTCCGGAGCAGCCCTCCGTCGGAGCTGCCAGGCTGTATTGGGCACAGGCTTTCCCATCGTTGAATCTTCACTTCTCGATTCTCAGCTTTCAACACCAGCTGTCGACCTGCAGAAGACGAAGATTGCATTACTCTACCACTGCATAACAGGAGAGTTACACAGTTAGTCAGCTCCTGCTGAATACCAAGCTGTCCCAAGCTAGAGGGGCTTAAAGTAGTGGCCCAGTAGTGGCTGTTTGTGTGACTCACTTTCATGGGTCAGCAGTGTGGCCTGGGATCGGGTGGGGGTCCTGAGCCAGGTTCAAAGCTGTCCTGTGTTTTCATGCATTAGATTCAAGTGCATGTGTGAGACCTGCCTCTTTTGGATATAGAGCAGTTACAGGGCTGGGTTTCTGTGGGGTCGCACCTGAGAGAGTCTCCAAAGCACTGTCTCCAGCGGTAGGGCCTCCTGGACGCCACCTGTTTCCTGGAGGTGGAACCACAGCACCACTCCTCGGGGACCTCGGCCCAGGCCCCAGCCCACAGCAGCAGCGTTTGCCTTGGGGTGCCTGCGGGGTCTCTGTCGGAGGCCTGGTCCTCTGGTGGTGTGTGGCAGGTGGAGGAACCTCTGAGCCGTGCAGCCCAGGGCAGGCACCTGGGTCAGTGGGGGCGCTGCCCTCAGGACTGACACAGCTCCGACCTCCCTCCAGGTCTCACTGGAGGGTTGTGAGGCCTACTCCACCCCACCCTCTGGCCCCCTGGGTCACCACATGAACTCTTCCTCTCTCAGCCCCATACCACGATGCCATCCTCCATGATGTGATGCAGCCAGGTGGCCACTGTGAGAGCCTGGACCATAGTGTTTGGACTCAGAGTCCAAACAGACTTCAGTCCAACTTGGTGACCTCAACAAACCTTTTTAAAATAAAGTTCCCAGTCTCAGATATTTTGTTATAGCAATGGAAAATGCACTAAGACAGGGAGATTGGGAATTAAAAATATTTTCTTCTCCTCACCCAGTCAGTCTCAACCCCTCTCAAGTCTGCCTGAAAGCGGGACAAATCTTTCTTCTTGCATCGTCTCATAGACAGCCACAGGGGGCCGAGACAGTCTCAGGATTTCCCTGGAACCTCTTCCTAGATCCCTGGGTGATGGGGTTGATTTCTATCTTTGGAGTTGCCCCAGGGGTCATTGCTAATTGTCCCAGCAGCACCTCACGTGGGTCTGCTTCCCTGGACTGGGCTTTCTCACCTCCATTTCAGTTGCCAGGGTCTCCCTGCATTTTCTAGCGCGTGCCTCTTGCCTGGGCTGCAGGGAAGGCTTCAGGGCCGTTTTCGTCACTTAACGCCGTGGTGTAAGAGGGCTGCTGTGCAGTGACCTGGGCTCAGCACTTGGAGCCAGGCCTGGCTGGGTGCTCCTCTGTGGTCTGTGCTGTGTCCCTGCACCTCTTGCTGGAAGCTCCCCTTTGCCTGGGGACACTGCTCTGGGGTGGCACATTCCCAGGCTGTCCCCTGGCCCCTGTGTCTCACCACGACCATTTTCTCACGTGGGGCTGGGGGTGGTTCTGGAGCAGCAAGAGTGGGGGTCCCACCTGCACGCGGCGACGTGGTGACCGTTCAGTGGGTCGGGGCAGGTCTGCGGCTCACGCCTAGGCCAGGGTGGGAGGAGGCCCATACCAGAGCCCCATCCTCCACATTCAGCTCACGGCTTCCTGGTGGCACTTTATTGAATCTAGACATTTAAAACCAAAGTCCTTTAAGTGACACACAGTGTGACCGTGACTCAGACCTCTCACTGCTCCTCCATCGATGTCCCCCGTGGATGCCCTCTCTGCTGAGCCCCTGTCCTCGTGATCTTGCGGGCAGCTGCTCTGCCCTCCCGCCCTCGGGGTCACACTGTGCTTCCTGTCTGGAGGGTGTTGGTGACTGGAGGCTGCCCCAGGGACCCAGCAGACAGTGGTTTGTTCACACACTGAGTCTGCGGGCTGGAAGGGGGAGCCGGCACTGCTCACTGACACCCACCGGGGTGGGTTCTGGGCCTGCCGCACAGACGCCTGCACACATCTCTGTGCAGGTCTCAGTGGCCCTTGTTGGGCTGGAGACGGACATTGATGGTGGGATCCTGGGGCGCTGGGCCTGCCGTCTCGATGCCTGTTATGGTTTGGATGTGAGGTGTCCCCGCGAGCTCACGTGTGAGACAATGGAAGAAGGTTTGGAGGAGAAGTGACTAGATTATGAGAGTCTTAACATATAAGTGAATTAATCACCTAATGGTATTAATTGAGTGGAAACTGAGGCAGGTAGTGTGTGACTGGAGGAGGGGGCATTGGGGCATGGCTTTGGGGTATATATTTGTAACAGGTGAGTGGAGTCTCTCTGCTTCCCTCTACCATTCTTCTGCCATGATGTTCTGCCTCACCTCGATCCCTGAGGAATGGAGTCTGTTAGTCACAGCGGCAAAACGCTGACTGACACACTGCCCCTTCTGCACTGTCAGGTCTGTTCCCAGCTCTGCCCCTGCCTCTGGCTGTGGCCCCTCTTCCCTTTTGGGACCCCTCCCCACGCCTTGCCCCCAACTTTGAGGGCTGCTGCGTGGACCTTCCTGCCCTGCTCCACTGGCCTGGGCCCACGATCTCACGAACTTCTCCTTTACTGGGTCAAAACCTCATTTGGCCAATGTGTCCTAAAATAGTGACAAAAGGTATTTCTGATCCTTTGATGTTTAAAATCCTGGCTTTGCCTTCAAACTTGATTGACAGAATGTCAGATTGGACAATATTAACTTGAATTTTGTCTTTTCAAAAATTAAAAGGAATTACTCCATCTTCTAAAATCCAAACTTGAAAGAAGTCTCACTTGCGTTCGTTACATTGTAGGTGCCTCTAGGTCCCCCTTTGTGGCTGTGCCCTGGGGACGGTTCCTGCTGTGGCTTGGATGTGGTTTGAGTTGTCCCCAGAGGCTCCTGTGCTGTCCTCAGGCTGGGAGGCGGTGCCCATGTGGAACCTTTAGGTGGACCTGGAGGGAGGTCCTTGGCCATGGGGAGATGCCCGCAAAGGCTGGAGGTCATTCTTGTGGGACCCTGGGCTGGTCGCACTAGAGCAAGTTGTCCTAAGGCTGAGTAAGGCTTTGTCACCTGAGCTCCCCCTGTGACATGAACTCCTGCTGCATGATGCCCCCTTCACAGGTCCCTCATAGAGGCCAGGCTGATGCCAGAACCATGCCCTTGAATCCCAGAAGGGCGAACTAAATAAATGTCTTTTTGTGTGTATGAAGTAGCCTGCTTCAGGTATTTTATTATGGTAATGAAAATGGAGTGAGATGGTATCTTTTTACCTTTGGTTTTCAGTGATTTTATAAGGATATTGAGACTATTTAAAAATATATTAATTCAGTGGGAAACTGTGGTCATTTTCAATCCAAAGATTCATGATCTTCTTGCCTCTGGGGAGTTCTCTGCTGTCATTCGTGCCCACAGAGTTAACACCTGTTGTATGTGTGTCTTTATTCCACCTCCTGTCACACTGCCCGTCACAGGCCAGATCACATGGTGCAGTCTAACATAGAGTCCACTTTCTGTGCACCTCCCCTCACAGGTGTCTCTATCCTGGGTCCCATCCAGGCTCAGGCACCATGGATTGTCCCTCCTCGTCCCTTCGCCTCTTTGGCCTTTGCCCACGTCTGGATACTTTCTTTTCCAACTCTATTGGGTCTGAAAGCCAGCCGCCCCTGTGGTGTGTGCTGTGTCTCGGGCAGGTGCTGGGGCTCCTGGGTGTGGTCTGCCCGTCCCGCCGGCGCTCTCTGGTTTCCACCCCCCGGCCCGGCCCTCACCTCCCTTGGCACCTGGCTCTCCCGCCCTCTTGCTGCCAGTCCCCCTGGTAGCCCTGGGGCCTCGTCTGCTTGCTCTAGGCTGGGAAGGCTCGGTGTGGGTGGGCCTCCTCTGCTTGGCAAAGCCGTGGCCAGGCCTCTCAGCTTAGTCCGAGGCCCCCGATGCCCATGTGCCCCTGGGAGTGACCTGGGCAGCAGTTCTCCGTCATTGCTGGCTCCCTCTGATCCTCGCCTCCTAGAGGCCTCTGGACTCCTGTCCTCGGCTCAGATGCCCTCCCCTCACCCCTCTTCACCTCTGGGTCCTTCTGCCTCTGGAGGGGCCACAGAGGGTCGGGCAGCACTCCACCTCCTTTGTGACCATGAAAGGCCCCAAATGTGAGACCAGTCTCCCTGGGAGCCGTGAGCCTGGTGGGTGGGTGTGCTGGGCAGGGGCACTAGGGCCTGGGAGGGGGCGCGAGGACGCTCTCCGACTCACGGGGTCATTCCCTCAGCACATTCTGCCAGGGCTGCTCATGCCAGCGCCTGTGCAAGGTGCCTGGCGTTGCCAAGTTATGAAAAGTCCCTGCTCTCTAGGAGCGAGGGGGGCAGACAGGACACAACCAGCTCCACCAGTGTGTTCCGTAGGCGAATGGACGGGGCGTCCTGGGGTTGGTGAATCCTCAGCAGACAACCGAGCTCCTCCTGCACAGAGGGCCGCCGTCTCTGCTCGTATTGCCTGGGCTCTGACACCCGGCCCCAGTGCCTGCTCCACGGCCCACACCGAGCCGGGCCTGAGGAGGAACGCATCCTGCACAGGATGTGTTTCTGGAATGCAGCCATGTGATTCTGCACAGAATTAATGACGGGGATGACAGGCTGCTGCTGGACTCCCAGGGCCTGGTGTCCATGGCTGGGGTGTGACCCGTCATAGGGACCAGAGTGCTGTGGGGCAAGGCTCTTTCCCCAGCTCCAGCCACCCCACTTCCTGACACCACGTGGTGTGTCCTGGGTAGAGATAGCTCACTCTGTATTCGGGATGCTTTAAGAAGACACCCCACCCCATTCCAGGGTCAGGAGGGGCCTGGGAGGGTCTTGGCTCTGACCACAGGCCGGTGGTGCATCTGAAAACTGGGGAGAAGACCCGGTTCTCTCTACGCGGGAGCCGGGCAGAAAGCCAAGCGGCAGGATTCTGCAGCCCAGGAGCAGTTCCTGCCTGGTGCGCTGGGTCTGAGGCCCTCAAGGTCAACTCCATAAAAACCCCTGTGCTGCCTGGCTCTGCTGACCCTCCTCACCCTTCCTCTTCAGCATGAGGGCCTCTGAGCGGCTGACACGTCTGACAGCCCCAGGAGCTCCACTCTGGAGTGCTGAGCTGGGGTTTGTGAAAGACATCTGATCATTGCCAAGCTTGCTTCCATTATTTGACCACTTGTCAAAATCTGCAAAAAGCTTTCTTTAGCGTTAATAAATAAATAGACAGATAACAAGGGAGCATATTCCTTTTTCTACATGCCTTTATTTTTAGGAGATAAGCTCTATGTTGACATTTCATTCTCATTTTCATTCTGGGCATCGCTATGAATGCCTTCCACAGCCGCCTCTTTTCTGTCTGCATATCTTTGGTTCCGTATCAGCAAACAATTTACAGGCTGTTGTTTATTTATTTTTTAATAGCTGACTGAGGCTGCATCCAAGTGAAGGTATGGAATTATATTCCAGAAAGGAAACTGCACAATTCCTTTTGCTCCAGGGGGGAGAGCAGGGTCCTGTCCCAGGCTTGTCTGAGTGTGGCCACAGCCCGGCTCCCGGACACCAGCAGCCTGCTCAGCAGATCTTCTGGGAAGGGCAACCTCTGGGTCTGCAGCAGAGGAAGGGTCTGCATGGACCTGGGGGCTTTGGCTCAGAGTTTCAGAGTGTGGCAGGCAGTGGGGCGAGAGAAGCCGTCCTGCTCACCCCTGAGTGGAGACGTCAGCCTGTGGCCACACTTTGCAGGGAACACTCTAGTGATCAAAGTAACGGCTCCGACTCCACTCAGCATGCCGTATCCCTGCGCTGCCTGTGGAGAGAGGCTTCCAGACGCTGTGGTGCTGAGTCAGAGCTTCAGCAACATGATGGCAAGAGCCTTGGCCACCTGGGCACCGCTACCAGGGCCTGTCTGCAGCATGCAGCTGTCCGCACTTGCACCAGTGGGCTTTCTGCGTCCCAGAGTCAGGGGACACGGGTGCTTAACAGGGGTCGCGAACAAGGAGGAGCTCCCGATGGGTGGGCATGAAGCCTCTGCGTCTCTTGGGCTTCGTGACGCTCATGTGTGAAGTGAACCCTCCCTGCTGACTGGCCTGGCCTCCTGCACCACCACATCCTGGGTCCTGTGCGAGGACCGACCGCAGGCAGCTGGTTCCTGGGGGGGGGGGGGGCGGCTTGTGCAGGGCCTGGAGACCCTGCTGGGACCCTGCTGCCCTCTGAGGGCCGCCTTTCCTCCAGCCCTTCTTCGGAGGAAGCTTCCTGTCTCCTGCCGAAATGTGTCCTGATACCATTTCTAGCAATCAGCATTTTTACGCTGCTGTGGATTCCTTAATGAGATGGCACACAGACCTCAGGGGTCCCAGTAGGGCAAGTGCCTGGCCTGGGATGGGAAACGGACCCTGAGAGACAAAGCCTGAGTGGGAAGGATCCACGCAGGCCCTGACCTCGCAGGTGATTACCTTATTTTTTTAAAACAAAGCAATATTCTGAGAAAAATAAGGTGATTTGTTGCACCATGCTAGGATCTGGGCACTCTGAAGTAGGACAGTGGAGTGGGAGAGTCACCCAAGAGCCACCTCTGCCACCAATGGTGTCTAAACCAGGAGCCTTGGAGAGGGAGCAGCAGCACAGCCCAGGGGTCACCAGGGGGGATGGGGCTTGCAGACCACCAGGTGCACGGGTGGCAGCCCCCTCTGCCTGCGGATGGCTAGGAGAGAAGCAGTTTGCCTGGCTGAGCCTGGCTCCTTCTCTGGCACTCACAGTGGGCTCTCCAGGCCACTGTAAATGGTGACGAGGGCAGCCCAGCCTGCCTGGTGTCTCTTCCCCTCACTTCTCCGAGTAAGTCCATGAAGCTGCCCCCCTCAGTGTGTTTGCTGCAAGCCATGGGGAGTCGGGGGAGTGAGCGGCTACCCTCCGCCTTCTGCTCGCTCTGCAGACTGTCTGGGTGAGCCCGGCCCGCTCAGCCCTGGGCCTGGTCAGGTGTGACACGGCCACAGTTTTATACCTCTGTTTGCTCCGCGATATTTACTGCCCCTGCCTTGTGCTGGATGTGGGGGCTGGCCACACTGCCCCTGGCTGTGCCCAGCACAGTCCTAACTCTGACAAGCACTTCCTCGTGGACTACAGACCACCACAGGACACCTGGGAAGCTTCTTGGTCTTGGGGTCATTGGAACTCATTTAGAGTTCTACATAAATGATGGAATTTTATGTGTGTCCCGGAAATGATCCATCTGCAATTTTACATAATCAGTTTCAATGAAACTCGATTATTAAACAAGTAGATGCCCGAATTTATCTTCATTGGTTTACGCGTTCACTCACTTCAATGAATACTCATTAACCCTGACTAAGTGTGAGGAATGGTTTTTGGAATTTGGAAACACTTGAGAAATGCAGTAAGACCTCTGTGCCTGGGGGCTGCACCCAAGTAAAAGAGCACACACCCAGTGCCTGGGGGTGTGTGGGGTGAGCTCTACGGTGAGCGGGAGGGCCCAGCATTCTGCTGCGTGGTCCCAAGACAAGATGTGGGAGCTAGGGCTGTGCTGGGCAGGGCAGGGCAGGCCCACCAGCAGATGACCCCCAGGCACGGCTTGGAGAGGTTCTCTGTGTGGCTCTGGGGAAAGAGCGTTGCAGAGGGGGCATGGTCGGTGCAAAGGCTGAGGAGCCAGTGAGACGTTGGAGAGGGAGCAGAGGAGGTGGCAGTCACCTGCCCTCAGCATCCCCCTCCTGATAGTCGACGTTGTGCTCTGAGAAGGGCGAGGGCTGATGAAGGACCCAGGTCCCCTACTCACTGGGGCGTTGTCACTGAATAGGTGCCGAAGGGACCCGCACAGGTCCAGCAGGAGGCCCGTGCTGCAGGGCGCAGAGACGGGATGGGGACTCTACCTCCAGGACAACTCTGGAGCCGGGGCGACGGGTGGCCCGTGGCCTGGGAGGCTGACTCGGAGAAGCTCACGTGTGGGACAACGCAAGAAGGTGTAGCCGAAATGACGGTTTTGAGAGCCTTAATCCAGCCAGTGAGCTGATCCCTGTGGGACTCGCTGAGTGGAAACTGAGGCGGGGGTGTGGCTGGAGGGGTGGGCACTGGGGCGTGGCTTTGGGTACATATTTGTATCTGGTGGGTGGAGCCTGCTTCCCTCTGCCACAGTCTTCCACCAGAATGTTCTGCCCCACCCTGAGCCCTGAGGAATGGAGCAGCTGTTTATGGGTTGAGACCTCTGAAAACGTGAGCCCACAAATCAGCTTCCTCCTCTACAGTTGTTCTGGCCAATCTTTTAGTCACAGCAGCATAAAACCCGACTAAGACAGATGCCGACATGGGCGCATCCTCTGGTCTGCTGCCACTTTGAGGCTCATCTTTCTTTCTTTTTGTTTCCTTCCCTACCTGACCTGGCCCTGGGGATTGAAGCCAGGGGCACTAACTAGTAAGCCACACTCAGTCCTTTTTATGTTTTATTTTAACAAGGGTCACTGAGTGGCTGAGGCTGGCCTTGAACTTGTGATCCTCCTGACTTGGCCTCCTGAACCGCTGGGATTACAGGTGTGCTCCGCTGTGCACGGCTTTGGGGCTGATTTCTGAAGCTGATGACCAAGTGACTTTTAATTAATTTGTTTGAAAAACTGGCAATTGTAACTAATTTACTGAGAGCATTGAGGGGTTTTATAGTTGAATTTATCAGATGATAGGCACAGACTGAGAAACGGGGTCCTATGGAGGCCCAGCATCCCCTGCAGGGATGACATGATGACGGTGGGGGGTGTGTCCTAGGGAGACACCAGGATCCTGCCTGACGTTTGGCATTTTAACTGACGATTTTATGTGACTGCTGCTGGCACAGTTGCCACGTGAACCTCGTTGGCTGCGGTGGTGCCCTCTCCCACCGAGGGGGCCTAGTTTACACCACCATCCTGTTACACTTACTGTAGAGTTTATTGTTCCTAGGGATATTTGTGCTCTGTTAGACAAACAGGGGAATGCATTTCCTTTTATAAGGTCCGTACAGAGCAGGAAACCCCACGCCAGGCACTCCAGCTGACCACCTCTAACCGTGCCAGTGTGGAGACCTGGCCTGCTGTCTGTCCAGCGTGTGCAGGTCTGTCTGCCTGGCTCACCTCCACAAGGGTCATGCTATAAATGCTTTTCTACAGGCTGATTTCTTAAACTTAACTGTTGTGGGAACATCTTCCCTGTAATCGCCTAGAAATCGACCTCATTCTGTTAAAGTGCACCAGAGTGTTCCAAAATTTTGAGCCATTAGGATTCCTTATTGCTCACCTATGGATGCTGGTGCTGGATTCATCACTGCAGAGGGGCACGCCTGTCCTGTAGGAGCCCAGAGTGAAGCCCCTTCTCCCTCTTAGGGAGGTGGCTTTCCTGAAAGTGTCTGCCTCTCCTCTCCCACCAGCCAAGAAGAGCCACTTCCCTGGGGGTCCTTGTTTCTAGAGGGGTCTATGCCTGCCCTCCCTGAGGTCAGTGTCCAAGGTTCAGTCATGTGGTCATTGCTGAAATTGCCTTAGAAAGATACTTTGTTGGTGCATTTCTAAAAGTGAGCCCTGCTAGGCCTGGGGAGTTCTGTGGGTGATGATTTAGGGTCTCAACAGAAGCCAGGGCCACCTGAGGGATCCTCTTCAACATCCTGGGCTCCCTGCCATGGCTGACCCCCTTGCCCGTGGACCATGATGCTTCTACTAGTTCATTCTTGGATTATGTGTCATTCTTAAGAAAAGGGGGACATAACAGCTCCACGTCCCTCAGATGAAGGAATGTTTGCAGAAATCTAGCCAAGTCCAGGGGTCTGAGAGCTGGGCCACAATGCCCAGCTACCTGTCGTCTAGAGAGACCCCAGCCCCCGTGTGTGCTGAGAACCAGGGCAGGTCATGCTGTCCGCGGGAAGCTGCTTCTTGGACACATGCCAGGCAGCTGCTCCCTGGGGCACTGGTCAGACAGGATCCAAGGAAAACAGGCAAATCACTGACTTACTAAGCCCCTCTCCCTGCGGTGACTGGTGAGGGCCACAGCACCATAGACACAAATGCTCATCCAGGTGGCCACTGCTGGACAGAAGGTCCTTGGGAATGGAGGCACCGTGTGACACAGATGCGCCACCCAGCGCGGCCTTTGACGTGGGGAATGTTGGCTCTGGGTTCTCCTGCTGAAAGTTGAGTTCATGGACTACCCAGACCACTGCCACCTGTCCACTCAGAGGAACCGTGGGTTTCAGCCCTGAGGAAGGCAGTGACAGCTGCTGCCCTGTCCCCCTGAGATGTGGCGGGAGGAAGGGCAGCTGCAGCGGGCAGAGCCACCTTGGTCAGACTCGCTCTGCTCCTCCTTCAGCTGCAGAGCTGCCCGCACTTCTTGGCTGTTTGTTTGGGGATCTCATTTACTCCTGGAGTCAAGAGTGGCCGGTGGCTGGCCTTTGAGCTCTGCCTTCTGAGCCTTCCATGGCTTCGGCCCTCACTGCTGGGTTGCTGTTGGACAGCTAATTCTATGGTGCTCGCCTGGCCATCAGCAACTGGCTTGTGGTGGGAACATAAACCTTGGTGTCCAGGGCATGGAGGCCAAGATGCGTGCTTCTTTAAGACCTTGACATGGTATGCAAAGGCACCCACCTTCCTCCCCGGCCATCCACTCAGAACTAAGAAATGGGAATGAAACTCTGCAGGGAGAATTAGTGCCAAAGGCTTCGTCTTTGAACAATGTCGTGCTGGCCACGTGTGGCCCCAGTGTGAGCCCGCAGTGAAGGTTAAATGGGCAGCTGATTCTCGCGGGCACACAGCTGCCTTGCTGGACTCTGAGGCCTGTGAAGATGGCCCCTGTGGTCCTGCCGGGATGCCATGAGGAAAGAAAGGATGGGAGGGGTGAGCAGATGGTGGCCTGACGCAGGAGAGGAGACCCGATCAGGTGCAGGGAGGCAGGAGGGGCCTGGACGGCCAGCCTGAAGGTCACCAAGCCACAGGAGCCTCTGCTGATGCTTCCAGACTGTACCAGATCATTAGCCCCAAAGAGAACCAGGCTCAAATTAAAATTTAAATATGAGACAGGAGACCATGAGAAGAGTTTTCCTTTTCTGTCTGAAAAATGAGAAAAGAACATTATTCATAAGCAATCAATGTTTTGATGAATGTGACAGTAATCTTTTTGTAACAATCAAAATGTGGCCTGTTTGCTCACATCTGTAGCTCGTTTATGTGTTTGGTCTATCATGGCCAGGCAAGAGGGACAGGCAGGGTGAGTCAAGCGCTTCTGTGGTCTGCTGGCTGGCAAGCTCATAGGACAGTCCAAGGGGAAGCCACAGGTGCAAGAGGGCATGGATCCGACTCTCCCCTCTGGGTCAGAGGGACCGCCCTGGCAGTGCCACTGTCTCAGGCTTGTCCTGGCTGTGGGCTGGGCTGAGGCTGGTGGTTGCTTTCATACTCAAGTCCCGGCAACGGGGAGTGTCCTGGCTGGATGGAACCAGTCCTATCCAGAGGTCACTGTGCAGCCCACTCCGTCCAACTCATGGCCTTCCTAGTGTCCTCTGCTCTTCCAGTTTGCTGGCCCAAGGGTCCACCTCTCCAAGGACTACCCACGGATAGGGACAGAGCTGGGAGTTGCCCTGGGGTCAGCCTCTGGGTTGGGCTTAGATGGACCCTTGTCACTTCCAACTATGTCAGAACATGCCACGTCAAAAGGTCTTCTTCCTGCAGCCAGTAGCCAACTCCTGGAAAGATCTGGAGAACTGGTCCCTGGATGGGGCATTTCTCTCTCCTGAGCCTGTGAGGCAGAGGGCCAGGCCAGTGTGTGACCTTGCTGTTGTGAGGAGGCCAGCAGCAGGGACTGAGCCGGGTGGCCAGGTGGGCACTGGAGGGCTATCCTTCCTGGTCCCGGGCAGCAGGACCCAGAGCTGACAGGGCCACCAGGCACAGGAGCACCCACGCTCTGCTTTGGTTTGGCTTCTGTGTTTCCATTTTGAAGGTCCCTCCAGTTCCTCTGAGTTTCCACACGTGGAAATGCAGGGCTTTACCTGTCCATCTGTCCCAGTGAGACAGGACACCTTTTTGTTCAAAATAAGCCTAGTTTTGTTGCCTGGGCTTTTAAACTTCTAAACTATAATTATTTTTGATTACCTGTATTTACCATGTGGCTAATTTACCTTGAATGCCTTGAAATTGAATTTGTGGGATGTATTTTTCTCCCTTTCACACCAGCTGTTCTATTGATCATTTCTACTTCCTTTAGTTGTCTGCCTAATAAGAGCATGCTTCGCTTCTCTGCAGAGTGGAAACCCACTTCTACTGTTGATTTCCATGGCTGTGATTCTGATGTTTATGGTTCTGAAGGAAAACCTAAAAGCCGGGTCATTTTTTGGATTCTGCAGGATTCTGGAAGGTGGTCACCTGCCTCAGACACAGGCTAGAGTCCTGAGTGAAGAATTATTGGGAAAGTTAGGCTTCAAGGAAACTGATGCCTGGGTCCCGGTGTGCTGCTCCGAGATGCATTCTTCAAATCCCTGCGTCTCGTTAAGATGATATACAGCTTGGCAGATCCTGTCTCAAGATAAAATAAATAAAGGACGGAGGATGTAGCTTAATGGTGGGCCCTGGGCTCCATCCCCAGTACTGCAAAGAAGACAAAGATTTCAAACAAATCACTGATTTTGGAACATGCTCGTGAGTGAGATGGATGGCATGTACCAGCATCCTGAAGCTAGCCAGGTCACATGGGCTGTGCTGATGTCCCTTTCCCCTGCGCCCCACACAGCCCATCCTCGGGCCCTTCGAGGGGAGGGTGGCTGTATAGCTGGGAGGTGGGTTTCCCTTCTGCCTGTGGCTTTGCTCATCAGCATTCAGTGGTGAGTCTTGAAATCATCTAACATGCATCCTCCATCTGGAACCAAGACAGACACGGGTGTCGGGAAGGCAGCGCAGAGCTCGGGCTCAGGACTGACTGGTGTCCTGGAAGCCATTGTTTTTGGAAGACGAGGGATACCTCGGATGCCTCCCTCTCTGCTCATGGATAGAGTGATGTGCTTGCAAACTGGACATGATTGCCCTGTATCCTGATGCTCCCGGGCCTCATCGGTGATCCTGCTGTGGCTCTGTGTGCCCGTGAGCTGCCTGGCTGGAGCTGCTCGGCTGTGTGTTGGAGGACTTTCTCGTGCTCCGCGGCGTGCGGTCTTCACCGAGGAGACTTGAGCAGGCACAGGAGCTGTCTCTCTGCTCCATCCTCGAGCTCCAATGAGCTAAAGTAATGCCTGACCTGGAAGGAAGGCCAAGCCCGGAGTCAGGTGGAATCCTGGGTCTCTAGGCCGAGGGCAGGGCCTGGGCCATCTCAGAACTCTGCACCCAAGCTGACGTGTCCCTGGTGTCAGTAAGCAGAAGTGCCCAGGTTAGTGCTTGGTGCACAGCAAGGAAACAAGAGGGTGCTCACTAGCGTCACCCACGGTCGTCTCCAGCAGTAATGCCTGTTCCACGCCTGCCCAGAGTTCCTGGTGCTCAGGGGCATAACGGGGGCAGGAAGGGGTTGCCACTGCCACTTCCTCAGTTGGTGTTTTCCCCCACGGTTTTCCTGGGAGACCTCCAGGAGACTCGGGGGCAGGGTGGTCTCTGTGAGCATGGAGGGAGCTGGGCCAGGAGCTCTGCAGGCCTCAGATAGCTCTGCGGGGAACGGCTGGCAGCAAATGGCCTTCCTCCCGTCTCAAAGTTGTCGAGGTCAGCAACTGGCCAAGTTGCTGCCCTGAGTGTGGCAGTGTGTGGGGGCCCACTCCTTGGCTGTGGGCAGGGAGCAGCGCCTAGCATGAGGGATGCTGTGCTGCCCACTGGGGAGCATGCAGAGGATCACACGGAGGCCTGGGAGGCCGGAGGGGGCCCCAGCTGATGGCCTCTGTACCTGGGCTGTGGGAGTTCACGGCAGGGCTGACTGGAAGCAGATCAGAGGTTTCAGGAATGTTCTCTGGAAGAAGGAAAGTTGATGGAGAAGCAGCTGGCCGCTGGTGTGCTCACACTGCGTGTGTGCCTGTGGGTGGGTGTGAGTCATAGTGCAGGTGTGTTGGCGTGTGCACACCTACACACTTGGGCTTTGTTTTGCTTTGTGGTTGTACCTGTCAGACTTTTAGGTATAAAATATTGGGATATGTTTATATCCATATTCCAACTAGTAGAATGGGAGGGTGGACCTAAAGAAACGCCTGACCAAATCAGAGAGCCTGCCGCTTTGCCTTCCTGGGGCAAGATATGGCCTGAGGAAGCCCCTGGGCTGGAGACTGGAGCAAGGGCAGGGCAGGGCAGGGCAGGCAGGACTCGGCCTCCCCTGGGTGCCTGTGGGGGTCTCCCCTGTGCACTGAGCAGGGCGGGAGAGCCCCTGGTTCCTGCCGGGATCCAGACATAGCTGAGGCCTTAACTTAGCAGTGAGGCTCCTTGGCTCGTGGACATGGGGCGTCCCCCGGCTCCCAGGACATTCCCAGGCCCCAGGTCTGTGTTAGATCTCTGCTCACCCAGACCTGCAGCCTCTGGGGTGCCTACCCTCCTGGTGGGCTCAGAGGGTGGTCAAATCTGTCCCTGTGGTCAGGGGGCTGAGGGCAGGGGCTGGGCTGTCACCAACAAGCAGGGACGCTGCAGCGTGGGGGGTCTGGGGGGCTGTCCTCACCAGGAACCGTATGCCGTCCTGTGTGCTGATTTGGAGGGTGGAGCAATCCTCTTGCCAGGGCTGAAAACCCGGCTTCTAGACTTCTCTCATGACCTCCTCCAGAGGGACCGCTCCACCCTCTAAGCCAACATGTCAGTGCCAGGAGGACAGCAGGGGCCATGCCCACATTAATGACCATATCCGTGGCTGCAGGAGCAGGGAGCTGTCCTGAGCGGGACCCCAGACAGCCAGGCCATGCCACCAACTCCCAAGGAGACTCCTGTCTGTCAGGAGCCTCTGTGCACGTCTTCTAGCCAAGGAGGAGTCTGGACACCCAGGACACTCTCCTTTCCCCTTGGGGGTCCTGTGTCCTCCAAGAGCTCTCAGCAACCTGAGGTGGCCTCTATGAGTCCCAGGGAAGGCGCCTCCTTTCTGAGGAGGCTCAGTGTTGTTCGGCTGCTGACCCATCTTTCAGATCAGGCCCGTCGCAGCAGCCCTGGTTCATACATGAATGGCCTGGTCAGCTGGTCCGGCATGCAGCTATCGCAGCCTCACCGAGCATCTTCTGTGGGTGATTTTGAAGCATCTGTCATACTTGGGGCATGTGCGATGCTTGTGTCTGCATCCATCTCTTGATGGATGGTTTGTTGGCCACGCTCGCGCTGGCATGCCACAGCGACGTGCGTCTGAATGGCCTGGAACGTGTAGGCCATCTCACATAGAAGGCCGGATGTGGACTAACCCACATGAGAGGTTGACTGTCCCGCCATGCTTTCTGGAGAAGTGGGAATTTAAAGCTCTGTGAACTACGGGAAATAAGGGAAATTAAAAAGGATCTGACCATGGTGTGCCTCATCTGCTACCTGGAGGTTGAGGGGACTTCACTGGGACACCTGCACTGTACGGATTCTATGCCGCACATGACATTCAAGCAGGGGTGCAGGACTCTGCCTCTCCCTGTAGGATCAGAGGCCCAGGAGGAGCTAATCCAAAGGCCTGCCTTTGGTTTCCGTGTGTCCAGGGGCCGTCCAAGCCCTGAGTGGAAGCCTGGGGGACCCCCTGGGATGCAGTTGTCCTGGGAAGAGCTCCCATCTGTGTTTGGTGAGCCCCAATGACCAGAGTGACTCGAGACACAGGCCTGGTGGCTGAGAGGTATGTTCCCTTTGGTGCAAGGTGATGCCCCACTTGGATCCCGGCCACAGTTCAGAGGCCCTGTCTTTGATTCCATGCTGTCTTCCAATCTGCAGGGCCCTGGCCATCACCCTAGGGGTCCTTCTCCACTGCCCCTCCAGCCTTCCCGCCCAGCCCTCAGGGCGCCCTCCTGGCAGTTTCAGTAGCAAACTGATGAGAGAATCTGTTCTCTTTGGTGTCGTCACCCAGTCTCTGTGGCAGGCTCCACCTGTGCGTTTTTGTTAGGATGAGAACAATCTCTGCACATACATGAC
This sequence comes from Marmota flaviventris, assembly GCF_047511675.1. Lineage (NCBI taxonomy): Eukaryota > Metazoa > Chordata > Mammalia > Rodentia > Sciuridae > Marmota > Marmota flaviventris. The sequence continues at coordinate 2,239,315 of NC_092501.1, forward strand.
TAGCCTCGTTTAGCACAAAAGAGGAACCATGGTTAAATTTTAAAAATTAGCAGGAAACGTATCCTTTGGGAATCTTTATAAATTAAAGGCACATAAATGTACAGTTGGCATTACCAATGAAATTCACCTCTGAAAAGGCGATCATTTCTTTGATAAATATTTTAGCTGCATTCTGCTCAAATCATGTCTAAAATGCAGGGATTGGGAACTCAGCATGTATTCTCTCTCTAAACTCAGACAATGAGAGTGGAGTGGGCTGCAAATTCTAGAGAATTAGGTGAGACGTTTGGATCTCAGCCAGGAGAGAGAACCACTCTGAACTCACTACTTCTCCTTGGGAGACCAGGGCCTCACCTGTTGCCTGGACACAGGTCAGGAAAGGAGCAGCTCTGAACCTGACTGAGCTCCAGGGTCAGCAGTGCTCAGGATATTTGGGTCAGCTTTCCGGCGTCTGCAGGGTGGAGATGCTCACTCGGAAGGGCCCTGCTGCTTGTTCTGTGCCACCCGACTGCAGGCAGAGGCTTCTGATCAGGACCTTGTGGTTGGTTCTCAAAGGTCCAGGAGAGACAGGACAGCTAGAGTGCTGCAGAGCCACCCCCAAGAGAGCGCCAGCCACGTACTGTGCAGCTTCGGTTCCACCTACCCGCCTGGTCTCCTGACAGGTGCTGGGAAGAGCACAGGTGGCTCTGCAGCAGGAAGGTCTGCACCCAGGGTGGGGAACAGACGCGAGGTTGGGGATTCCAGGTGGCAGATTCAGGACTGAGATGAAGGCTGTGTGGGCCCTGAGACTGTGCCCTTGGCCTTCTCGTGCCCTTGGCCTTCAGTGCCCTGTGCAGAGGAGCTAGGGCTGCGAGAAGGCAGCTGAGGGCGTGGAGGAGCAGCCTGTGTTGCTGGGGATGTCCATTTTGCCAGTATCTCAGCAGGTCATGTCTCCCAGGTTACGCCACAGGGTTACTCCCAATGATGTGCCACACAGCCTGGTGGAATCTAGCCAGGTCCCTGGTGGGGAGCAGGGCTGGGCTGGGGTGAGAAGTTGAGAGAAAATGCAGCGGGGGGCCACCACAGGAGGCCTGGCCCGCGGAGGGGTCTGGCCTCCTCTCAGCATCCCACGGCCTCTCAGCCCCTGCTTGTTGGCTCCCTGAGCTCATCAACGCAGTGCTTGGCTCCACCCCTGAGCACCATGACAAGCCACCGTGCACTCACTGTGCTTGCTCAGGCCTACAGCTGCCTCCTCGCTGACCCTCGTCCCCATTCCCCAACTCCCCAGGGAAGGTTTCCCTGCCCCAGGGTTTCTGACGGGGGTGCTCCTAACAAAGCCCCTATATGCTGCTGCAGCAGCACATGCCTGGAACCCTGGTGACCAGGGAGGCTGAGGCAGGAGGATCACAAGGTTGAAGGCAGCCTCAGTAACTTGGCAAGACTCTGTCTCAAAAACGGAAAAGTCCAGGGGGCAGCTACGTGGCGAAGTGCCCTGGGTTCAGTCCCCAGCTCCGCGAGGCCCTGTTGCACACATGTGTGTTTACTGCCCAGAGGTGGACCGTAGCTGGTGGTCACTGCCGCTGTGGATGGTTCCAAGGGGCCCGCAGGAGTGGTGATCAGATTGGGCATCAGAGAAGAGGACGCTGTGTGGGGGTGGAGGATGAGTCACAGCGGTGCAGGGATTCGTGGTGGCCATCACTCAGCCCTGGCCAGTGGCCCACCCTGGCCTCAGGACAGAGAGGGCACCTGACTGAGGATCCCCCTGGTCTGCCCATCAAGTCTGAGGTGGGGGCATGGCAGGAAACCCAGTTGCTTCCCTGTGAGGTGACCCCGTGGCTCAGTTCATGGCATCAAGGTCTTTGGCTGGGGCCACTCCTTCCTGTCTCCTTGGCCTCCCCTCTCACCTGTATGGGCAGGTGCTGTCTCTGGCCTCTCTGCCTCCCACCCATCCACCTGCCCACTGAGGGGTGAGCAGCCCCAGGTCAGAGGTGCTGGACGCTTCGGGCCAGCTTCTGGGCTTAGCCAGGTTGCTCGTGGCCAGCCTGGCCGCATCTCCACTCACAGAGCAGTTTGCGGTTGCCTTAAATTAACACAGTAGGGAAACCAGTGGGTCCCTTTTGGGAATCAGCACAGGTGTGGTGGCCCTGACGGGTTCAGGGGCTCAGCATCAGCCTGCTCCAGGCTGCATCCGGAAAGAGATACAGGACCCAGAGGAGCCGGGGCTGGCTGGGTCATGGCTCCCTGTGAGTGGACCTCAAGGGAAGTGGGCACCCAGGAAGCCTGAGCTGGCCAGAGCCCAGCCCAGAGGGCCACCCCGTGCATTTTGGACTTGACGGAACTCTCCTTCCCCAGGCTGGTCAGCTCAGCCCAGAAGGTTCCTTGTGATCTGACCTCTTCTCCTGGGGCCAGGTGAGCTCCCACTTTTGCCAGATCTAGCTGCCTCTGACGTGGGGGCCAAATAAGGAAAAAAGCTTCCAAAATAACAGAAAAATCCCGTCTCCAGCTCTGAGAAGGTACCATCTCCTTCTCTGTGGCGTATGGGGAAGAGATGGACAGGGCTTCCTCGTTTCCAGAGCAGGCCTTTGGCCACTTTTCTCCCCAGATTCTCAACCCCGGGAAGAGGCAAACCACCATCATCCAAACTGAAGGCCTCAGGGGCAGGGATTTCGACAGCAGACGGTGCATATCAGTGGACTGCCTCAGAGCACTGCCCACGGCTCCCTGAGACCCAGTTTGCCCAATCTCCTCCACCCTATTGTCTCATGCCTGTCAGTCAAAATGCATTAGGGCAGAATTCAAGAAAAAGGGAGGGACATCATTTCATAAAAGAAAGGAAGGCAGGAGGGGGGGAAGGAGGAGTCTGCCAACTAGGAGACTTGGCCCCAGGTACAGTGGTGCATTCTGAAGACTTCTACAGAGCAAGTTCCCACCAGGTAACCCCTCTGGACCCTGTGCCACTGAGGGGTGCCGTGTGCAGATCAGGGACCCGGCAGGTTTGGGTGAAGACACCTTTCCACTGGCTGCTTCTCTTGGCGGCTGGAACAGGCTGATACCTCAGCAGGGCTGCAGGCTCAGTTCATGGTCCTTCTAGGACCAGAGAAAGTGCAGGACTCACAGCCAATGGCTGCCAGGCTCCGTTCTGGTGCAGGCCCAGGTGACCGCCCTGTCTGGAGCTTTTCTTCAGGTTCACGCCCTGGACACCCTTCTGCCTTGACCACCAGTCCCAGGGCTTTGTGTGCCCTGGGGGACTGTTTCCCAGTTCCCCTGTTGAAGGAGGTCAGAGTAAGCAGGAACCAACATGCTCCTGACACCAGCTAGGGACTTCCCGGCTGCTGTGACACAGGGCTGTCTGTCTGCTCCTCCTGCCTGAGAGGGCTCCTGGTGGAGGGCAGAATGTGACCTCCAATTCCTGCTCCTGCACAAGTAGTGAATGGGCCACTGTGGCATCACATTTGGTGGCTGCTGTCCTTGGTCACATAAGTTCCCCGTGGACAGTGCTTTCATGCTTCCCTACAATACAATTAATTTGTCCTCTTCTTGGGCACTTTCCCAGTTTTTCATCCATCAGGGGTCCTAGTGGACCCTTGGCCCAGGACAGCCTTTGCCCCTGTCATTATGGATCTCGGCTTCCCGACAGCCTGGCTGTGGCTGAGCACCCTCCCGGGCTGCACCAGGCACCCTCAGAGCCTGAGTCTCCCCTCTCACTCCTCCAGGTGGCTGTCCCCTCAGCCTAGGCTTTGCCCCTCCAGCACTGACGTGCTCTCACTGGTCAGATCCGTTCCTGCTGCCAACGAACACGGAGCCCCACAGAGAATTAGTCTTTCACCAGTTATTTTTATTCAATTTTAATCAAACGTTTCCATTCATCTTTAAGTGTATGTTTTAAGGTAATTTTCTCTCCGCAGTTGATGTGTTTGTCTAGTGGTGAGTTCCCAATTTAAAATGCTACATTTGCCTTGAAACGGCTTCTCTCTGATTAGCTGTTCATTTCCGGCTCCTGTGGGGTGCTGTTGGTGTAGCGTGGACATCACAGGTGTGCAGGGTTGGAAAGGGCCTTCAATAACTTACAGTCTGGAGGTTTTCAATGGTGAGAAATCGATGGCAGGTCAGGACCAGAGATGTTTTTAAATCAAGGAGCCCTGCATGGGCCCTGCCAGAGCTGGGAAAGGTCAGCCCAGGTCTTGGTCTGGCCGCCTGGCTGCTCCCCTTACCTGTGACCTTGGGCAAGCTGCTGGTGCCAGCTTTGAGCCCCGGCTTTTCTGGCTGTAAGTGGGGCAGTATCCGTGCTCATGGGGAGGACTGTGGAAATTCAGGAGGGCGGTTCTCACGAAGGCCATAGAGGAGGCCTTGGCCCGGGTAAGCGTTAAATGTGCTTGTTAAATAAATTAAATAAATTGATTAAGTATCAGCTTGTACTTGCTGGCTCTTGCTGTTAACTGTCTCTTCCTGGCACATGGTCAGTAGGCTTGATGATCCAGCACTGACTGGTCCAGCTGGCCATCTGTGAGCTTGTCCTCACTGAGTGGATTCCACCTGCCTCCCTGGTACCAGCTCCACCTTCAAACATCATCAAAGTTGGAAACCGTCCTCTGAGCTGAACTGAAGCCCCCCACCCCTCCAAACCAGCATTTGGCCCTTGCTGAGCGGGAAGCTGTGGGAGATACGTGTGTGCACAGGGGCTGCCTCCCACCAGACTTGGTTACTTAGAGACAGAGGCTTAAACAAGGAGGATGAGCCTTCCTCACAAAGCACACGGGAGGCTCTAGATTCCTGAGAGGTGTTCCAGCCCCAGGAGGGACCCTGCTGACGGAGGCCAGAAGGCAGACACTGTGGGACTCCCTGTGACACCAGCTCCAACCGCATTCTGTGAAGGAGTGAGATGGCCAGCCACAAGCCCATAAGCATGTGTGGCCCCTCAGGCTGCCCACCTGGTCCAGTCTAACCTGTGCCTGGGGCCTAACATCTCCTGTGTGCAGGAGAAGAGGGGACTTGGGCTGCGCTGTTGACCACGGCAGCCAAGGCTGCAGCTCTGTGAACAGGGACAGTGATAGTGCCCGGTTCTGCAGTCAGCAAAGTCCCTGAGCTCATCTCGTTTTGCTTGTTTGACATGGCCAGCCTGTCCCCACCCTTGCACAGGGAGGGCCATGCTGCCTGGGGAATGGACTGGCCCTGGGCGTCCGAGCTGTCCTTGCTGCAGGACGGTGATGCTGCGAGCACCTGCTCAGGACCTGGGGAAACACATCCTCCCGGCCAAGCCCTGACCTCCTCTGGGGCGGGGTCTTGTTTCCTTCCAGCGCTGACGGCCAGCCCAACGCTGTGTGGCAGTGAAGCCTCACATGGGTGTGTCCTCTGCTCCTTCATGTGGGGTTCCTTCAGCAGACACCCGGACATTAGGAGGTGGGGGTCCTGGAACCACGTTGGCTCAAGGCTCACCTGGAGCCAGAGGCCAATGCAGGTGCCCTGCCCAGATGAACTCATCAGACTCACCACAGCCCTGCTGACCACACTGTCATCCCCCCTGCATAGCGGGAACCTGAGGCCCAGCCGCCCAGGTGCCCAGATGCCCTGCCCAGGGGCTGGAAGCTGAACTAAGGCTGTGAGGCTCTGGAGCCCTGAGAGTGTAGCTGCCCACTGATATTTTATGAAGAATTTGAAGAAGAGAACCATGTGTAAATACCTTAGGGGGGTTACACATATCTGGTCCTCATGAAGAATAATTTTGCAACATGAAATATTGTTCCCATTATATCCGCTTTCTCTGTTTGAATTTCTGTAGAAATTCCCAGTAAGTGAGCTCCTGGACATCCAGCCCTCCTGAGTTCGTTAGAGGTTGGGTGCAGTGTGGGTTCCACAGTGTCTGGGCTTCTCTTCCCCCTGCCCTGTGCATCTCCCTGGTGCCCGGGCCTGAGGCTTGGGGGAGCCAGCTTCCCCCTGGTTGCCAGTCTGGCCCCAGGAGGGGGTCTCATTTAGAGGGGGCTTTGGCCAGCCCTTGGCCCCTTGTGGCCAGCCTCTGCACCCTCCTTGTTGATGCAGCCTGATGAGGCTGACTAGGGAGCAGTTTCTTGGCTGCCTGCCTTGCAGAGGCAGGAGGGGCACTTAAGCTGATGAGTGAGGTCTCCAGATCCCAGGACGTGCTCCAGGGGCGGCCCAGGCAGGGTGCCCTCGCTCCCCTACCACACATGTCCTGGGGGCTGGCTGGCACCCGCTGCCACTTCTCCACTTCCCAGGCCCTGTCTGCCTCCCTCTGTTGTAAACACCCGTCTAGTTGCATCTGTGGCTTCTCACTTGCACCCCCCATGAACTAGATTTGTTAGTCACCCATAAATCATCCTAACTTGGCGTTCTCCAGTGTAATTAAGAATCTTAGCAATAGACTCATACGTGGAAAACTAGAGGGGCACTTTCAGGAGGAATCCATGACCACAAGGCACTAGTTGGGTGGACTTGTCAAATCACCTGGAGACTCCTCTCTTATTTGCATTCCACTTTGGAAGGACGTTTAATTATACATGAAGCCTAGAGTTCAGGTCTGGAGGAAGTCTCCCACGTGCTGGTGGGCTAGATGAATCCGTCTCCCGTCATGCCTGTGGTTTAGATGGATGAAGTTTCCCAACAATCATTTGAGATCATCTTAAATTTAGGCCAAGGGATTGGACCTGGAAGGGACCTTAAGACCTTTTGTGGCAGTGGTGCAGAATATACTGTGCATGAGTCTGAAGCCAACGGGCAGCTCCTTCTTGCCTCTTGTCTGAGTCAGAGTCAGGGTGATCCCACTGAGGAGGGGCGTGACCTGACAGGCCACTCCACCTTAGCCACACACTTTTGCACAAGGTGGCTTCCTGCACCTGCCCCCAGGGTGTGAGTGGCCTTTCTTATCCTCCTTGGGGCTTAGGGTGGGGAGCACTCTGCATACTCGAGGCACAGGGTCTTGGCACTTTGTACCCCTGACCTTCCCTGGACTGAGCATGAAACCAAGAGTTTACCTCGGCCAGCAGATGTTAGCAGGGGCTACTGTAAGCTTTCAGTCTGGAAACAGAGTTCACTCTGAGCCAATTGTGATTCTAAATGGTCCTCCCCACCCCCCAGTTATGGTTTAGATGTGAGATGCCCCCCAAAAGCTCGTGTGTGAGACATCGAAGAAGGTCTAGAGAATGATTGGATCATGAAAGTCTTAACTTAATAAGCGGATTAATCCTCTGATGGGATTAGCTGAGTGGGGCGGGCAGGCAGGTAAGGTGTGGCTGGAGGAGGCGGGTCCCTGGGGGCGTGCCTTTGGGGTGTACATTTCGTCCTTGTTGAGCAGGCCGTCCCTCTCTGCTTCCCGGTGTGATGTCCTGAACTCTTCCCTCCACCACACTCTTCTGTCTTGATGTTCAGCCTCACCTCAAGCCCCGGGGATTGGAGCAGCTGTCTATGGACTGACACCTCCGAAACTATGAACCCTAAAATAAACTTTCATCCTTTAAAATTGTTATCATCAGATATCATAGTTACAGCAGCGGACAAGCTGACTAAAGCACACCAAAAATTTAGGTTTCCCATGTATTTATTGTCTTCTGAGTAATACCATGAGATTACAGGAACAGCGGTAGGAGGGCTCTGGTTAGGTGGGGCTCTGCACAGTTCCCTCTTGTTATGGTTTGGACATCCCAGAGGTCAATGTGTCAGAGCTCGGTCCCCAGGGTAGCAATGTGGAGGTGGAGGAGCCTTTAATCGTGGGGCTATTGGGAAGCAGCCAGGTCATGGGACATCACCCGCAGAACAGATCAATCTAGGACCAGGCTGGTTTCCACAGGAAGTTGCTATAAGGGAGCCTGGCACCTGCCCGGAGTCCTCCCCAGCACCTCCCACCATCTTGTATGTGCTCCCACTACTCTGATGCCCTCCAGGGTACCCACACCAGGCCATGCAGATGCTGGCACCATGCTCAGCAGCCTCCCGGAATGTGTTCTGATAAACCTGAAAAGGCAGAGTCCCCGGCCTCATTTATTCTGTCATAGCAGCACAAAATGGACTGCAGCATCTCTCATCCCCGGGGATGCATTTCAAGATCCCCTGCTACCTGAGTTAGTACCAGAGCCCCCACATTGTTCTCCCTACACATGCATGTCCATGGCAGTATTTAGTTCATAAATTAGAGCTAGCGATAGATTGACAACGAGAACCAATAATGAAATAGAATAATTATGACCATACTCTGTAGTGAAGGCTCGGTGAATATGCCCCCTAACATCCCACCCTGTGCTCACCCTTCCTGTGACGACGTAGGGGGACACAGGGCTTGCGGGACACCATTGCTGAAGTCCTGCCCGGCTCCGTGCCTCTGCCACTGCCCGTTTCACCCTTTAGGCCACGTCTCCTGCTCTGTCTTCTACCTACACATTTCACGCCTCTCCCGTCTTCTCTAAGCACTTACGCACCGTGGCCGTGACTGCTGCAGTTCAAGGCGCAGCAGTAAAACTAACGCGGATGTCTTTTTCCTTCTTCAGAACTTTATGATAGAAGACTCGTCGTGGCTATCAATCTTGGCCACCCCAGCAGGCAACTCTTTCTTTTCAAGTTGAGAACTTCCACCTTCTCACTCAGGGAAGCACATCGCGGCTTCTCCCTGGCACCTCGGATTTGCCAACGTCGCTGCTCTTGCCCTCGGGGCCACTATTAAGTAAAACGAGGGCCACTTGAACAAGAGCCCTGTGGTACCTCACAGTGGATTTGATACCCAGAATTGCTGCCGAGTGACCAGGGAGCAGGTGGCTACGTGTCCTGGGTGAAGGGATGATACACGTCCCAGGTAGGACGGCTCAGGATCTCATCATGCCACTTGGCACCATGTGCACTTGAAATCTTGAATTGTTTACTTCCGGAATTTTCCATCTGGTATTCTCAGACCGAGGTCAGGAGAGCCACACTGTAGGTATGGGATTCATCTGCTCTCCTTGCAGCCCTGTGCGGGAGGACTGTGAGGTACTTTGTCATTCCCTCTTGCATGGAGAAGCTGGAGCACAGAGAGTTTGTGCCTCTCTCCTGAGGCCACACAGCTAGAGGGCAGAGAGGTGGCTCTCTGAAGACCTGTCCCTGGCTCCCACAGAGGGAAAGAGTGTCTACAAATGTATTTGAGCAAAACCTGAGGCTTGTCTCATTTTATTATTTTCGTTGCCTCATAACCTGGAAAAGAAATAAATAACTAAAGATGGTCAAATGTATCCTCAGCAACAGGAAAGAGGACCTTACACAGGGATCGTGCTGTGGAGATTTCTGTTGATTGGGCACTTGGGCATTTTCCAGGTCAATTTCCTCTTTCACACTCTGTTCCTATCAGAGCAGTGGATGCTGCTGGCTGCAGGACATGTGGCAGGGGCTGCTGGCAGGTGGCCACTGCTCTCTGACACTCCTGGGGGAGCCCGTCCTCAGGCCTCTGTGCCACCCAGTCTCTCCTCTCTGGGTGCTGACGGTGCCAGCCCTTTGCCTGACAATGCCTCGGGCACTGCCCACCTTCCCCTTGGCTGGCCCTGCTGTCCATTAGCTCACTGTAGGATGTGAGTGACGGTGTCCCTGCACAGGGGACACTGCTTCAGTGACAACTTATAAAACAGGAGTCCTAGCAAATCTAGTTCCTGCCCAGCCTTAGTTCAGAACACAGGGACGGGGTTTGGGAAGCCCCCGCACCCCTGGGCGATGTGCAGGGTAAGGCAGAACGGTGACTGGCCACACGCTGGCCACAGGGTGACAAGGCTCACCCCCCACGTCCTGATCTGAGGCATCTCCTCTAGTTCTGGCTCCATCTGCTCGTCCTGAGGACCCAGCAAGGCCCAGGCCCCCTCCAGGATGGCCTCTGTCCTCCACTTGTGGGTGGAAGCTGAGGCGCCTCCTGCAGGGAGGACAGGGTCCTGCAGCCCTGCCTGCCCCCTCCCCCAGAGTGCCAGGGGCACCTGTCCACCTTCACTGCTGGCTGCAGAAGTGCAGGCCACAGACGGCGCTGCTGCGTAGTTCAGAGGGCTTTGTGGGGTTGAGGCAGAAGGGGAGACTGAACAGCGTCTTTAGACGTTTTATTTTGATTAAAACATTAAAGTGCACGGCAGCACCTCATGGAAATTGTAAATCTTTACTGGAGGAAAATGAGAAAATAGTGAGGACGTGAAATAAGGCCTCCGGTTGGGTGGACTGCAAGGCCTGCTAGGTTTACAGGGGAGGCTGTGTGTTGTCGCCTTCAAATTAATTTTTGGAAAATGAGTTATCGACTCAGATATAATTTATTACTAATAGGCACAACCTGTGTGTAACTGGGCTGATGGAGTAGTCAGCCGGCAGGAGGAGGATGTGGGGTGGGAGGGGGCAGGGGGGCTGAACCTCAGGGCCTGCCGGGGGCTGCGGGTGGACCCTGCGGCCCTGCACCACCAGCCATCCCCCTCAGTGTCCATCCTGCACAGTCTGGGGCTTCAATGACCCAGCAAGGCTGCCCACACGACACGGAGAGGCCCAGTGCTCACCAGGGGAGCTGCCTCACGCAGTTCTGGCCCTCTCCCCCCTTATGTTGGCCTGGTCCTTAGGGAGTCCCCCTGCTGGGGACTTAGGGAGTCCCCCTGCTGGAGGCAGGGTACAGCCAAAGCTGGCTTAGTTCCAGTGGGAACTAAATTGAGGAGTGTGATGTGATGGCTGGGGCATGGGCGGTGTGTGGGAGGAGGTGCCAGGGGTGGCCGGTGTGGTCTGTGGGCTGCCATTACCTGCCTAGCTGCACGTCAGGGTGGTTGTGCCCTCATTAGTCTCCTCATCTGTGCAGTGGGCACAGTAGTGGCTCTGCTGGATCTTCTAGACATGTGATAATAACAAAAGAGAGAAAGGAAGAGGTCAGATGCTTGAGAATCCCGTGTGATGAGGAATTTCGCGTCATGCGTGTTCTTTTCCCCCAGGTGATCTGCATCTCACTTGTGTTCCTTGCGCAGGGAAAATACATTTTTTGTAAACTGGGAAAATGTCCTCTAGGTTTCTAATTCTCACGTCTTTGGAAGGACCAGCCCTGTGAAATTACAGTGGCATCACGATGCAGTAGAAAAGTGTGTGGAAAGTATATTTATCATCTTGCTATTTTGGGTGTTGTATCATTAAAATTCTGATATATTAACTGATGGCATTTTGAAGGCGCCTAAATTTGGAAATTAATATTTGAAACATAAAAACTTCTATAAGCTTAAAATCATTTAAATAATTATATGTATTTAGATAATTACGAAATGGTTTATTTTATTACTTATTTTAGTGACTACTTAAATAATTATAAAATGTAGTTACTGCCCAGCTATGATACACTGTGTGTCACTGTGGTGGGAAGACAGGAGGCCGTGTCCCTGCAGTCCAGGGGTGGCTGGAGGAGGCTGTCAGGCTCAGGAATGGCTCTGGCAGCATATTTCATACCCATGAGTTCACTTCTCTGGAACGTTTACATTGCAGTGATGATTTCCCCAGTCATTCCATGTGCACATTGCAAGGTCTGTTCTTTGAAGTTGTGAGGGTGATTCCCTAATGCTTTCAAAACAGAGCTATTTAAAATCATAATCAGAGTATGCAAGTGTCCGCTTTCTCCTTAGGGTAACTAGGAGTTCTCAGTAAACCTAGTGCACATTTCTATGGAAAGAAAGTGTTCCCAACTTTCCAGATTCCCAGTTGTTTGTTAAAGCTTCACTGAAAGGAAGACAATGACCTTTTCTCCTCCCTGGGTCAGGTGGGCAAGGGGCAGATTGCTGGGCGCCAGATGTATCAGCTCTGCTCTGTCCTGTGACAGACAGTGAGCAGGGACCCGAGGACGTGAGCCCTGAGTGACACTGGGAAGGCACGGCGGCTGCAGGGGGCTGTCTCCAGCATCACACAACCCTGGTGTGCAGCATGCAGGGCTCCATCCAGCTCTGGACGTGTCCTGGCCAAACTGAGGGACAGCAGGCTGCACAGCCCCTCTGAGGCACTGTGTCATGTAGCCAGAGGGGACAGATAGAGGTACCATGGTGGCTGGGAAGAGAGTGAGCTTTTCCCAGGTCACATAATCAGAAAACCCCTTTTGGAGGAGCATTTGGATTTGGGGGGATTTCTTCTAGAGGAAAGGGCCTTGGATTGGGCGTCAAAAGAGGTCAGAGCAGACTTGGGAGGTTCACACTGACTATGTCCAGTCCTGCCCTCTCAGCAGCTTCAGGGTGGTCTTAGGGTCCCTGCTGGGGATGGTCTATCTGTGGTTGGGTTTGTCCCTAGGGTCCCTGGATGTGCTACTTGGTGGCCCGACTGCAGCAGGGGCTCTTCCTGAGCTCACCTGCCTGGAGCTGGACACAGACAGGACTCCTGCTCAAGTTAGACGTCTTCTTTCCTCGGATTCTGCCACCCTGTGAAAGATCGCCGAGGGGGAGCTTAGACGTTGGGCATTCCAAAATGGCCAGGAGTGGGAGGTGCTCAGGCGGGACTCAGCTCCTGGGCCTGGCCAGTTTGAAGTCTGAGCTCTGGTTGGCCACGTGGACACCCTCAGGCTGAGGGTCAGGTGTGGCTGACGCAGGGTGAGGGTGCACAATGTTTCATGCTGGTGGAGAGAGCTGTTCCCATTTGAAGAGTTTGCTCCATGGATGCTCTGAAACCTGCCTCAGCTCCTCGCCTGGTGAGAACCGGGGATAACAGGGTGGTGGCAGCTGGTGCCAGATGAAGTCCAGGCAGAGGCCCACGGCCAGCTTGAGGGCGTGCCTGTCTTCACATGGAGCTGTTGTGCCATGGGCTTTCAGTGGACTCGACCCCTGCCCTGTGCTGTGCAGGGCCAGTCCTGCAGGGCCTTCATGCTGCACCGTGGTGGCCGACCGTCTCCTCTCCATGAAGCCTGAGTGGATCCCGTGGTCACAGGTAGGGCTAGAGCACACTTCCTGGAAGACTTGAGGGAGAGTTTTAAAGGACACCTGTCCCCCTTGCCACAGGCGCTCACTTACCCACAGGGACCACTTCATCTTCCCTGGGGTGGGCCCAGCGGCCTCGACCCCTTCATGGTGACCTCAGGCCTGAGCCAGGAGGCTGGCTTGCCAAGGGATTGCCTCTGGCCCCTTCCCCTCATGCGCTCAGCTTTGCCCCCGGGCTCCTGAGAGCCCTGTGCTTGTCCCCTGTGCTCCGAGGGGACCCTGTGCCCTCCTCTTGCTGTGCTGCTCCTCACCAGAGTGCTGCTTCTGCCCTCCTGCAGGTGCCTGCCCCTGAGCCCTGCCTGGCTCAGGGTGGCCCTCGGGGGTGCCTACCAGATGAATGACTTGTCAGTGAGCTGCTCTCCTGTGGCTCCCTGCTTGGCATCTGCCCTTCTCTCTGAGGCTTGTTGCTTCTCAGAGGGCTAGTGTCCTGTAGATGGATTCTGTCCTTCCTGGGTGGCCTGGGGATTCGCAATGGCTAATTTGAATTGTCAACTTGATTGGATTAAGAGATGCCAATGATCAAGAGGCTTCTGGGTGTTTCAATGAGGGTGTGTCTAGGAATGATTGGCATGTGGGAGAGCCAGCTGAAATGGAGACCCTCCCTAAGTGTGGGCAGCACCGACCAATAGGATGATGCTTGGGTGGAATAAAGTTGGAAGAACAAGGACGCAGCGGCAGGTGCAAGCTGGATTCTTCCTGAAGGGGTTCTTGGTTCCTGCTGGGATCCTTGAGGATTTGGACTCTCCCTTCTTCACCCTTCCAAAGGGGACTCTGCCAGCGATTCCCCAGAAGCCTTCCTCTTGGACTAGGGTAGCACCTTGATCCCCCTTGTTCTGGGGCTCAGCCTCTTGGACTGCACAGATACTGGTTTCTCCAGCTCCAGCCGGCAGACGGCCATTGTGGACTGTCCCACTGCTGGTCATGGAAGCCAACCTGATAAATCCCCTTTTTATAATCATACTTCCGGTTGATTCTGATCCTCTGGAAAACCCGGTCAACACAGGACTGGGGCCCTCAGAGGCCCTCAGGGCTGCTGAGCCCGTCTTCACCCCCAGCCCTGGGTCTGTGTGGCCCCTCCTGGCGGAGAGGCTGTCTGCAGACGGACACTCCTGGTGCCCCTCAGGCCTGCCTTGTGAGGGTTCTGCTCTAGACGGTGGCCACACTGTGGGCAGCTCAGGTGTCCCCCAGGCGTCCTTTGATTTCCCACGGTGGTTTTTACTCAGGTGCAGAAGCACGGGCTGGTTCTCAGGCCTGGGGAGTCCCGAGGGCTGTGTCTGCGGCCTCCACTGCTTTCCACACAGATCCCCAGGGCTCTGCAGACCCCTGTGGAGACCTCAGGTGGTTTGGGGGTGGAAGCTGTGTCCTTGGCCTTGTCACTAGCCACCTCCTGGACTCGGCTCCACCCCGGGGCACCCAAGGCCTCTCGCCTCCTGTGGGCTGCCGCCTGGGAAGGACAAGCTCTCTGTGACGCTGAGCCTGTAGGATCAGAGTGCCGTGTGGCCCCAGGCTGGGGACACACGTGGAGAAGGCCACAGAAAGTGCGTCCACCTGGGCTCTGACAGGGCTTAGCGGGAGTCACTTAGGAGGATTTTCTTTAATAAAAGCTGAGCCATTGAAGAGTTTTCTGGCATGAGATAGAGGATGGAGCGAGGCTATTCCGTGGAGAAATCAGTGTGGGGACAATTCTCATCTAATGTGGTTTCCGGAGAGAAGCTGCATCCAGAGCCCACTTCCTCTTGGCTTGCTCTCACTTTTTAGTTTTATTGCCATTTTTTGACATTAGGAGAAATTGGAAACCTGGTTAGATTTCACAGCTTCACATTTCAGAGGAAAGGACACAGCCATTGGCCAGAAGTGTCTAGTGTGATTCACAACGAGACCTTTGCTTCACTTTTTAATTAGGTGGCTTTCCACAAAAGAAAAGTGTTGGGATGAGGGATAAATTGCTAAGATTAACATTTTCTTTCCCTTTTTAAGGTGCCACTTATCAGTCACAAAAGGTAATAAAACCAGACTCGATGAAATTAGATCAGGAGAGAGGATGGGTTTGACTTTGTGAGATGGGCCCTTGGTCTACTCCACTGGATCCTTGGAGCAGCCCAGAGGAGCAGGGCGGGGGCTGGGGGTCAGACCCAGAGACAGGCCTGAGCTCAGATCCTGGACAACAGACAGGGTGAGCCTCCGCCCAGAGAGGACCCTTATTCTCTGTCGCACATCAGATGTCTCCAGGTATCCACTGTCCAACAATCTCTTGTGCGGACTTCCTGATAGCCGAGGTGGAAGCAGGAACTGTACTGTGTGGCAGCTTCTGAACTGAATCCATTCCACAGTGTCTTGGGCTGAATGGAGCCCCCATTCAGTCAACCCCAAACCTCAACTATCACTTTATTTTGAAGTATGGTCTTTGCAGGTGTAATAGTTAAGGATTCTGAGATGGAATCATCCTGAGTTTAGGGCAGGCCATTAACCCATCGTCTTGGTCTTTGTAAGGAGAGGAGGGGACACAGAGAAGGACCTCGGCCAAGGGGGATGGAGACTGGAGTGATGTGGTCAGGGCCCACTGAGGGCCGTAAGAGGAAAGGAACATCCTCCCCAGAGCCTGCCCAGGGACAGCTGCCCAGGGTCAGCTGCCCAGCCCGCTCTCTGATATCAGGGCTCCAGGCCCCAGAACTGCCAGCCAAAGTTTTTGAGGCTTTAAGATGTCAAATTTGTGGTGATTTGTTCTGAAAGTCCCAGGAAACTGACAGACCTCAGGGAATAGCACAGGGCCCCTTGGTGACCCACCCACTGCTGTGTGTCTCGGCCCCCGACACGTGGGCCAGGGGACCTCCCCTGCATAGCTACAGTGCCGGTCTCCGACTCACTCGCCTGGGCCCAGGCTGGGAAGGGGCGGAGGGAAGTCTCCTACCAAGGGGGCTCTCCTTTAAGGGAGTCTTCTGTCCCCCAGAAACAATCCCTGGGCTCATTGCTTTATTGGACACACATTCCCTGTGCTTGGAGGGCCGTGCCTCCCAGGGATCCGAGCTGCCCTGTGCCCCACCCTTCCTCCAGCAGGGGCTTCGCCAGTGAACAACCATCGTCCCCCAGTTTCCACTGTGCAGGAGCAGGCTGAGAGCACGTGGCCTGCCAGGGTTCTCGACGCTGCCAGGATTGGGTCTGGCCCCGGTCCGCCCTCTTCCCTGGACCCAGCCACCGCCCTCCCTTCCTGGATCCAGAGCACACTCAGTTTCCAGTGGAGATGGCTTTTCTAGACATGAAGGAGCTGACCCCGGAGGCCATGCTGCATCCCCCCTCCCCCACCCTGCCTGGAGCGGGCTCTCCCAGGGTGAAAGGTCGGGTTCTGTTGGGCACTGGACAGCAAAGGCAGTGGCAGACGAGTGGGGAGATAACAGCAAAAGGGACGGAACCCAACAGAGAGGAGCGGGTGGCCGAGACGTCCTCAGCAGCTACACGACCGGCACAGACGTGGCCAGACACTCGACTTATCCCTGCGACTGACTAGAACCGACTCCTGGCACACACGGGGGCCAAGTGTCCCAATTAACATGACTATAATTAGGAACAGACTTGTAATTAATTCTCTTCTACAAGAATCACGTTCCACAACAGACAAACCCTGTCCTCTTAGAGCAAAGATGTGTGCTGAGAGAACATTAGCCAGTTCCCAAACCCTCCTCCTGGACACTCCAGGGGCTGCTGGACTCTTACGGGAGCCCAGCAAAGGTGCCTGAGGTGTGGTAACCAGGAACCCGAGGAGCTGTGGACCACCAGCAGGTGCCGTGGTCACGGCAGCCCCTGGCCATCCTTTGCCATGTCCCTTCCCGTCTCCCAGTCCAAGCTGAGCTGTGCTGGAGATGGCCAGCTATCCCCTTGAAATGCACTGCCCCCAAAGTGCAGGGTCATACCTGGAAAGTGGGTCTGGGTCAGCAGCCACGCTGCCCATCCTCCCGAGAATGAGGAGATCCCAGAGTTCCACCTGCCTCAAGGGCCGCAGGGGCGTGGCGCCAGTGGGCAAGCAAAGGGAGGCTCTCTGTACCCTCTCTGTGCTCTGCCAGCCTCTGCCTTCTGACTGCTCCCAGGCTGTGAGGTGGCAGAGTCCCAGGAGTCACTGTTGCTGGCCCTCTTGTGAGGCCAGGTCTCCAAACTCAGCAATTTAACCAGTTGGAATGTTTTCCCGTCAGAACCTAGCAAGGCCTGCAAGCACTTCCTAAAGACAGAAATGTCCACACGTGCTTGGGACCAACCCAAGAGTCTCCTAGAAGCGGTTTGTCTTGGGGCCCTTCTCTCCACTGACCTCATTAGCCAGGGTCCTTCCCTGGAGCCAGCTGGTGGGAGGCGGTGAGTGGTGAGCTGACTGCAGGGCCTGCTCAGGGTCCTAAGAGGACCACCGGCCGCACAGCTGCAGTGATGGGGCTGGAGCACCCCTGGGAGCGCAGCTGGTCCTCGGGGACTTGGCTCCGCGGGGGCCGCGGCTGGATTTACAAGCAGCGCTCCTGGCAGCTGCGTGGCAAATCGAGCATGCCGGACTCAGCGCAGCGTTGACTCCCTGCCCTTAATCTGTGAACCAGAATAAGCCTCTCGGCCCCGAACTTCCACGTAGGAGGGCGTTTGATCCAATAAATCACCAGGCAACCAGAGCCTGGGCTGCATGTTTCTGCAGAGATTGAATCATCTAAATGCTTTCTAATTAAGTTATAAAACGGAAAGCATTCTCTTTAACAAAATGGAAACAGTTTAGAAGCACATGGACTCCACCTCCGTCTCCCCATCCTTCCTGCAGAGGAACCTTCTGGTAACAGTTCCCTGCCATCACCGCATCACTGCGTCGCATTCCGAGTGCTTCCTGGGTGGGCGCAAGCTGTGCTGTGGTGGTGGTGGTGGGTGTGTGGGTGCTCTGTGGGTTCATCGCCTGGCTTCCACTTGCAGCCAGGGCCTCCTGGGCAGCTGCTGCTACGTGGTTTAGCACGTGTCCAGAGGGAAATGGGAAGCACGGCTCAAGACTCTAGTTTTCCTGTACGACTGGACCCAGCAGTCCCAGTCCTGGGGCTCGGTCCCAGAAGCACTGCCATCAGTTCTGCCCCTGGACCAGGACCCTCTAGACCTGGGTGGACCAGCTGTGTTCTGTCCCCTGCCCCACGTGGCCCTGGGACTTGGGCGTCTCTCTAGAGCCTTGCATGTGGCCAGGGGAAGTGATGGGTGTCCTGTCGGCACAGGGCACTGTGGACGTGGAGGAGAAGAATGGGTGACAAGATGTAGCTAGGTGGCCAGTAGATCTTGGACCTCAGTGATGGCTGGGCACCAGGACAATTGCAGGCTCACAGAGAATGATGTGTGAGGACCCCGCACAGAATACAAGTTAAACAGGGAGCTAAGAACGATGGCCGCCTAGTGCCCACTGCAGGGAGGGGCTGGGTGCCTTGCAGCCTGGGCTTCTGCAGAAGTCACACTGCAGGGACTTTGCACAACAGGGGGATCAGCTATGTGAAAATACTAAGTAAGAGTCCTGCGTTTCCGGTGGTGGGTGCACCATGACACCAGGGAGGCCCACTTCCTGGCTTTCCCAGGCTCTTCCCAGGCCCAGGGTGTTCCCAGAAACACGGTTCAGGATCATACACTCTCGTACACCTGGTGAGCGTGTCCCATCCTGTCCAGGGTCTGTGGTGTTTGTGAGCATGGCAGGATCTGGCCAGGGATGAGTTGGGGTCATATAGTGGTGCAGTGGGGGTGTTATGGGCTCACTATCACTTTCCGGTGAATTCGAGTCAGCGGTGCCAGGTTGGGTGTGACTCCCGGGGATTCCTCACTCTGTGTCCTGATCTGATGGTGCAGGGCCGAGGTTCTGTCTTGCTGTGAACACACCCTATCGCCCCCGGGGAGAAGGTGGGTTCCAGGTCATCCACAGGGAACTCTTCCTGTCGCTGGGTGTGTGAACTTGTGAGATGAGCATTCACTTCTCAACATCAAAGGTGTAAGAATTAGAAAGGGCATCTGCAAACTCTTCTCGGGTCTTCTGGGATGGGTGTGGGACAGTGGTCATGCCCTTCAGACACTGAAACACTGTGAGATGTTTAGTTTTGATTTTGAACCACTTCACCTTAGTTCCTTGAAGATATAGTGACACAGGTCTCTTGCGTGGTACCCCACTTGGAGAAGGTCTCATTCCTGCGTCTCTTACCTGGGGTACGTAACATAAGTAACAGGTGCGGGCCAGCATCCCGCACTGCTCTTGTTCATGGGTGTTCTCAACTTCCCGCCTGCTCCTCCTGCTCAACCGTGAGCTGAGGCCCGTCAGGCACCATCTTGGGAGCACTTACTCTGGCCACTGGATCTCATGCTTCTCCCTGGGTGGCCACCCCACCCTCGGTTAGGCCTTATTAACTGTTCTCCCGATCGGCAGGTGTGCCTCAGCTCTCCTTCCGGGTGGCAGCACCAGCTGGCCACATTCGCGTTCTCTCTGTCCAGATCACCTGATCCTGCAGCATGTGCGGCACTGACCGGCCCCGGAACCTCCAGGCAACCCAAGGTAGAGTCACAGAGCTCCCGGGCCACTAGGCACGCACAGGCCTGTCCCCCTAGACCTGGAGACACTTAAGGATGAGCCGTGAAGCTGCAGCCGAGATCCTCATTGTATGTTTCCTTGTAGAGAAAGTAATGCTATAAAACTTGATTTATATGACTAGGTGATTGGCAAGAATTCAGTCCAAAAATGTAGGAACAAAAAGCAACTTGGCAATATAGTGGGCAGTTGGTAACAATTCTTAGGATGATTTTCTGGCTTTTGTGATGTTTGTGATATTTAATTTTTTTAAAAAGAGTTTGGGATGCGTTGTGGTCTCTTTCCCCGCTCTAGATGAAGATTCCCATTTGGATTTTGTTTTTGTAATTCGAGTGTTTTTCTGGAAAAGGCTCCTTGGCTGTGTGAGCGCTGGGCAGCATGCCTGGCCATCTGCGAGGTGTCTTCTGTTCTGGGTCATCTCACTGGGCAGCCCTGTGCATGGGTAAAGATCAGAATCTGATGAAATGTCCCCAGGGTTTACATCGCTGTGTCCTGATACTAACTTGGGACTAATTTATTTTTTGCTTCATTTTGCAATTTGTTCCTTTACAAACCCCTGCTGCTTGTGTCAGGAAAAAACAAGGGAAGGAAACCCTTTGGCCATATTCGGTAGCAGGACATGAGCTGGGCCTCCCACTGAGAGCTGAGATGAAACTTCTGGTCCCTGATGCTGATGGACAGCTGGGGAAGGACCGTGCCTAGGGGGCTGGAGAGGCGGGGCCGGGTCCTTGGCTTGTCTGGGACTTGTGCTGTGGCAACCTCTCTGTCCTCCACTTCCCTGAGGGCTCTCTCCTCCTCCAATGTCCTTATCCCCAGGACACTCATGTGCCTCTCATTTTAGAGCAGGTCAGTTGCCCTCCCTAAATGCCTGTTCTCTAGAAGGTTCTCCCACTTAGCACACCTGGGATTAAGACAACTGCAGTTCTTGCCAATCCTCCACTAAGCGGGGACGGCTACCAGCCGATCACAAGAGCAGAGGTGCAGACTTTTCCTCCTAGAGTGCTCATCAGTTGTAACAAATTGCTCCGCGTGGCAGCCCAGCCAGTCCAGCCAGGTGAAGCGCGTCCATTCAGACAGCAGAATGGAGACTCTGGGCGGTGGTTCCAGGTCCTGGAAGTTGGGCTGCCCAGCCCTCACTCTAGGCCCGCTGGGTGAAAGCCCAGGTCACGTCCCCAGCCGTGCTTGGGACATGGAGACTGGACACCCAGTTTGGAAGAGTGGGGAGTTGCCTGTGTGTGGAGGCTGTCTCTGGAGAACATTCTGGCCGTGGACGAGGGTGTGAGCTTGACTTGGCTGTGAAACCCAGCCATGCCATGGCCACCCCAGCCAGTGCCCCTAACCCGTGTGCCCAGCCCTGGTGCCATGTCTTTCTCTGGGGAGATGCCAGCATGTCCTCCTTCTGCGTCTTTGCGGCAGGTCTCTGTTCAAGGAGAGATGATGATCCTGCCCTGGCGTGGTGGCTGGGGCGTTGCAGAGGGCACCTCACCTACTAAGGCAGGGTCAGGGCAGGGTCAGCCTCCACCTGCGTCTGACAGGAGTCTGAATATCTCATCAAGGCCATCGTCCCCGCATCTTCTTTCTTTTTGTCCTCTGTGATGTGAGCACCGTGCAAATCGAACCCCAAGGGAACTGGCATCAGGGGGACTGACGCACACGGAGCCTTGGTGGAGGGCAGGTTGCTGACCAGGTGCTCCCTTCACTCACCAGTTCAGCATGTGCTCAGAGGACCAGGCCTGGGCAGGCTCTGCGGGACCCTCCTGCATCCAGTGACAGGATTCTTCTGGGAGCCCAGAGCCAGGGGAGGCCACGGAGGCCATGGCCTCTATCACACTGAGCGAGGATGGCAAGGTGGGCGGCCCGCAGAGGGGCCTCTGCCCCCAAGTGCAGGAGGCTTGGCAGAGGGCATGGTGCCTGGCTGGCTGTGAAGTGGTGCCACCAGATGAGGATCCAGTGAGGCAAGGGGTTCAGTCCCACCAGGGGAAGCCACCAAGCAGGGAGGTGGGCGTGAGCAGGCCACAGCCCGAGTGTGAGGAGCTCCTGAAACAGGCCTGGGCAGTGACATCCTCTGTGGTCACCTGGGTGGTTCAGCCCACGCTCCCACTGCCATGCTGTAGGCAGCACCCTGGGACCAACAGAGTCTCGCCCCGTCACAGCCTCAGTTAACGGCACAGTGGAAACTTGGCTGGATTCAGTCACATGTGAGTATCAGCAGCCAGACTTCACCATCAACTTCCCTTGCTTGGGTCTTCAAATAGCATGTGTGCCTACATGCTCACAGACGTGTGGCCATCGTGAACATGAGCACGTGTGTCCAGGAGCAGCTGAGACACCCCCAGGCCCTCAGGACTCGGAAAGGAGGAAATTTCAGATCAAGGGGGAGATGGACGGTCCAGGCACGGTGCTCAGCAAACAGCAGCCCTGGTGAAAGGCAAGGCGGGTCCCACCTGGCACCCTCCCTGGACGACATCGACGAAGCTGAGAATGTCTGCAAGGGACAGCCACCATGAGATGCCAGAGCCAGGACAGCGCCCTCAGGACAGCAGCAACCACAGGCCCCGACCAAGACAGGAGGGCCCATCTTCCTGCAGGGCCATGCTTGAAAGGAAAGAGTCGGGCAGGGCCAGAGCACAGAGCCTGGGCACATGCTCAAAGGCTGCCGTCACTGTTGTCTGTAAAGTCACAGGGACAGGGAGTGCTTCTGCTGGTCCTCTCCTGCCCTCCCCAGCCACGGACACCAACAGGCCTGGCCCACAGAGTTCTCAGGACACTTGCTGAATGGAGGAGAGAAAAGCCAAGGGAGCCTCTGTGAAGACGAGCGTGGGCCTGCAGACTGGCCCGGGCAAGAGCCCAGTGCTGCGTCCATGGCCTGGGAGCAGAAGCCGGTGCTCCTGCTAGGGGAGAGGTGTGGTGGGGACCCGCTCCCTCTCTGGAAGGTCCGCTTGGCGACACCCTGGGAATCACGGAGGTGTGTTCAGGTCACAGTCTGGACCCAGCCAGTCCTCTTACAGGGCTCCTGTCACAGAATGCCCTGGGGTGCTAGGAGAGGTGTGCACAGGGCTGCTCTTGGCAAGGAGGTCTGTAGCACCAGGGGCACCCGCACGTCCATCCCTCCAGGAAGGCTTCACAAGCATGGGCACCTCCAGCAGTGGGTGTTGTGAGCCTCTGGAAAGCACGATGTCCCTGTGTTCAGCCAGATCTCAAAGTCAGAAGGTCACGTTCTTTAAAAGATGCAAAGCCAGTCTCTGCGTTGCTCTGTATTTATGTACAGGAGGAAGGATAGAAAGGATGCGGACTCCTATTTGTCTGTAAATGCATGAATATGGACAGGAACTCACAAGAGCGTGGTGACATTCCTGTGAATCATGTGGCTGGACTTAGGGGTGGAAGGGGGATATTACATACTCTACCCATCTCTACCTTTTGAAATTTAAATCGTGACTATAAAATTAGTAGTAGTTTAAACAGATTTTTAAAATACAGTCATATCCCATGTATATAAATGATTTATGCATCTTAAAAGAATTCACAGGCAAAACTATTGAAACATTTGTGTGAAAAATCTTTGCGTGTCCTGTAACGATTTTTTTCCTGAATCAATGCTAATTATATGAATGTCATTGAAGATAGGAGCAACTGAAATTGAGAAATTCAGTGTTGTTTCTGCCATTCTAACTAGACATTGGGGGCTTCCTAAAAGTAAAGATTTTTGTGGGCTCTGTCTTTTGTTTCAGAAGTCATTTCTCTTGACCACGGTCTGAGCATTTCCAGCGTGGACTAGACAATTGTGCAGGCAAGAGGGATCTTTTCTCTCCCTGGAAAAACTTTGAAGCCCGTTTTCTAACGGTTCTGCAAAGCACACCCATTTTGATTGTGCTCTATTGTATTAGGCTGCACTTTAATTCCCACTATTTCAACTCATAAACCTTGCCATCGATGAGACTAATTGCATCAGGAGCAGCTAGGGAACTTCACGAGCATTCTAAACACATAAATAACACCGCCAATTAGCTGCCAGCGCGCCCAAGCTCTCCATCTTCTTGTCAGAAGCGGGCGCGTGCTGCTCTAATTGCACCGAGGCAGGGAATGGCGATGTCCCCCACCTGCCTCTTGCCTGGGACGTGTGCTGGGGACAAGGAGAGGAGAGGCCGTCCTGTGGGAAGCCGAGTGCAGCTTAAGAGCAGGCTGAGCGCTGAGCTCACGTCTGTGTGGACCCCTCCTCTCCAGCGTAGGGCTCAGCACAGGAGAGAGACTGGGAACCGGGGCCAGTGCCTGAAGCACTCACCTGGGACAGGCTTGTTCTGTCTCCTCTGTTACCTGTTAACAACCGAGTCCTCGGCACGTGAGGGCTCCAAGGAGAACACGGCGCCCGCGGCTGCATTTGAGGTGGTTTTGTGGCTAGTGGACAATGAAGGAGGCAGCAGGGAGGAGGGGGTCCCCTGCTACCCAAAAGGGGCAGGTGGTGTTGGTCTTGGGTTTCACTCCTGCAGTTGCAGGATGAAGTGCTGGAGAGAGCCGTGGCGGCGGGCGGATGCCCTAAGCCTGCGGCCTCTGACAAGTGCAGGAGGGCAGCCCTCAGCCAGGCCCGCTGGGTCAGCGCCCAGGAGCCGGGCGGCAGGCAGGATCCTCCCTGCTGGGTCCTGTGGACCCGTCCTTGTGTCCAGAACAACGGGGTGGTGTGGAGGGCAGACCTCATGCCCCTTGGCAGTGGCAGGGCTCCGATTAGGTGGCACCCTGAGAGACATAGTGTGTTCAACTACAGTAAGATACAGTACTTGCTCACGTATGCAGCTTTCTTGGGCTTATCACGCTTTCTAACCGAGTTGGTAGTAGTGCTGTGCTTAGGCAATTGCCTCATGGACAAGGTACCTTCTGCACTCGCTTGGGGGACACTGCTCACTGCACAGCTTCTGAGCAGACCATGGTCAGGGGAGGTAGGTTTTCCTCTCTCTTCCGTGAGGCCCACTGTCACTTGCTGACCGTGCTGAGCAGCTCTGGGCACGGGTGGCGCTCCTCTGCCTGCTCACACTGTGGAAGGGCAGTGTCCAGCTCCACTGTAGCTCTGCAGACCTGCTGGAGCCAGTTTGTCCTCGAGGTTGGGTGCACCAGGAGCCGTCATTTGGTAGTGGGGTTCTTGAATGACTGGGCAGAGGCTTCCTTCCAGCATGGAGAACCCCGGGCCGGCTGCTGGCCTCTTGTCAAGGGCTGCACTGCCCTCTTGTTTGTTTGCTGACTTGCTTCTCTCTCGTTTGATTGCTCTGCACGTGGGAAGTGCAGGTGACAGCCCGCTGCGTCCCCGTGGACAGTGGTTCTTCGTTTCGGTCTACACTTACTCAGCCGTGCAGTGTTTATTAAGCATCTATTTTGTGTCAATCACACAGTTGATTTAAAGTAGCTTCAGAGATTAAAAGACATGACTTCCATTTCCAGAGAGCTTGCAGACATGAAATGGGTCATTTAAATATGACGTGCTAGGATAGAAACCAGCATTACACATTTTAAGTCTCAGGACCATGAGGTCCTTGCCGGGGGCAGCAGGCGCAGTGCAGGCTTTGCAGGGGAAGTGTTTGGAGCTCTCTCTTGAGAAGAGGAGAAAGTCTTGGGTAGAAAGGGAAGCAAATTCCAGGTACTAGAAGGTATGGAGGCAAAGAGGCCGAGAGTGGGGAGAGTAAATCCCAGGGGCCTCCCACTCTGGACCCCTCCTGATGCAGACATGTTGGGCAAGGGGCCGTTCTTAGGAGTGGGGAGAGTCAAGTCTGCCTGTGTAGTTAGTTGGTGAACCGAATACTGCAGATGAGGTCCCTGTCTTTCAAGGATGCAGACACAGGAGCTCGTAGCTTTAGTGGGATCTGTGTAGAGGTGCAGGCAGATGGTGGAGCAGGGGTGCCACCCACAATGTGGGGTCCAGCGCCCCAGGGAGGCGGAGCCTGAGCCCAGCCTGCAGAGGAGGAGAGCCCATCAGTGACGGAGGGAGTACTTGTCCTAGGTGAGGGTGGTGAGGAGCTCCTGGAGAATGAGGTGCCCAGCAGGGAGGGTGAGGGTCAGCTTCCACAAGGAGGATGAGAGCCATTGGGGGATGCGGGAAGCCCAAGGTCAGCTCGCTGGCTCATGGACCCCGATTCTGATGCTAGTTGGTGGTGAGCTGGCCCGAGGGGGAAGCAGCCCAACAGAACTGGGGAAAGGCCCGTCCCAGATAGAAACCTTCCTCGGCGTGTTTCCCACACAAAGGATCTCTTCACCAGATGCTTCGCAGTAGGTAGAGGATTGATTGTTTTAAATTTTTAATAGCTCTAAAAGAAATGGTCATTAAAAATGCAAGCTCCCTGGAAAACACACTGTGCACCCTGGCAGAGCAAACCCCGACGTGGCAAGTGGCAGATAGAGCATGGTCACCTGGGTCTCTTCCTTCCCACCCCTTGAAAAATGAACCTGCCCTTGCCATAAACATGCAGCTGTGTGTATTTGGGGACAGGCTGGCTTTCTGATGGCCTTGGCAGAGGAGTCACTGTTTCCAATGCTGGGTGGGCTGCTCTGATGCCAACCCCAGTGGGATTGTGCCGCCGACGTCACAGATCACTTGGGAGACGCAGCGCTTCCAGTTTTTAGCGCAGACCTGAGCTCCAAGCCTGGATTCACTAAAGGTTATGTTTGCCTTCAGCTAATTAAAGCCATTTGTATCCAATGACTGGAATAACTTCCCTTTTGAAAAATAAAGAAAATAACTGAAAGAAGTTGGTTAAAAAAGAAAGTCTGAGTTAATTTCATCAACAAAGATGAGAACTGCACTATTAATTTTATTACATCTAAATGTGAAAATAAATCCGCTTGGTAAGGATTGCATCTTCATGCAGATTAGGCTGCAGGAGTCAGTGGACTCACTCTGAGCTCTGAGGAGCAGAGTGGCCGGCCTTTGCTGAAGCAGGCGTGTGAATCAAGCTGCTCCAGCCCAGGGTGCAGAGGGACCCCTACAGTCCCTCAAGGTCACCTTGCTCTTTAGTCCTATAGGGTTACCAGAAGCATGAGTACTCCTTTGTGTAGTCGGCTCACACCTCCCTAAGTGTGTGTTCATTTAAATCTTGCAAATGGACCATTTGCAAGTTGTGGTTACAGCTAAGAGATGTTTCACGAGTTTAGAGTTTACGTGATGCACTTCCCAAGCCCTATAGTGCTAGGCCCACAGTTAGCAGCAGCGGACACAAAGACGCTGAGTGTGGCTTTGATAGGACTTAAATGAGAATATTCCTCTTGCCACATGACAATGTGGGAGGCATTTAGCAAGAGGTAAGAGAAGGCTCTTCAGTGGTTTCTCCCGTGCTCACTCACGCGGGAAACCTGAGAAAGGAGCTTGAGTCCTCGGCACACACACATGCACACACACCCGCACGCCCTGTGCCTGTGCACACACACAGGTGTACCCTGCGTCAGAATGGCATGGGTGTCCTGTCCTGATTCACAGCCGCATCTTAACAGGGGCAATGCCGCCTTGGGGGAATGAGCTGTCTTTCCACGTGTGTTTACAAGAATGTTTGTCAGCGATTTCCCTTAAATGTTCCTGATAATCACTACTACAATTTTTCAGAAGACCTAGGTGATGGACAGTTGAATTTTCCTAAGAAGAGACATGGTCCTGAGGGGCTAAGTTTGCACATGAGTTGAATGGGGACTAAGAGCCCTTGATGCTCCTGACCCATGGGCTGACCCCCTCTCCCTGTGGGGGTGGGAGGCTCCCTGCTTGTCCAGCCACAGGCAGACCTGGGTGGTGGCTGAGCCTGGGACCTGTGGATTTTGCCTCATCCTTTGCTGGGATGCCAAGGGGGTGGGAGCACCCCGCTGAGCAGACATTGTACGCAGCATTGAATAATTAGTATCCTGTCCATAGCCGGAATCCTCCATGTGGCATTGTCTCCCTTGTTCTGTAGATGGAGAAGTTAGAACTCACAGACGGCAGCTGGCTGTCCCCACACGTCATGCCCAGTGAGCAGCCGATCTGGGCGTCAGTCCCTGGCCTGACTGATTCCCAGGGCAGCCACTTGCTGAGCCCAGGCCCTCCCTGGGGTGGCTGTGCTCACCCTGGCCTGGTCCCGGGCCCTCCCAGCAGGCCGTGCTGAGATGTGCCTAGCTCAGCTCTCTGCTTCCTGCCCGTGCCTCTCCCAACTCCACAGCAGCAGAGCTCTCCCAAAATCCAGGGGGCATAGCCAGGGGCTGCGCACTCCTAACCTGAGACTGAACTTCCCAGTCATGAGAAGCAGTCTCAGGCAGTGGCTCCTCCTGAACAGAGCACCAAACCCAGAGGCACAGGGCCACCTTCCCTTGGGAGCAATAGACGTCCCTGATAGCAGGATTTGCGCAGTGATCATCGTAATTCCTATTCTAGAAACATGGCCTTCACAGATCTCCCCGTTACATTACAATTGCTCTAATATGGAATCTTTCCTTAACAAAATGTTCCTATTTGATAAAATTTAATGATGCAATTTAGAAAATGAATATATTCAATCATACATTTCTACATTTAACTGAAGGTCATATAGAAAGGTAGTTTAAGTTTTAAAATATGAAGTTATAAGTGCTCCTGCTAAAGTCACTCAGGTGTCATGCACGGCACTGAACTTTAGGACTGCAACACTTGAGTTAATATTGTCAAACACACCTAAGTCACGCACAGCCCCCACTTGAAGTCCCCCTTCTACAGAATCACAGTGACAGCAGACAGTAGCCCTAAAAAGTCTTCACTGTGAGAATCAAACGTGAATGTTTCTGGTTTTGTATTTATACGATGTCACACAACACACCACGTGTCACACTCTAGGTACATGTCACATTAGCATCATGTCCGCAATCCAGCCAGTCAGTGTGTGTGTGTGTTGTGTATTTTTGGCTTTCAGTGCTCCTGGTGATGGGTGGGGGTTGGAGAGGTTGGTCTGAAGGTTGACCCTGAGCTGGCCTCGTCCCTCTCTCTGTCACCACTCTTGTCCCTGTGCCCTGCCACGGCAGCCTCAGCTATGGGACCTGCTAGTCCCCACATCACTACCCATATGTAGAGAGAATGCACCTCTATTTTTCTGTGTCTGATTCCTTCCCATCCTCAGGGTCTTTGTTTTAAGGTTTTGTCCCCAGAGTCTCTCCACATGGGACATATACATGAGTGACCTAGAGGGTTGGTGGTCACTTAGTGCCCACGTGACGATTGAGGCTGGGAATTGTTTTCCCTTGGAACCCCTTTGGGCCTCGAGCCCAGGCTTAGAGTGGGTGATGCCTGGCATGTGCTTCTAACCGAGAAGGGAAGACCATGTGTGGGTGCCCGGGGCAGAGGTGGGGACTCGGGCCTCTGAGCCGTGGTGGTCCCCTCTCTGGGTCGGCCTGGAGGGGGCTGCTGGGGAAGCGAGGTGGAGGTGCAGGGGCCTCGACAGGCAGCCCTTCCAGTGTATGACAAGGCTGTCGGTGGTGGTCACCACCATTGCCTCCTTGAAGGACGGGGGCGGGGGGTGCTGCTTGTCCCCGTGGAATGGCAAGGGCCTCACTGACTTCAAGGTCAAGATCACAAGTGCTGGAAAGTCGCCAGCCCCGGTGGTGGTGTCAGGTGGACAGGCTGCCTGACCTGGCCAGGTCTCGTCTGCCTGGCTCTGCCACCCTGCTACTGACCGGTCAGTACTGGAGAGCTGCCCAGGGCTGCCCATGGCCTCTTGGAAGGGCAGGGATGACGTCCTCAGACCTTCCCCAAGGGGCGCTCAGGTCCCCGAGGGCAGTTCTTCACACCTGGCCGGACATTCTGGGACTGAAAGGAAACTAAAGTCCAGCTGAGGTACGTAGGTTCTGGTGTCTCTGTGTAAGTTGAGAACCCGGCTCTGCCTTTCAGTGAGGTCGCTCACTGTGACCAGGGCCAAAGCTGCCTCCTCACTGGGCTCTGCCCGGTGGCCACCTGTGGGCCCCGCCTGGCCCTGCTCGCATTCTGAGGGGGCCCGGCGCATGCTCCAGCTCATGACCCTCAGGTTGTCTAGCTGTCTGCTCTGCCCACCGTAGGGAGGACGCCAAGGGATAGCAGGGGGCCCAGCTTCCAGGGGCACTGGCTACTGGGGATCAAGGAGGGACTCGGGCCCCGTGAGATGGAACCTTCTCGATGGCCATGCCAGGCTGTGTCCCCGTGAGCAGGCGGGTTACAGGAGTCAGCACGGTGCTGTTGGAATTGCTTCGTTTCCTCCTCAAACAGTAATGTGTGGCTCTCTGGAGTGTCCAGTGGAGTCCCATCTGTTGATTCTGTGGTTTAACTGGATGAGAGAGAGGGCCATCAAGCGTGGAAACTGGATATTCAGCCCCTGCAGCATCTGTGCGAGGGCTTCAGGAGAGGGGCTCGGGGATCTTGGAGCCCTGGGGGGAGGCAGACCCCAGCCCAGTGCTGTGTGCCTCCTGGAGCCCCCAGGTAGACAGGTGCTCACCCCAGTGTTGGGGCCACCTGGGGGAGGTCCCACACCCAGTTTCCTTTGAGGCCCAGGTCCCTTCCCAGGTGGTGAGGCTGGTGGGGAAGCCTTGCCCTCTCCAGGGAGACCCCCATGCATACCCACGGCCACAGAGCCTTCCAGCTGTCTGAGCCTCACTGGGAACTAGGGCCTCGAGGGGGTTGTGATGCTTATGGCATCTCAGCCGAGAGGAGCAGAGACACTCAAGCATCAAGTCACTTCAAGGGTTGCATGTGACTGAACCTAACCCCAACCCTAACCCTAACCCTGACCCAAGAAAATGCCCAGGTTCTGAGGAAGGTCGCTGGCACCATTGTCTTGTTTTAAATCCATGATGCCATTAAAGTAGATGCTTACCCTGCAGGTGGGGAGGTGGAGCCCTGCTCCCTGGAGAGACCCCAGCTGACACAGGGTCCTTGGGTCCCTGTGCTCTGGCAGCTCATGGGCTGCATGGTGGAGCGGCTGCGCAGAGCCACCCCACCCGGGAGCCGCCCTCCCTGTGGCTTCTGGTCCCTGGGCAAGCGGTGGTGGCTGAAAGGCCACGGGAGGACGCAGGAAGGGAGAAGAGGCCTTGAAGAGAGGGAGAGAAGAGACGGCAGGGCTTCTCAGGTACAAAGCAGCAACGCGCCGGCCGTCTCCAGGAGGGAAGAGCAAGAGGAACAGAGTCCCAGCTGCGGTGGCTGGAGGGCTGGGGGCGCCCGCTGCTCTGGGCTCTGCCGGGAAGGGAGGTGTGGCCGAGGCCGGGGCACACCCACCTCTGTGTGTGCAGGGGTCTCTCAGCCTGTCCGGTGTGTGCCTGTCTGCTGGCCTCTCAGAGGGTTGGGCACCTCAGCAATGAGGTGCCAGCTCTAGCTGACCGTCCCTGTCATGAGAGCCAGTTTAGTGGAACCACCATGGCCAGGCGTAGAGGCCAGCAGCCCAGGACATGGCGGGCAGGTCCTGTCCTCCCTCTTTCAGTGGCTATAACGCCTGCGCTTCTTGAGCGGTGGATGTTGCTGGAGGTACTCAGCCTGAGCCTGTTCACGGATGGACGCTCCTGGGCAGGAGCTGAATGCTGCGTGCTGCTCCACCGAGTCGCAGGGAGAGCTTTCAGACACAGCTGCAGATTTACACCGATCTCTCCTTTCAGTCTCGTCTCTCTCTCCATCGCCAGCTACATTTCTCTGTCCCATCTCATCTCCAAACCACCCCTGGCTATCTGTCTCCGTCCCTGCTCTAAGCCTCTGGCCAGGTCCCGCTCGTCACGGGTTCCTGGCACCAGGGTGCTCAGTGGACATTTAATTTCCCATGGGAACCTTCTGGCTGAGGCATTGTCTCCCTTTTCCATCTGCTTTTGGGTGAAGAGTAGAACTTGGAGCAAGTTCTGACATCTCATGAGACCCACCTGTAGCTCAAGAATTCGTCACTGAACACGTGCTCATGGAGGGCACAGGGGTGGCTGGGCTGCCTAAGGTCACTCATGAGCACACCCTATGCACAGTGCCAGCTACTTCTGGGCACCGCAGGACACTGCCTGCTCCCGGGTGAGGGGGATCCCGTGCCTGCCCTGGTGACTTTCCAGTGGGTGCTTGGGAAGGAGGGATGGGGAAGTGGCCAGTCTGCACCACAGATCCCGACATGGCAGCCCCAGACGTCCTCTCCACCTTCCTGATGGGGGCAAGGTCAGCTGAGCTGTCTCCATTTCTGCAGCCACCACTGTGCGGCTCAAACCTGATGTCACGCCTCCTCCTCGGCCAGCCTGCCAAGGTCCCAACTGCCTTGGCTTCTCAGTCACTCCAGGGAAGTGACCCATGACCCCCACATGCCACTCTGTCCAAAGACAACACAGATCCTCCTCAGCAAGCACACTGGACAAGGGCCAGGTCAAGGACAGAGTCATGTGACATGTTACAGGGTGGAGTCCTGCTGTTGAGGTG
Source organism: Marmota flaviventris (assembly GCF_047511675.1). Taxonomy (NCBI): domain Eukaryota; kingdom Metazoa; phylum Chordata; class Mammalia; order Rodentia; family Sciuridae; genus Marmota; species Marmota flaviventris. Next base: position 2,271,131 of record NC_092501.1, read on the forward strand.
AGGTCACATTACAGGGGTGGGTCACCCTACATGGGTGGGGTCACACTATGAGGTGGGGTCACGCTACAGGGGTGGGGTCTTCTTACTAGAGTCTCACTCCCAGGTGTGAGTGTGCTAGTAGCTTGTTGTCACTGTGACCTAAATGGCTGACAGGAGCAGCATTGAAGAGGAAAGATGTGTTTGGGCTCATGGTTTCTGAGGTTGGAGTGCCAGTGGGTGGCAGCCAGGAAGCAGAGAGAGGGAGAGGAGGGTCCAGGTGGAGATGAACCTTCTGAGCGACTCCCAGTGACCTGCTTCTTCCAGCCGGGTCTCGGCACCCTGCCGTCCATGCAGCAGTCGATGGACGATGGACTCGTACACCACAAGGTTGAGGTCCGAGCCCTCGAGGTCCGAGCCCTCATGATCAGATCACTGCGGAAGCCCCACCTATACGCAGGAGGCTTTAGGGAAATCCAGATCTAAGCCCTGGCCGTGGGTGGCCTGCAGGAGCAGCACAGCAGCATGCCGCCATGAAGGACCTAGGGCAGCCAGGCCCGTCCTCCTGTCGCAGTGCTTTACAGCCTTTGTTGGCACGGGGGAGATCCAGGGTCTTAAAAATGGGTGGAAAATTAATCCTCTCTGCCGCTTGTCATGCTGTGGAATCGCTACCTGTGCAGAATTTAGGAAGACTCAGAAGTGATTTGCGTTTCTATGAAAACAATCTTCAGCAGAGTTCAGAGCGGCACCCCGGGTGTGCTGGGGAGAAGTGACAGTGGGGGGCCACCTGTTCTGCAGGTGGCTGTCAAGGAGCCTGGGTCCCCTGCACACAGTGTCCTGGCAGGTGTGGCTGTGACCTCCGCCCTGTGGCCAGGCCAACGCTGGGGCTATACCTTCTGCAGCTGGGGTTCTCCATTGGTTGGTAAGCTCATTGCCCTGTGCCCAGGAGTTGTGCACCAGAGGGACAGTCCTGTCCCCTGCTGACACCCACTCATGCCTGCTCTCCTTGGCTTGTGCCTGCATGCTTTGGTTACCTCAGCGTGGTGACTGGCACTGAGCCCCCACAGGGAAGAGGGGAGACGTCCTGCACCTCAGGGCCCCTGGGGCCACCTGCCACTCCTCTGCAGCACCAGGCCTCTAGGATTCCCCCTCCTCCCTCCAGACCCTGAGCTGCTGCCTGAGGATCCAAGGCCAGCTGCTCCACGGACCGCTCCACGGAGCGCTCCACAGCTCCCCACCAGCCTGGTTTTGCCGCAGTGGCTTTGCACATGCTGAGGGCTGAGCAGCTCTCTGTGCACCTGGGTCTTTGTTGGGAGTGGGGAGGCTGGCAGAGAAGAGTGCCTGCTCCCAGCACCCTGGGCCAGCTGCAGCCAAGTGTCTCAGCCGTGCGCCACTCCAGCCCCTTCCATCCCTGGGCTTCCCTCGTCTTTGTTTTGAATCCCTGACCTCTGTGTCCCTCCCTCCTTGCTCCTGCTAATGACACTGGGCAGTGCTGAGATTGGGCTCCGCTGAGCCTTCCCAAGGAGGACTCTCCTTTGACCACTGAGGTCTTGATGTGGAGGTGGACTGTGAATCAGGTCACTCACCAGGCCTCCTCGCCACAGGCAGTGGACCCCCCAGTGGTCATTTTTACTATCTTAGGCATACATTGCATTTCCCCTTCTTTTATTATGGGATGTTCAATGTTGCCGCACCGACGAGCAACACAAGCCCTCCCCCCTGGTTCCTTTGTACCTTAGAAGCAGTGCACCCTGTCTGCCCGCCTTGGGTGCACTGAGAACCTTGGGCCTGCTTCAAGCATCACAGACGCTGTTGTAGAACAGTGCTCGAGGGGAGATGGCCTGCAGGATCAGGTGTTGTCACTGTCCTGAGTTGGCTCCTCTGTGTGGATGGCCCTCTAGCCTGTGCAAACACAGGAAAAGAGCTTCACGGGCTCTGGTTGCCTCCTGCCACCCACACATCTGGCACAGGCCTGGGTGTCCTTGCAGGGAGGAGGTTGCTGAAGGGACACACAGATCTCCCCTTTTGGAGGACCAAGTCTTCATTTCTTTGTACGACCTGCATGCTAAGGACAGTGTGTGCTGGACAGGCCAATAGTATGATTTTCTCTGTAGACCCTTCCCATAGTGGCCACTGTCCAAGGAGGCCATCTTGCTGTTCCCCTACCTCTTGGGCACCTCAAGGAAGTCACTGTCAGAGTCACATGGTGGCAGCTGTTTGCGGATCCGGGGTCCCCCCAGCAGATTTCTTACCTAACCCCAAATTCATTAGAAGAGGTTTGTTCCAAAGAGCAGAAGCTCAGTGGTCGCCATCAAGCTGCAGTAGAAGGGCTGCCTGCGTCCCGTCCCCGGGGTCACTTCATCCCTGTGTAAGCTCCTTCCCTGATGGGAAGCCAGGGAGACATCCTTGGAGCCTTCTGGGTAATAGTCAGCTGTGGAATGTACCCCGCCTGATGGCTGACATTTGGAACCCGGAATCCGAAGACTCAAGAAACCAGTCCCTGGCATGGAGAAGGACCCAGAGGCCAGAGAGGTCAATATTTAAAAGGCATTAAAACTAGATGGGCTTCTCACCTCTTGAATCGGGAGATCTGATCCATTTCTGTGTCTTCTGACAAGTGAGCCAACTCCTGTTGCCTGCAGTAGTTTTCGTTTTAATAATTAAAGAAATAATAACTGCTGGCTCTCGGTTCAGTCTAAGCATGGCTTGCTCAAGTCAGGCTGTGGTTTCTCAATGCGTTCCGCCTGACAGCCCTCCCACAAGCCCTGTCTCTGATCCGTAGTCCAATACCAGATGATGACAGAGACCTCTGACTCAGAGACTCTAGGGAACAGGTGGCTTAGTTCTGGACTTCATGACCAGGATGCAAATACCAGAGCCCTGACCTTGGATCAGGAGGCCAGCAAGATGCCCACTGTCACTGAGACGGGTGGACGGCTGCACTCTGGGAATTTGTGGAGCTACGTCTGGCCCAAGGGAGGGAGCCGGGCTTCCTCTGTGCTTTCCTCGGGGAGAGGTTTTGCCACACTGCACCCAGGGGCTCTGAGCTCTCCCCTCTTGGACGTCCCTGGATTCCTGCAGCCCATGAGGAGCTGACCACTCACACGGTTTCCCTCCGCTGTTCCCCGGTGCAGGCTGCGCAGGATCACAGGGGAAGTACACAGACCAGCCACCTGGACTATTGCAGCTCAGGCTCCTGTCCCCATCTGCCATGTGACCGTCCCATCTCTCCTTGTCACTCAGCACTGCCAGGAGGAAAATCAAAGTGGAGGCCGACGGGGAGCACTGAGACCGCAGAGCAGGGCTTGATCAATGGTGAACCGCAGGGAGGTGTTACCACTGCGCCTCGCTCCGAGGGCAGAAATATATCCTGTGCTCCCCCAGGTGCGTTGGGGCCCACAGTCTTGCAACTCGTGGAGCTTCCTCCATAAACTAGTTCTTCTCGCCACTCCAGGGAGCCCTTTACTACCCCCATCATCAGAGTTTGTGGGCAGGCCCAAAGCAAAGAGCACTTCAGCAGGCCAGAGTGGACCCCAAGTGGCCCGCAGAGAGCTGTCCAGCAAGCGCTTCCACGGTGAAACAGCCAGGAACAGACCCCATTAGAGTGTGCGTGGCGGGGCCTCCCCGGCCTCCCCGGCCTCCCCGGGGCCTGCAAAATCAATGGCTGTTAAAAAGTGCTGGCTATTAAGGAGCGACGGGGGGACACGGGGCAGCATTTGTCATTGGTGTTCTGGGGCGTGCGGGTGTGATTAGGGGCTCGAGATGATCATCAGCGTCATCCTCTCTGAGAAGCACTCACGGGGAGCAACATAAATCCGCTTATCTCAAAGCTAGGTTTTAAGATCTGATTTTCACAAAGATCAACTGTTTTCAATAAAAGAAAGACTTCAGTATGTTTCCTGAAGATAATGGGGGATAAGCCCAAGCGGCCCTATATCCTGAGAGCAGTCTTGCAGGCGGGGCCCACTGTCAGCCCCCAGGCTGCTCTGACTAGTGCATTTGCCTATTAACATGGCTCGGTGTTCTACAGGTGACACTGTGTGAAAACAGGGTGTGTGCACAGAATCAAGGATGAGGTACATCCTGCCCCGTGGGCCTGTCCAGTCCCACTCTGTGGGATTACTCCTTGCCCCACTTTGGGTGAAATTCAAACCAAATGACTTTCGGCTCATTCTTGAGCAGTAAAAATCCATCCACTCGCTTTCAGTCATAAAAAAGGTTTTGGTTCAGCAGTTAAGTCTGAGGAGTCTGGGGACATCATCGGAACTCCTGACTCCGTTGAGAGTTCAGCTTTCCTCCTCCTTGCGGGGCCTGCCCAGGTCTGTCGAGGTCACTGCAGTGGGCAGCAGAATGGCTTAGCTCATTTTTAGTCCCCTCCTCCTCACCCTAAGCCACAGGATGGAGGCACAGGGGTAGGGATCCCAGGGCCCCGCCTGGCCAGTTCTGATGCTCCGTTGACACAGTTTTCAGGGTGGCAGTGCTGGGGAGCCCCCTCTCTGTCACAAAAGCTGCCCTGTGGCTTCTCCAGACCCCCCCAACACTTATCCCAGTTCTCTGGACAGCAACCTGCCACCCCCAGACTTCACTCCACCTGTGGCCACCCATGGTGCCCTCTCCCCATCCCCTTCCCTGGGCTGCAGGTGGGAGAAGAGCTAAGGTGGACATGTCCACCCTTCAGAGGCCCCCTGGGCAGAGGCTCTGCCCTGGCCCAGTGTTGGCACTGGCTGAGCTCCCTGGGTGGAGCAGCCCGTTATGCACACGTGCCCTATGGGGAGTGAGATGGGCGAGGGTGGCAAGGTGGCCTGATCTATGTGACATCACTGAATGGCCTCACACCCGCTTTTTGCCTCTTCTCAAGGAAGGGACTATTGTGGGCAGGGAATGGCAGGACTCAGGACCGTTAAGTCCCTCGAGCAAAGAAAGGAGGCCGCCAGGTGGAGACATGTGCATGGGGTGGCTCGGACCTGCGGGTGCTGAGGACAGGTGTCCCCTGGTGTAGCATGGGGCTTTGGGGATGTGCGCGTGTGTGCCCAGGAGGCAGCTCTCCGAGGTCTCTGCCTGACCCAGCCACGCTGGTCTCTTTGCCTTTGTTCCTTCGAATGGCACTTGGGTTGCTGCAGCACTTTCCCTTGGAGTCATGTGTCCAAGGACCACTCCTAGCACCTGTCTGTGATGAGACCTTAGTGACTGCCGATCTGTTTTGTGGAGGAAGACAGGAATGAGGCTGGGGACAGAATTGCCCAGCGTGGACTCAGTGCCCCAGGGTCAAGGTCAAGTGCACCTGGACAAGGAGTGGGCTTTGGGGAGCAGCTCTGCAGATTTCTGGAAATCTTGCTGCAACCCGGTGGCTCTGCCTATTGTCCTGAGTGATGATAAAACCTTTCCACTGCTCTTGGACTTAGTTTCTTCACCCAGGCTTGGGCTTCCGCCCCCTTCCATGGAAACATGGAAAGGTGACAGTTCCTCCCAAGGACAATCTTTTCTTTTTTTGGCCTGACAAGTGCTCTACCACTGCACCCCCAAGTCCAGTCTTGAAATGGGACCTTCTCTGGCATTGGCAGGCCTGGGTGTCTCCTGTTGGTGGTCACGGCTGCCCTAGAGCCCTGTGTCAGCAGAGCTGGCCTCTGTGTGGTGGGAGACGTGCCAGCAGAGGCTCAGCCTGGATGAGTTGTAGTGCTGGATGCAGGGAGGCCATGGCACCGGGACTGTGCTCTGCTTACTCTCCACAGCTGGGGCTGAGGCCGCTGCTCCTTTAATAGCAAGAACCAGCCCTCTGCCATGGAGAGCCTGTAGGACAGCACACGCTTCAGGGTGACGGCTGTGGACAGGGCCTGCTGTGCCCATGGTGTCCTGTGGCCTCCCACCCATCCATTCCCAGCTGCGGTGAGGAGTCAAGGGCATGTGCTTCTGCCCGGTCTGGACGCAGGGCCGCTGGGTCCTGGCCCAGCGTTGCCTGGGCTGCCGCTGCGGGTCAGAGCACAACCGCTGCCTGAGCACCTCTCAGTGAGGGCTTCCTGCCCGGTAGCTCTGGGAGGGATGCAGCTGGCCGCCCAGCTCTCCAGCAGCACCCTCCAGCTGCAGAGGCCCACTGTGGGCGTGGCTGCAGCCCCTGAGGCCTTGGGCTTCGTGGCCCCTGCACACCTGTGCACAGCAGGCAGCAGGGCCTTGGGGTAGGCAGCTGGCCAGTGGGAAGCCTGGAAGGCGAGGGAGGATTTGGCCTCCAGCTCTGCAGCTGCTCCCCCTGCTCGCCCCCACTCCATGCAGACGTGTGGCTCCAGGGAGGCCACTGGCACCAGTCCATGTGCCTGTTTGCTTTTCTGTGCTGTGCGTGTGTGCGTATGTGTGTGCACATACTCTGTCCCCCGATGCTCTTCTGTGGAGTGCCCCCTCTGGGCTACAAGGCCCGGACTCCAGGCTAAGCAGTTTTCTGTCCCAAGTGGGCTGACCTTTGAGTCCAGGAACGCCTGCCAGGGCCCTCCATCTGGAATGTTCCTCCTGGCGATGTGGGCAGGTGGTGGGCTGGTTTTCCTTTTTAATCTTAGTCAGGCTCTTGATACGAAGTGTTGGCTGTCTGCACAATTTTGAGAGTAGGGTAGGAATTTGGGGAGGTGGAATTTTGCATTTTGTTTTGATACTTGGAACTCTTGGCTTCCCTCCCCACTTCCCTCACAGCCACCAGCTGGTTTTCACCGTGTGGTGCGTCCAGCTCATGGAAAGGCGTCAGTGCCCACCTGGTGATGAGCAAATGGAGCTCTCCTGTGCCCCTGTCTCATGATGGCTACGCTACCTGGAGGAGCCCCACCTCACGTTCTCCTGCCTCAGTGTGGGGCCTGGGTCCTCACCATCCTCAGCTCACATTGCCTGGCCACCCATGTGGTCAGCAGTGATTAGGATGGTCCTGGTGTCTGAGGCAGCTTTGAGGAAGCTCCTGGCTGCCCGGGACATGGGCACCTCTGGGAATTCAAGACAGCAGCCTGATTGGCCCACACGCCCTGGCATGGCACCTTTGCTCTGGGTCTACCGAGCCATGGGCAGTGGCAGCCATTTGCTGGGAGTGACCTCATGGCCTCCCCTTGCCTGCTGAATCACCAGAACAACTTCCCCTGTCCTCGATGGTTCCTGTGGGGACAAGCTGACTCTAGGGCCTCTGCATAGGACTTGCTCACCAAGCTTTCCAGTGGGAGGAAAGTGGGAGGCGGTGGATCCCGGTCAGCACCAGCAGAGACACGCACAGGAGAGGGCTGCCCGGGGGTGGGCCTGGGTGTCAAGGGTGCATGCCCAGCTGTGGTAGAAAGTGGCCAGCTGTGCAGGCCTGGCCTGTGATGCTCTGCACACGCGGGGTCAGGACAAGAGCCTCGTCACGGGGCACAGTGGGAACGCCAGGCCTGCACAACGGCCGGCAGACGGCAGCGTGTGTCCATAGACCTAAGCTTTCAAGGGCACCTTTTATCTTTGGTGGCTTGAATTTCAGAACCACAGTGGCAGTTGGAATGTTGATGACGGTTGCTTTGGTCCCACAGATAGAAGCAAAGAGCTCAGCCGAGCGCCCTGTCCCCCAGCCCTGATGCTGCACAGCGCAGAGAGCAAGAGCCCGGCCGGAGTCGAGGAGGACAAGGTGGGTCGGGCTGTGTGTGTGTGTGTGTGTGTGTGTGTGTGTCAGAGGCACCAAGCCCAGGGTCAGAGGTCAGGCCCAGGGTGCCCTCACACCCACCTGTTTCCCAGGAGGCACTTATGGACTGGTTCTGTGAGCAGCAGCTGATGCAGCCCAGCAGTTCAAGGGGAGCGTCTGGGAGGGGCCTCTGTCTCTCCAGCCGGGCTCCCGGCTCCTGGCAGCACCCTGCTGGGAGGGACTCGCTTCCTGCTCTCACCCTGTCCATTTCCGGAATGAAGGGGGGATGCGCGAGGTGGTCCGGCTGTGTCAAGACGGGCTGCTGCAGCCCGGGTGCTGGTCAGAGTGAGATTTTACCATCAGAGAAAAAAGAGAGCCCGAGGCACATGGACTGTTGTGAGATCATTCTGATTGTAGGTCTTTCTCCTTTCCTGCTTGCCAAGTGGCCCTTTAACGACTCACCAGGATGGTGCCTTTGGTGTGTTTAGGGCTCACAGTCACATGGCCTTTCCTCTGGATGACCTAAGGGACTCACTTTTGTCCCTGCATTTGAAAATACCAAATGGCACTTTGTCTTTCCTCATCTGTCGGACGTCCTGGAGCCTCCAGTCCAACTTAGTATCTCGTTCACCTTCTCTCTTGCTTTGTTTGTCAGTCTTCTGCCTCACAGCTGCCTGGGAGCTTTCCTTCCTCCAGGTCTCTTTGCCAGCTCCCTGTTGGCCCCAGCTGGGGCCGTAATCAACCTGTGCCCACCCCTGCTCACCGTCGTCAGTGTGGTTAAGGGGGGAACATTCACCACAGATGTGAGCGTGAGTTACGTGTTTGCCCCCAACCCGTGGCTCTTCTAGAAGGGACGAGCATTGGAGCCAGAATTCCATATTAATTACAAAGATGGCCTTGCTGGTGCCGCCCATAAATACCCGCTCTGTCTCCAGTTCCTCGAGTCTGACTCACTTTCATTACTTCAGTGCGGAACAGGAGTTTTATGCCATGATTAGCCATTTTTATCACCAACAGGAAATCATAACCAGCGTGCGCCTCGTGGAGGAGACCTTGGTAATTAGTGAAGAGAATCCCAGCATCGCCCAATTTAAGTGTTCATCTCCAACACAAATTACACCCTTCCATATTTACTTGAGTAATTAGTGGACGTGATCTAGTGCTCAGAGACTCCTCGTTGAGTTCTATTGTTCAATTAACTTCATAATGAAAATCCTCTCCACTTTTCCTAATTGGATTAGTAATATAAACTCTGGTCTTCATATATATTTTTTGAGACAAGTGTTTCTGAATACTCCTTGTTAAGCTAATTATTTATCCTGACCTTATTTTCTCATAGGAAAAAAAGATATTTTCTACTACCACAAAGTTCTGAGGGAAAAAAAAAACCCACAATGATCTTAAGGACGGTTGCCTAAGTTACAAACCATTTGTCCAGTGCACTTATAATCACGATGAAGCCGAGCGCAGAGGGACACCGGGAGGAGTGGGCCTGAGTGAGGCTCCTCTGGGTTCCCAGACCCCCCAGAGCCTGGCAGAGGTCCTGTGGCTGTGCATCCGCCTCGGCCCTTCTTGTCCTGCCCTCGTGGTGGGTCTCCTGGACGGCTGTTCTTGCTAACGTGGTCAGCAACAGGTTTACCTCTGTGGGCATGTTTTGCTGTTGGCTCTCCCGACTCTTTGGGGATCTTTTACTTGTTGTTGAAATGTAATACTTTGGTGCTTCTGTAGTTTAGATCTTCTTTCCTAGCAGCATGAGCACGGAGTCCATCTGGTTTTGTTGGCCAGGTGGTCGGCCGTCTCATCTGCACTCTCTCCCAAGTAGCCATGTCACTGCTGTCAGAAACATGGCTTCCAAATGTGAAGATGGTAACCAGTTTGTTAAAACTCAGCTCAGAACTGAAGTGTCGCTTGGCTGATGCAAGCAAGCTACCTGTTAAGCCTACAGAGAGGACACCACCCGGGTCACAGTAGGTCTAGATCAGAGGTCAAAGCTATGCAAATCTCTGGGGAGGCCAAAAGTTCCTCACCCCTAGAATGGACTTGACTCTGTAGTTGGTTTGTTAGTCAATCTGAAGCTGCAGGGGGCTTCTTTTTCCTTACTTCCTCCTTGTGCTTCTCAGCTCCAGTGGGAGACGGTGCAGTAGCTGTCTGAACAGAGAACTCACGTCTGGAGCTCCCACACAGAGAGGCACAGCGTCTGTGCCTTGGCACTACATTCCTGTTGCAGTTAGGACTGTCACATTTCCTTATTTCAAACAACCGTTTTCCTCTCCAGATTTTCCCAATCATAGTTGTATTTTTCTTTTTTAATTTTAGGAAGTAAATTTTCTTTGTCTTCCAGGTGGTGTAATGTTCAAACGTTCCTCGCTTTCCAAGTGGGGTCGAGAGAGAGTGAGGCTTTTCACACCTGGTGGGCCATCAGGACCCCTGGGGTCCCGCCCCAGCACACACCCCAGGGGTGGGTGTTGCCCAGGAGCCACCCAATGCTGCAAGGGCCCAGCTGTCATTTGAGAATGGGGGCTTGTTACTCTTCCTGCCATAGCAGACCTGAACTGCCAGGTCCATTGTGTCTAAGGTCCTAGTAGCTAGAGGTACTGCCACCTTGTAAGGCTTTTGGTGACTTGGTGACTCCAGACACTGGCACAGTCTCATTCCCAGAGATGAATCCTTTGGGATTTCTGTGCCACAGACGTTGGGGATTGGAAGCCTCCTCGGTCCTCTCTGCATGTCTCTGATTCTGGAACGGCATCTCAGGATAGTTAGGGGCACCTGTGCTGAGTTATTGTTTATGGTCAACTGTGTTCTTAATTCTGTCCTTGGTGCCACTGCCCAGCCCTGATTTTCTGCTCTAGCTGCACTGAGAAGGTCATTATCCAGTGGCTACTGAGGGCAGACTCTCTGCAGGAGATGTTGTAGTTCTTCACTTGGATGCTGAGCCTGAGGGTGAGTGTTTACAATTACAGACAGTGCTCTCTCCTTCTCTTTCTGTTGAAGGAGCCTCCATCCATGCTGGAGAGTGGGGAGGACAGCACCCCAAAAGGCAACAGACCTGTGGCCTCCACCCCGGTGCCTGGATCCCCCTGGTAAGATGCCCCAAAACCCCAGAGCAATGAGAAATACTATCCTGTCGCCCTGGCTTTGGTTGGTGCAGCCAAAGAGAAAAAAGAGCCTCCCAGGTATATTGTGTTTTAATATATGAATCTGCAACTCATGGCAGGTATAATCTACGCCATTGTCACATCCTGCAGAAAGAAAAACGGCACTTAAGTGATAAGTTCTCCTGCTCTGATGTGTTTGTGAATGTGTATAAAACAGTAATGCTGCTGCATATAGATCAGGGGGAGACAGCAGCCTGACGTGGGTGCAGCTTGCTGAAGCTGCAGAGGGTCTTCTCCCCGCGCCTCCAAGAAAAGGAACATGAGCCGCTGTTAATTAAAGATGCACCAGGCTCCCTCCATGGCCTGTGAGGATTCCTGATCTTTGAGTGTGCTATACTCAAAAATACCCTCCACCAGGGAGCCACAGTCTTTGGTTTTTAAAAGTGCCCTTTTGTAATGGAGTAATTTGGAACCAGGATAAAAAGGTTATTATAGAAAAAATCAAGTTTTAAAACCTGAAGATTAGAGCGTAGCGCACAGCTGAGAGGAACAGATCAGGGAGAGACCAGACATGGCCCCAGCCTGTGTCAGTTTACCATGCCATCCAGGCTCAGAGAAGAGACCTGCTGGCCACCCGCGGGACTCCCCAACTCCGCACACTGGGTGGGAGTGCCCCTGTGACCAGCCTCTCTGCCTGTGGCTGTGCCAAGGTCACCCGTTGATGATGCAGACCCCGCCTGCCTGGAGAGTCCACACCCCCTCCTTGCTGGTGGCCGTGGTCAGGTCTGCAGCACGGTGGCCTTGGCTCTCTGCCCTCAGCAGAAACTGCCCTGTGCCAGGAGCACCCTGGGGAGCAGCTTCCCAAGACCCGGGTCCTCAGTGCCCTGGTGTCTACAGTTCAATCTGAGTGTACCACAAGGAGTGTGGAGGTGGCCTCAGACCCACGGCTCAGGGCTCTGTCTCACAGGCCACTAACAGCAGATGCTGGCTACAAGTGGCCCCGGCAGGCCACCTATACTTCCATTCAGCTGACCACAGATTCAAGGGCTACCCCCACAACCCTCAGCTTTGATGAAGATTCTCTAGAGTGACTTGTAGCTCTCAGGAGGGTGACATGGTTACAATCACGGCTAACCACAGGGGACATGGGCAGCCAGGTGGAAGAGATGCACAGACAGGGACCTAAAGCTTGTGTCTCCGCCCTACGCACAGGCACCTCAACATGTGCACAGCCCAGGAGGACCCCCAGATCCCCAAATGGGTGGAGTGTCCTTAATAGGCATGATTTGAAAAGTCACTAACCAAGTGGCCACTCATCCTCAGCCCCTCTGACTCCCCTGGGAGACTGGGGAGGGGCTTGATCCCAGGGCTGATCTCTGGACACCAGCCCCCAACCTGTACTCTCCAGGCCTTCAAGTTAGCAAAACTCAGGTGTGGTCAGGGGGGGCCTGTGGGGAGCTGTGAAGGACCCTCCTCTCCCTCGACAAGCCCGGCAGTCGGAGGAGCTTTGTGCCAGGGGCCTGGGGGAAGGACCATCACACACGACACACACGCCGTGTGGGATCTTGGATACCAAGCTCTGCCAATGTGAGCCTCAGGGGCAGGTGCACTGCAGCCCATCACACTGGGGGGGACAGCTTACTGACCCCCTCTGGACCTGTCACAGTTCTGGCAGAGCTCCCCTGGGGGATGGTAACTTCAGGAGTGACCTTGCACTCTGGGACATTCCAACAGTGAAAGCTGCAGTTTTACCTCATCTGTGGTGTGGTGCTACACTGTAGGATGCTAAGCAGGACCCCGGAAGTCAGCAGGGCCCCTGTTCTGGCCCAGCCCCCTCCTGGGGCCCTCAGTCTGTGAATCGTAGATCCCTGTGTGAGCCTTCTTGCCTTGGGTGGGGGTTACCTCGCGTGTCCCAGGATCATGACAGGAAGGCGCCCAGTTCTGTGTCAGCAGCTGTTTGGGGTCAGGAGTAGAGTGGGGGCTGGACACACTGGGAGGGAAGACCCTGACCCTGGGAAAGACTGCTGAGAGGGGAGCAACCAAGCACAAGTACCTCCAGTGGTGGAGTGAACAAGCACTTGGTGCTGGTACTGAGAACTCCCAGGTTAGCAGAGGGGCTGGGACAGGGCCATGTGCCTGGGGTGCCCTGGAGGAAAGAGGAGGCCAGACCTGCAGACTGCTGGTCTTCTCACCGGTGATGTGTTCTCTCTGACCGGCGGTCCTGATGGAGAAAAGGACTCTCCAACAGAGCCCAGCCGGGCAGTGGACGTGTCCTCCTGCTCCGGGAGAAGAGCTAGACACCCACACGTGGCAGGAGGAGCTTCAGTCCGTGAGTGCACTGTGTGAATCAGAACCAGGCCACTTGCTGGGGCCTGGGCAGTGTCACAGAGGTGACCGTCAAGCTGCCAATGCTTCTCCCGGGCCCTTTGCTTGTTCCCTCTATCTCAGGAAGCCTGAACCCGAGCCTCTGGCTTTGCTGAGCAGCCCTTCAGCTAAAGGAAGAGCCCACCTTCCTGAGGCCAGATGCACTTCCCCTGCAAAGTGCAGGGGCCTTGATATGTGAGGTGAGGGGCAGCCAGAGCCCGGTTCTCCTGCTGTGGCACAGGTGTGTGGAAATGATAGCCCCATTCGTGTTGGCATGGCGTACGATGCCTCTTCCCCACGCCGCAATCTGCCACCAGGAGCAGAGCTCCTGCCACCAGGGCTGATGCTGTTTTGTCACTCTATATCGTCACTCAAACTCTCCGCTGTGAGTCTCTCCTGGGCTTGGCTGATGTGAGGCTTGACCCAGCCAGGTGCTGGGTGGGGCCTCTGAGGCACAGGGGGACAGGCAGGTGTGGTTCCATCACTGGCCTTCTTTCCTGCTGCCCATCTGGAAGAGCCCTGGCTGCAGAAGGCTGCCCTCGTCCTGAAGAGCAGGCTCCCAGGTGGCCCTTCGACAAGTAAGAGCACAGGAGGTCCCAGTGGGTGGCTGATAGCCCACCAGAACTGGGGAGGCATTGGGAAGGAGCAGGGCACCCATCGACAGCTCCAGCCAGACACAGCTGCCCGTCACTGCCCAACTGAGAGCTCTTGGTCTTCATCTTGGACGGAAGCTCAGGCCAAGAATCTGACCTGTGTGGCTCCAAAGGTCTGGCCTGGCTGTCAGCAGGCTGCAGTCTGCCTGTCCACCCAGAGCTGCCCTCAGACGGTCACTGTGGCTGCTGGTGGGCAGGAAAATGTCTCATACCTGAGGATCAGGGTGAGGCGCCCCATGTGAGTGGGCAGAAGGATAGGGGGAGGGACAGGTCTCTGGAAGTGGAGCTCCAGGACACCAGGGAGTCCCTGGAGTACTGTCCGGTGGCAGGTAGCAGGACGGGCTGGCAGGAGCTCTGACTAGCCTCTTGCATCTCAGGGGAATCTTGCTTGGGTTCGTCCATGGTGGGGGATGCCCTCTCGAAGGCTCTCCATGCCAGTCAAGTGCCAGCTGGCTCAGCAGGCCAGGGGGAGGGTCCAGGCAGCCCCCTCAGGTCAGATCCCAGAAGGAGACTGGCAGCAAGGCTTCCCATTCAATCTCCCACCAAACGCTCCTGAGGAGGCCTTGGCTCCTGAAGGTTCCACGTGAGCAGGGCTGGTGTGGCTCAGAGAGGACCGTCCTCAGCTCAGAGCTGTCCAGACACCATTGCAGTCACAGGAGGTGAGAAGACTTGGAACCCATGACAGAGAACACGCAGTGGCTCTCATTCTGGGCTGACATCACGGTGGCTGAGAAACGGAATGCTTCAGAGGACACCAGGTCAGCCGGGCGCTAAGCCTCAGGCGTGTTTGTGGGGAAGGAAAGCACTTTTGAGGGAAATGCCACCCAGTGCCTTTTCTGTGTGGAAAACACCCTAGAAGGTGATGAGGTGGTAAAACTTGGTGACAAGTGGTGACAGGAGAAGGGGCATTTGTCCTCCTTCTCCCATGGTGGCTCTGTCTGTGCCAGAGAGCCACCTGAGGAGGCTATGGAGAGCCACCCATGGAGGGCCACAGCAAGTGGTCTGCGCCTTACTCATTCCTCCTGTGTGGGACTCCCTCTGACATCCCAGCTGCAGGAGAGCTGGCCAGATGCACAGGCTCCCTGGACATATTATGTAATGCTGAGCCCTGGAGAAAAGCACATCAGTGCCTGTCGGTGAATCACGATGGAGCGAGAGCCGTCTACTCACTCTCCCCTTGCCGCCTGTGCCAGTTAACCATTAGAAATGGTTTCAGGGTCCAGAATAACTTCCTCAGCCAGCTCCGCAATTCAGAAAGGCATTTAGCCTAACACTGTTGGATGGTTCCCAGGGAGAGGCAGGAAGTGCAGGGTGCCCCCCCCCCACTTTCTGTGCAGAGTGGCCAAGAGACCCTAAGGAGAAGGCTGAGATTCTGGAGTGGAATTTGAATGACTTTTTCAGATCTGCTCTGTCTTTAGGTATGTCCATAGCAGAATAGCACTGTTTCAATCTCTTAGGAGATTTCTATTTCTCTCCTCCTGCTCCTCCTCCTCCTCCTCTTTATAATTTGGAATTTGCTCCCAATGGTAATTTTGGAGGAATTAAACCACTCTTTCATTGGAGGTAATTAAAATGTTTTTCTTGGTGGTGTTGATGTCACAGGGAGGTTGCAGAGGTAATTGTTAAACAAGTGTAAAATCCATGAGCTTTGGGCTTAAATGACAATAAATGTCAGCAAGGATGATTAAATAGCACCTTAAAAATTATCTTAAAAATTATGGATGTACAAATAATTAGCTGGTCTCATGAAACTGAAAATATATATTGAGCTTTGGTTTTAGCATCATAGCCTTTTCTGAAAAATTCGAATTGTAGTGCTCAGTTAGTCTGATCTATTAATAGCACAGCATAGAGTATTTTTTAAAGTGGAGAGGGCCAGTGCGCTCCCAGGACCAGCAGGCCCCCCCTCGGCCGTGGGGAAGGTGGTGTCTGAGAAGCTGCCTCTCCTGGCAGAGCCGATTCAGGTTTCTGGCCTAAGAAGTGCAGGCAGCTGGACTGTTCGAGGCTGGTATCAAAGCCGACAGGTGCGTTCCCAGGTGTCACAGCCCAGAGGCCTCTGGCTGATTCACACTTCTGCCAGGGAGAAGTAAGCAGGTCACAGACACTGATGATGTGAGAGGCCAGCTTTGGTAGGATCACTGCAGACATCAGGCTGGTGACAATCCTCTGACAGCTGAGCCATGTTGAAATCCCAGGCACATCCTTGCTATGTGAATAGCAGGGATTTAATTCTGACCTTCCGAGACTTGATATTTCAACACCTGTTATTGATATCTTTCAAATAATTTATAACTACTAATTTAATGGGTATGAGATGTTAAAAATGGTTCTCTGCATTTTAAAAAATACAAGCATTGAATCATTTCACTTGAAAAGAGCTGGCACGAAAGCCTGTGCTTGGGTGCAGTTGGAGGATGGCGTCTGACAAAGCAAGGTCCTTAGGAGTCATTGTCAGTAAGAGAGGTGGTGGCCTGGCTGCCACTAAGCACATCATTCTCACATGCAGTTACTTGATGTGCCACCAGGCTCACAAAGCTTGGCAACAACGCACTCTGTTCTGAGTACATACCACTGAAGGGAAACCAAATGTCACTTTGTCCCCTTTGCATAATTGAGTCTTTCATTATGTCAGGAAGGGACAGCTGAGGTGTTTTTTGCTGGGGAGGGGAGTCTACTGCTGAATTAAATGTCAAAGTGCTCAGTTACAGCAGATGGAGGCAGAAATGTGCGGAAGCCCTTCACCTGGACCAAAACTGACTCCCTGAAGGCTTTGCTTCCCTGCAGACCTTGAGGACAGGCTCCAGAGGGTTCTGTGTCCACTCTCTGCAGGACTAGGTGGACAGTTGGCCAGGGCTCCACAGCATCTGCTGAGCGCAGACCTGTAGTCTTTACTGCTCTAGACTTGAAAAAGAAAATGGCTAAGGATGGATAATACGATCTGCCAAGACTTCTGCAGAGAAGCTGAACAGGAAGACCCCAGGAGCAGGGCCTGTGAGCCCGGCTCCTCCCCGGAAGCCACAGCGAGTGCGTCTGAGCAGGGGCAGGATGCACTCCAACTCTCCCTCAGGCTTCTTTCCTCCCACGTCTGCATGGAAAACTTGATGCATGTGCTTAGCCTCAGAAGGAAGAAGCGGAGGAAAGAGGGCAACAGGAAAGGGGCCAAGCCGTTGCTTTTGGGAGTTGAGGTCCTGGACCTCCTGGACTTCAGCCTCAGGGCCCTGCGCATCCCAAGCCTCTGCCATCAACTGGAGCACCTTCACTCTGTGGTGTCTTTCACCTGACAACCTTCACGTCACACACACACACACACACACACACACACACAGCAGGAGTTGCTGTCAATCAGGGGACAGCCCATTCCCATGCTGGTCTTTATCCTTGTCCAGTGTCAGACCCGGCCAGTCACTTGTGCACTCTTCCTGAATCGTGGTGATGGAAGCCATGGCCAGAGAACACACTGACTCTGTCCTTCTTGAATCTTAATGCCCTTGCTCTCTCTTGGCCTGGGAAGTGGGTGCGGGGGCAGGGGGAACCCTCATCCCCGCCCAGGTCAGCCCGGCCAGAGATGAGACCCAGTGTGCACCAGGCTCTGTCCAGTATACAGAATGCTCCTGGGACAGGGCACACAGTGGTACAATCCATGGCAAGGGCCTGCGGGCTTTCATGTGGGAGGCGTGGAGGCCAGAGGCCAGAGGCCTCCACTGAAGCACCAAATTTAAAACCAAGACTGATCTGGGATTGGGGAGAATTTGGACAAATAAATATGAATCCCTGAGGCCAGGCACCAGTTCCCCAGTGGGCTGAGGTGAGGTTTGGGAGAGAAACAGAGATGGATGTCCACCCATAGAACTTATAGACGCTGGAGTTTGCTGTTGAAGGGTGATCCTGGTAAGTCTTCTCCGCAACAAAGAAACGTCTCCAATTTCATCTGATACAATTCAGATCCTCTTATATCCAGCGGCTCAGTGTGGGTATCCTGTACCAGACTTAAATAACTGACGCACTAATTACATCCTCCGGGATATGGGGACAGTTAAAGAGAAGAGGGATGTGGCGGCCAGCCAGGAGTTATGCAGCATGATTAAAGAAGGGGAGCTCTCCATGTTACTTAAAATGGGCATAAAATGATACATAAAATTAATTTTGCATGTTACAGCTGGCTCCGTCTAGTTGAAACCAACCGTAACAAGTGGAGGGGCAGATTTCTCTCGGGAACCACATTTATTTACCTGCCGCCAGCTCTGTGGTTCAATTCCACACACTTTCCCCAGCACAGGAGCTGGTTCTTGTAGCTGAATATTTTTTAAAATACTTTTTAATTGTACATGGACACAATACCTTTTTTATTTATCTTTATGTGGCGCTGAGGATCGAACCCAGGGCCTCATACATGCCAGGCGAGTGCTCTACCGCTGCGCCACAAATCCAGCCCTTGTATCTGGATATTAATGTGCACTGTGTTAATTGCTGCCATTTCCCCCTCCTGGACCACACTCCCCCATTAGTCCCTAATTAGCTCCTCTCCTTCTGGTATTAGAAGCTCAAGTTCGCTGGTGCAAGTTGGGGTGTTGGTGATGCCTCCTGCACCGGTGGTGTTCCAGGATTCCAGGGCCTTAGATGGTCCATGGGCATCTCTGCTCCGGACACCAGGAGCCAGCACCAGTGCATCCACTGAAGCACCAAATTTAAAACCAAGACTGATATGGAATCGGGGAGAATTTGGACAAATAAATATGAATCCCTGAATGTGAAGCCCCTGTCTGAGTTAGCTGTGAGAAGGCAAAATACCTCAGGACTTGATGAGGAAATGAATGGAGCCCATCAGAAGGGCCTGGGGATTCACGTTCTCAGGGACCCCACACCTCTGACCCTTGGGAGAGAGGCATGCCAGGTGGAGGCCAGCAGCCCCAGCAGGGAGCCCAAGGGCCTGGCTCCCTTGGGTTGCTCTGGTCTGGTGAATGTTTGGTTTCCAGTGGAAATGGGAGGATCCCAGGTGCCTCCCCCAGGGCTCAGCCTGATCTGGGCAGCCCTGCCCTTCCCTCCCTCCTCTAGAGGAGGCCAGGTGCCCAGCACCTTCCCATGCAGCCTTACCCTTGGGAAGCTTTCATGTGGCTAACCTTCCACTGTGGCTTCCCAAACCATGAGTCCACCTGCCCAGATCCTCTGCCTTGACCACAGCCTGGGGTCCAGGTGGCAGGACATCTGTGAGTGGCTCTTGGGGACCCCAGTTGAAACCCCCCATGGTTAGCATCCACCACAGGGTCCTGTGCATTCCTGGCCTGCTCATGGATGGTCTTCACTTACCTGCTTCTCAGCCCCTAGTCCCTTGTCCTCGTCGTCTCCTCTAACCAGGGCCTGCTCAGAACCCAGGAGGCCCTCGCATTCAGGAGAGCCAGCAGGTACTACAGAGCACCTGGGGAGCCCATCTGCCCCACACTGGGAAAGCCTGCGGAGCCCTTGGAGGCTGGGGTAGCTGGCGCCCACCTTGCCCTCCGCCTTGAGGCTGACTCTCCAAAGCCTCCAACTTCTTAGTAGTTGGGACAGAAATGCCCTGTCCACGGTGGCATTGATCAAATGAGCCGATGCATTCTCCAAGCACCAGATCTTAATTAACCGGTGCGCCTCAGTGAGCATTTCTCATTACCTCCTGGGTCTGGCAAAGGCTGTGCCATGCTGGGAGGTCTCGGGTTTCTCTCCGAAAACCTGAAGTGCAGGTGTTTTAGGAAGGTGAGGTTTGTGAGTTCCTCCCAACTAGTCTACTGGGAGGCTTCCCGAGAACACCCAGTTCTTCCCTACCTGTGGGGCTGGTCCTGAGCAGGGCTTCCTGGATGCAGCGCCCATGCCTGAAAGTTATAGGGGGACGTCAGCCAGAGAGGGGGAAAGGAGGCCGGGCAGGGGCTCTGAGGACAGGGGGTCTTGGTCGGAGCCCAGCCATGCTTCAGACTGTGACTTGCACCAGAGAGACTTGGCCACACTTTTACCTCCACCCAGACAGTCAGGGCCTGCAGGCTTCCCAAGGGCACAGCCAATGCTCATGGCGATCAGAGTGGGCATCCTGCCAGTGAGGTGGATTGGCAGGGAGGGGCCCCAACAACGGCTGTGACCAGGGTCCTGGTTCCAAGTTGGAAGATTAAGAGGAAAGGAGTCCAGAAGTTAGGACTGAGGTTGGAGACTGAGGGTGGAAGGAAGCAGCCTTCTTCTGGGAAGGGGGACTTGGAGGCCTGCAGCCATGGACCTGTGCTCTAAGGTGTTCAGACAGAGAAGCAAAGCCCACCCTGGACTCCCAGCCCAGGGCCTCTAGAGGAGGGGACAGGTCTGTATCTCCTTGTTAAGGCCATGGGGCCTTACCTTGGGGTGTGGTGCCCAGTCACAGGTGCTTGTGGGACCGCAGGGCAGGATGACCTTCTGACATGATGACCATGCCAGTCGGTCTGTCTGCTGTGGCTAGACCACAGGAAGCAGTCCTTGTTCTAGGGAGACCTTATGAGTGGACAGATGGATATAGAGAACAAGGGATACTTCTAGAATTTCCTACCCAAGCCAAGTCAGTCAAAGGTCCTGAAGGAGAGAGAACTCGAGCAACACTGTTGCAAATGGACTGTCAGCTCCCGGGGCTTCCTCTCAGCGCTGTTTTCCATCACAGCCCAAATGGGAGGGCGTCTGAAGCCCGTGTGGGGGACTGGAGCTGGCCTGACTCTCAGCAGGCCCCCTCCCCGGCACAATAGTCCCCAAGGGTGCAGCCCAGTGGGGGGGTCTAGTGGGGTCCTGGCAAGCTAGGCACATGGCCAGCCCTCCCCCAGCCCTGCGTCCAGGGGAAGGAGCCTGGCTCCCGTGAGGGGTTTGTGCTCCCTGCTGGCCAGGCGGTCTAGGGAGTCCATGCAGCAGATGAATCCCGCAGGACGTTCGGCTCTGCATAACCACCTCCGGCTCTGCACTCAGCAAAGCCCTCAGTGCCAGCTGGTCTCCCTGTGGAGGCCTGCAGCCTCCCTCCAGGCCCCACGGGGCTCCGCTTCTCCTGACCCTCTCCCAGGGCAGAGGCCTGCCTGGCCTGCGAACAGGAAAGGGACCTGACCACTTGGGTAGGGGTCCTGGTTCAGTTCATGGATCTTGTCTTCGTCTTCTAGCCCCCAGCACAGGACTGGTCAGAGGGAGGTGGGTCCTGGCCTGGAGCACCATGCTCTTCTGCCCTAGTTCCATCTCCCCTAATGAGGTGGACATCCCCCTCACCTACAGGGAAGATGGAGTGAGGTCCTCTCAGGGTCCCCAGGAGGTCGAGGGCATGCTGGCCAGGAAGGGGAGCTGCAGTCTTCTTTGGGTATCATGAGCTGGCCTGCCGTGGCCAGTGTTTCTGGGTGCACTGATCAGGGCCTGGGTGCTGCATGTTCCCTCTGAGCCTCTGGGGACAGAGCCACATGTTGGTCTGCACGCCTGGGCTCCTCCAGTTCTGGAGGCCAGAAGCCACTAGCATTGGCTGATGAGAGTGTGTGCTTAGTTTCTGCTGCTGGGCGGTGGGTGTGGCCTTGGGCCTGTCTCCATGGCCAGGCAGTGCTCAGCTGGGAGGGCTAGGGAAGCCCACTCCAGACCAATCCATCCCTGGCTCAGGCCAGAGGCGCCCAGAGCACCCAGGGCCTGCACTGGAGGGTCCTTGTTAGGACAGGGAAGGGAGTGCCTGGAAGACGGTGCCCGGCTGCCCAGGGCTGGCTCCTCCAGCTGCCTTTCCAGCTTCCAGTGGGCATCTGGGTTCCTGGGCTCCTGGCCTCTTACTCCACCTTCAAGGCAGATCGCTGGCTTCTTCCTGTCTCTCTCTGCCTCTGTGTGTGGTAGGTGCCACCTCTGCTTCTGCCCTCAAGCCTCCCCGCCTGTGTCACTCTTGCAAGGACAGCTGTGATTACATTTAGGCCCACCTTCATCCAGAACTCTTCCCACTCAAGATCTCACCACATCTGCAGAGTCCCTTTGCTGAGTCAGTGATTCATGCTTGGGGGTTCTGGGGAAAGTCCCTTCCCAAGATCACGGCACCATCAGGTAATGCACAGGGGAGTCTGGGTTCCGACCTCTATGAACCCTGCAAATCAGCCAGTTGAGGCCAGCTAGGGTGGCCCTGGCCATGAGCTGCCCCAACTGCTCTAGGGGTGCTGCACAGTGAGCTCCTTACTTGTTGGTCTGCACACCTGGACCAACAAGGAAGGAGATGTGGACATCTTTGGGACCATTGTTCTGTCTACCACACCCTTGAACCCTGCTTGGTCAGGATAGGAGTCCAGTAGATTTTCTCAGGGTTATTTCTTGGAGGGCCCTGATCTGCCCGGAGGTCATCACATGTGGGCTGGGTCCCTGAGCCCTCTGTGCAGCCCACGAGCATGGCTAGCCTCAAAAGGGTGAGCATGGGAGATTTTCTCAGTGCAGGACAGAGAGACCGATGCTGGCACTGACCCAGGCTGACTGCAGACATTGTGTGAGTCTGCAGGGTGAGGTGTGAGCGAGATGCTGGGGCCTGGGGGCCTGGGCAGTGTCTGACAGTGCTCCCCTTTGGTCAGGGGTCCTTTCTTGAGGGAACTTTAGCCTGATGGTTGCACATGTGGCTGACCCCTGCCCATCGCCCCAGCAGCTGAGAGGTCGACAGAAAATCACAGCACCAGGCCGCTCAGAGGCTAAGGAGGCTGAGGCCCAGGGACACCTGGTCCAAGAGAACCTCACAGAGGCCCAGACAAGAAACAGGATTGGGCCAGTAAGGAGCTCACTCTGCAGCACCCCTAGAGCAGTTGGGGCAGCTCATGGCCAGGGCCACCCTAGCTGGCCTCAACTGGCTGATTTGCAGGGTTCATAGAGGTCGGAACCCAGACTCCCCTGTGCATTACCTGGTGGTGCCGTGATCTTTAGGAAGGGACTTTTCTCTCTCTTCTCTTTTTAAATTCTTAATCTTTTCTGATAACTCTCCACGAGTGAGGGGTTTGATGATTGCAGATGATGCCTTTCGGATTATTTAGATTTCCATACCCGAAAATCCCATTTCATGGGATTCTTTGTTCTCCTGAAGGTGAGCAGGAGCAGGGCTCAGACACTGGTGGAGTGGCCCTTGAGGGAGAGTGAGCTGTGACTTGGGGGCTCCTCCATCGCCCTGGGGTGCCAAACTAGGGAGGTTTGAGTGATGTTAAACAGAGCCCTACCTGGGGTGGCCTTGGGAGCTGCTTGCCTGCCCTGAGCTTTGGGGTCCCTGGCTGGGAGGAGAACAGGCCTGGGGACATTCACCTGCTAATGAGACATGTTCATGCTTCACAGGAATGACCTCACCAACCTGTGGCTTCCAGTCATGAAGGGCACTCGGAGTCAGGGCACACACTAGTGGCTTTGGTCTTAGTGTCTTTGAGAGTGACTGAGGTGAGTTTCGGCTCAACAGGTGCGTGGTCTGGACGGGCGATGACCGGGTCTTCTTCTTCAACCCGACGATGCAGCTGTCCGTCTGGGAGAAGCCTGTGGACCTGAAGAACCGTGGGGACCTCAAGAGGATCATCGAGGACCCACCCCACAAGCGCAAGCTGGAGGCCTCAGCAAGTAACTAAGGGGTGCTGCGTCTCTGCGTGCTGGGGCCGTGTGTCAGGGGCGTGCGGCGACAGGGTGCTTTTCCTGGTTGGCTGGGGACTGGTTACGAGGGGTCACGTTCCCGGCATGGGGTGCAGTTGTTGACGTTTTCAGGGCAGAAACCTGTCCCTTCTAGGTGCTCGGCTCCGGCTTCTCTGTGCACTGGGTGTTGTGAGTGCGGGGAGGCCACCCCCTGCACCCACATTCCTGTCTAATGTGCCGTTGGCCAGTCTCTTGTTCTGTTCCAAAGGCCTGCTGAACATCACTGCAGACAGTGCCCTTCGTCTGCCTCCGGCTCCCTGAGTCTGGCGCTGAGTCCCTACAGCGCGGCAGCAAGGGTAGCGCATGTCAGGAGGGGCAAGGACCCTCTTCCCTTAGAGACTGGGCTGCTGGGCGGCGGGAGGCGGCTGATTGTGAGGAGGCCCTTGTAGATCTTGTCTCACCAAGAGTCAGAGAAGAACGCTCAGCATTTTCAGAAGGCTGCTTTCCGGTTAGAGCTGATACATTTTTTATGAACTGCCGTGCTGGGGAAGCCCTGCTCGCTGAGCACGTGGATTAAATTAGCAGCGCTCCACCAGAGAGGTGCCTGAGAGGAGCTCTCTGCCACCCCGAGGCGGGCATGCATGGCTGAAAGGCCGGGCCAGTGGACATGGGGTCTTGATCCCCTGAAAGAGGGTCTTTGATTAATTCTGGGAGTTATTTTATGGTATTTGTGATGCTATTTTTCATTTCACATTATATGGGGCTAACACAGCATGACACCAGCCTGCACCTGTCAAATCCAGAGGCCTTTAGAAAATGGTGTTACTAAAGTTTTCTTTTACCAGTGCCAAGAGGTGTGGACATGTGCTCTTGCCAAGTAGTATTATCCTTCTAAGATTTGAGAGATGACAGGTTTACTATTTATTTCACTTAAGATGCTGAGAACATCCTCCAGACAGCTTGAGTCAAAGATGTCCTAGGTACATGTTTAACTGTAAGGTACATAAAAATGGCCCTGGGTTCAGGGACGATAGCAATAGATTTGGTGATTCTCTTTCCTCCTTTGATCAAGTGGCATCCAGTATTAAAAGAGATGTTTTGTGTCCTGAAAGAGGCTCAAAAACCATTATATAAATCAGTCTCTCAAGGTTCTTCCTCGTGGACAGAACAGTGCATAGCTTGGGAAGATCGTGAGAACTTCCAGGGCTAGGAGAAGCATTAAGGCCCAGTTTACCCTAATGGTGATTTATCCCCTGGCAGAGGGTGAGTGAGCGGGCAGACTCCCTGCTCTCTTCTTCAGCTTGCATGCTTCCAGATAATTGGATGTGATTCCATTTTTTTCCCCGAAGAATCAGTAGAAATAAGAACGAAATGAACTTGTTAAAGGCCATGCATGATGGCTCTCCCTTTTCTATCATCTGGACATCAGCCGGGTCTGAGCAAATGCAGGGTCCTCTGCCATCTCAAGGCCTGAGGGCCTGAGAGTGGAGGACAGGATCCTGCATTGCCTGCCGGAAGTCAATGCTCCCTTTCCCTCTGTTAACAGGACCCTCATTTCATGCTTATAATAGAGAGCTGAGCCTTAAATCGGCCCAACCCAACTGGAAAGACCTCATTAGTTTAAATTTATGCCCATGGTATTCTATCTCCCACCAACTTTACCCTGGTGGACCTGACTGCTCTATGCGATAGACGAGAGAATACAAAATTGTATGTAGTTGTAAAAA
The DNA here is from genome assembly GCF_047511675.1 of Marmota flaviventris. Taxonomy (NCBI): domain Eukaryota; kingdom Metazoa; phylum Chordata; class Mammalia; order Rodentia; family Sciuridae; genus Marmota; species Marmota flaviventris. Next base: position 2,296,119 of record NC_092501.1, read on the forward strand.
CATTTTTTTGTCCACAAAATTTGTTCCATAATTTGCAAACTGGTTATTGTTTTTCCTCCAGTACCCACATTTTCCCTCCCTTCTTCCCTCCCCCTATTCCCCTTTCTCTATTCTACTGGTCTGTCTTTCACTTATTTTTCTATTTTTACTTTTTTGGAGGTACCAGGGATTATACTCAGGAACACTTGACCACTGAGCCACATCCCCAGCCCTATTTTGGATTTTATTTAGAGACAGGGTCTTGCTGAGTTGTTTAGTGCCTCACTTGTGCTGAGGCTGGCTTTGAACTTGTGATCCTCCTGCCTTAGCCTCCCGAGCTGCTGGGATTACACCTGTAATCTGCTTATTTCTACTTGGTGCCTTATAGATATACATAAAGGTGGAGGTCGTGGTATGCTATGCCATACACACAGTGTGATTTTGTCATGTTCATTTGGCATTTACCCCTCTTTCCTGTTCCTCCTCCCCCACCTTAATCTCCTTCTACTCCACTGATTTCCCTCTGACTTCTTGATATCTGACTGCCCTTTCCATGACTTATTTTGCTCTAGTTCCAGCATATGAGACAGAACATCCAACCCTTGGTTTCTGAGTCTGGCTTCTTTCACTTAGCAGGATGTTCTCTTGTTCCATCAATTTACTAGCAAATGCCACAACTGCATTCTTCTCGTGGCTGAGTGAAACTCCATGGTGTATATACACCAACATTTTCTTGATCCATTCATCTGCTGGCCCCTGGGCTGGATCCACAACTTGGCTACTGTGAATTGCACTGCTAAATCATTGATGGGGCTGCCTCACTATAGTATGCTGATTTTAATTCTTTGTGGATAAATACTGAAGAGTAGGACAGCTGGGTCATTTGCTTTGATTCCTAGTTTTTAGCAGAATCTCCGTACTGCTTTTCAGAGTGGTTGTACTAATTTGCAGTCTCACCAACCTTGTACCTTTCCCCCATATTCTCGCCAGCATTCATTATTAATTGTATTCTTGACCTTGCCATTCTGACTGGAGTGAGATGGAATTTCAATGTAGTTTTAATTTGAACTTCCCTGATGGCTAGAGATGTCGAACATTTTTCATATATTTTTGACCATTTGTGTTTCTTCTTTTGAGAAGTGTCTGTTTAGTTCTTCTGCCCATTTATTAATTGGGTCATTTGTTTTTTGGTGTTGAGATTTTTTACTTCTTTACATATTGTGGATATTCATCTTCTATGGAGGAACAGGCAAAGATCTTCTGCCATTCTGCAGGCTCTCTCTTTACACTCTGTTTCCTTTGTTGTGTAGATGTTTTTTTTAGTTTGATGGTTTTCCACTTGTTGATTTTTTATTTTATTTCTTGAGCTTTAGGGGTCTTGTTAAGGAAGCCAGTGCCTATACCAATATGTTGAAGTGTTGACCCTGAGTTTTCTTCTTCCAGTTGCAAAGTTTCTGTTCTAATTCCTACAACTTCCATCCACTTTAATTTGTCTTTCATGCAGGATGAAAAAAAGGATCTAGCTTCTCCTTTTATATATGGATATCCAGTTTTCCCAGCACCATTTGTTAAAATGATCATCTTTTCTCTTGCATATCAGATGACTGTCCCAACATGGGGCTTGTCTCTACATTTCTATTCTATTCCATTGGTTTCATGTCTGCATGTTGCTGTTTTTGCTACTATATCTCTGTAATAGAATTTAAGATATATTGTGCTGTGTCCTGCATTGTTCTTCTTGCTAAATAGGGTTGCTTTGGCTCTTCTGGATCTGTTATTCTTCCAAATTAATTGTATAACTGTTTTTTTTTCTAGTACTGTGAAGAATGTCATTGGTATTCAGAATGGGGATTTCACTGAGTCTGTATATCTCTTTTGGTATTATGAACATTTTGACAATATTAATTCTGCTGTACAAGAACATGGGAGGTCTTTCCATCTTCTAAGGTCTTCTTCAATTTATTTTTTCAGTGTTTCATAATATTCATTGTGGGGGTCTTCACCTCTTTGCTTATATTAGTTCCCAAGTATTTTATTAGGTCATTGTGAATGGGATAGTTTTTCTAATTTACTTTTCAGAAGATTCATTATAGAGGTATTATATTCATAAGTTATTGATTTATGAATGTTGATATTGCATTCTGCTACTTTCCTGCAAAGTCTTCTGGTGGAATTTTTTGCATCTTGTTGACATAGGATCATATCACCAACAGAGGTAATTTGACCTCTTCTTTTCCTTTTTGGATCCCTTGAACTTCCTTCTTTTGCCTGATTGTTCTGAGTCGAGTTTCAAGGGCTATGTCGAAGAGGAGTGGTGAGAGTGGACATCCTTGTCTTGTTCCTGAGTTTAAAGGAAATGTTTCAGGTTTTCTCTGTTCAGTATGATGTTGGCCTTGGGTCTATTTTCTACCACCTGGTTATAAAACTATTTTTAATATTACCTCCTCTTATAAATAGAGGAAGAGATGGTCTTAAAACATTATTTTTTGTTTAGATGATTCTTAAAGATATGCAAATAATCATGACCTCAACTTTCAATGTCCAGTTGCCAGGGTAGAATTGGTCCTGAAGAGCATAATTTCTATTTCCTAAAATTCATCTGGAGAGTTTTGCAGCCAAACAATTAGGGCAGAAGTTGTTTCTGGAGGATTAATTAATGATGAGGGAGCTGAGTGGATGACCTCCAGCCAGTGTGGCACCATCCTGACGGTCATTCATCACGACTCATCGAGTGCTTTGACCCTCATTATTGCAACACGCTCTGGGGAGACTGTGATAAGCTCTTGGTAGAGAATTTTGCTTTCACATTTTGTTCATCTATGAATCATTCCAGATTTCAGGCTATTAATTCTGGTTTCTAGTCTGAAATGCAACAATTAAGCATTCCAGTTGACCCCCATTATTTTTCAAGAGACAAATGGAATAAGTGGATTTTATAGATGTCCACTAAATGGACTGCTGTTGGGTGTGCACAGTGTGTGGATGGGCAGCACATGGTATTAGGAAGTCTATGGGTGGGATCCAGAACTGCCCAGAGCACTAAGCTGCTCATCACCCAGCAGATTAGGGAAGAAGCCGCTTGTTCATTCTGTTAGCATTGCTGAGGGATTCAAGTGAAGGCCTGAATTATTTTCTAATTACTTTGCAATGCATCCAGATTTTTTATGGCTCTGTAGCTTTGCTGTTAGTTGAGAATAAATGCCTGTTGAACTAAAGTGAAATGAGAAGCACCAGGCTTCACCCCAAGCCCATCCATTACATGCCCTGCCATTCTTGGGGAGATTACTAGCTCTTCACTGTGGTGAGTACTGGCCTTGGTCTTCCCACCAGCTCTACTCCTCAAACCTCTCCGAGGTCCTCCACCTTCCCAGGCAGCTGCGGAGCCTCTCTCCCTGCAGTCTGGCTGGGGTGCCACGGCTTCAGCGACTTGCAGCCCTGCCTGCCCTGTCCACCGAGTGCATACCGACTCTGTGCTGGGAGCCTCTACAGCCAGTGGGAAACAGCAGAGGCTATTGGCTATTGGGAGCTGAGCTCTTCCTCTGGGGGACAAGAAGAAGCAGGGAGAAATAGGCAGTGGAAGCCCCACCCCTGCATTTTCAATGCCTCGGATGGCTTGGCCAAGTAGGGTAGAGGCTTGGGGAGAGAACTGAAGAGGTGAGTGTCCTCCGGCCAGGAGAGTGGAGGGACACGGACAGCAAGGAGCTCCCATGTGTGGCTGCAGGTGAGTGCCATGGGTACTGGATACCAATTGCTGCCATAACAAACCATCTCCAAAAAGGAGGCTTCAAACAAGACACACGGTCAGCTTCCAGGTATGGAGGGTGGAGTCCAGTGGGAGTCCCTGGGCCTGGGCAGGCCGTGCTCCTAGGCTCTGGGGAGGATCCCCACCCCACCTTTCCAGCTTCCAGAGGCACCTGGTTCCCCTGCCGCAAGGTGCTCTCCTCCAGCTTCAGCTTAGCACCCTGGCATCTCAAGTCTGACTTGCGTCCTCTCCTACTCTCCCAGGGGTCCTCCTGGGTGGTGGGGAGGGTCTCCCATCCTAAGGCGAGCTGGAGCAAACTGGACGCCCCCTACCAACACTGGACAGGTCAGGTTCCAGGTGGGGAAGCCCATGTTCTGGGAGGCACTATTCTGTGCCCCACGGTCTTCATGCCCATGGTGAAGAAGACAGAATTGAAGAACAGGGATTAATCAAGTTGCCAAGGTCATGCTTCTATCCCTGTGAACTGGGCTTTTCACCCCGAATCGGTCTGAGAAGGAGGCCTGGCCGGGCCTGCGGTGGGCTGCCCCGTGCTCTCTCCCCTCCTCCCCTGCCTGAGGCACAGTCAGGAGGCTCCCGAGCTTCGATTGTTCTGCAAACATTTCAGTTGTTGATAATCAGGACGAATGTGATTCAGGATGGCGTTTATTCCACCAAGCAGGGTATAAAATTGGCCTGTGGGTAAACACAGCTGCGGCTAGTGAACGGTCATTTGTCCAAGTATTAATTGGTCCAGACTGCATGTACTGGGTCTCCACATCACAATGGGACCAGGTGGCCCTGGCGCTCAGCAGGACCCAGGGCCACCGAGATACACATGTTGGAGCTTTCATAAGCCGAGGTGCTTCCTTGAGTCCAGGGGCTCAGGTGGGTGTGGGAGGTGCTCCCCACACACAGCACGATTGCCCCACTCTGAGGGAGGGGGTCCTTCGAGAGGAGCTGCAGTCAGTACGGTCACCTCCTGCCACCCAGGGTCAGGCCTGCTCTTGGCACAGTGAGCGCCTTATTTACCAAGTTGCATTTCAGTGGCCACATTAGTCAGCCTCTCTATGTGACATGCCAGATGAATGGCAAGGGGCAGGTGATCCCTTGGGAGGCTCCCCGTTGACAGAGGCAGGAAGCAGAGGGTGGTGCTCTTGTTTAACACCTGTGGGATCCTCCAGGTAGCTCCTGTTAGGGAAGGGACGAGCCTGGGGTGCTGGGCGCTGCTGGGCCTTAGCTTGCACTCCTGTCACGAGCCTCTCAGCTGTTTGGCCTCCACAAGGGAGGCTCATGGACAGGGCAGGGGCTGAACCAGGCTCTAGCACTGCACTTTCTTACCTCCTGGAGGCCTCGTCATCCTCTGTGCCTTGGGCCCCTGTCACACAGGAGGGCTAGAGCAGCACTTTCCAGAGTAGTGCCCTGCACTTAATGCCCAGGAGCAAAGGAAGGAAGTGGGGAGGGGGGACACAGTTCCCTCCTAAGTCTTAGGGACTCTGGTGACCTGCCCTAGGTCTAGCACAGGCCTCCCGCTAGGAGCATTTGTGGGCAGGAAGCCACGTGCCCTGGGGGCTGGGAAGAGGTCAGGGTGGTGGGTGGCGGAGCACAGTGAGCACTCAAACTATAGCCCAGAGTCCTCCCTGGAGCAAGGCACCCACACAAGACCCCAGAAGATGGGGTACAGGAAAGAAGTCTGTTGCGGCCCCCGAGGCAAGAGGGAAAAGGCCCGTGGGCTGAGAGGAGGGTGCCCAGGGCATGGGAAGCTCTGGGATGCCTGTGGCACTGGACAGAGAGCACATGGCTGCCTCCCCGTCCCAGGGCCGTCTGTGTACATTGCCCACCGCGGTTCCCAACCAAACGCAGCGCCTCCTCCCTGAGCTTCATCTGGGGACCCCAGTCTATCCAGACAGAATGCCCCTGGAGCCACCGTGCCGGCAGCTGCAGCCATCAGCCCAGTCAGCAGGCTCTTCTTTGCCTAAATTGAACTCTTGGCACTGGTCTTGACTGCACCCCAGGAGTACAGAGAAGCCACTTCAGTGTCTGTCGGTGTCTGGCTGGACCTGCAGGTGCAGCCCCTCTGCCGTTGGCTGGGTCTGATCTGCTCCTTCACCCAGGGCCTTGGTCCTGCTGCAGCCCCCACCTGCCCACTTGTCCTGCCTGCTTGGTGGGGAGACTGCTGATGGACATGAGGTCAGCCCCGCCACCTGCTGGCAGGCCCATTGCCCAGGCTTTCCCTGCGGGTGCTCTCTGTCATCGCCAGGGAGAGCCGCTTCATCTGGCCTTCTGTGTGCTGGAAGAGTCACTCCTCTGCACCCCTGAAGGAGCCCAGGTGCCCCTCACAGGGATAAGTCTACACCATTCATCACCCTTTTTTTCTCATTTATAATTGCAAAACTTAAACAGAACAAGATGGCCTGCGAGTGGCTGACCAGTCCACTGAGGGGCTCATGGATTTCAGACCATGTGCAGAGAGCCATCTGCGGCAGAGCCCAGCTCTGAGGGAGCAGAGCCAGTGGCCTGGCCTGAGCCTGGCGAGCACTGAGTCTCTGCCACAGGCAGGTTCGCAGGTGGGACTCTGGTCCAGCCAGCCTCCCACTGAGCCAGCACCCTGTGAGCTCGTGGGGCTGTGTGCAGGCCCAGGTGGTACTCGGTGCCACCGCAGCAATGCCACACCAGGGTCAATGGCTTTCCAAGTCCAGATGGAAGCTCAGTGCCACTTCATCCACAGGCTCCCCAGTTTCTCTGTTTACAGACTCCCCGTAAAAGATGCTGGACCTCACTCTGGGGTCCCAGGGGCATCGCACTCCAGCAGGCCCTCTCAGCAGTGCTCAGCCATCCCAGGGACTGCCCCAGGTCGGGAGGGGATGGGGAGAAGGCCTGATGTCTTGTTCCTCTGAGTGACCTGATGCTGCTCTGGTTGAAGTCACTTGGCCACAGTCTCTCCCTGCTGATCTTTGCAGTCAGCCCCAGAGCTCCCAGGAGTTCACATCCTGCAGCCAGCTCGCTCCAGGGTGTGCCTCTGCTGGGGGACAGCTGCTTCCTGAAGCCAAGGCAGGGACACTGAAGTGGGGTGTGGGCATGCCTGGCAGGCCCGCGTGGGTGCTGGGCAGCGTTGCCACCTCATGGAACACCCACCCTGAAGGGAGGGACTGGAAGTTTCTGTCCAATGCCTGGGTGAGAGTGCTGCGCTCCAGGCAGGTGGTGCCAGGACAGACTCCCTTGTCCTCACCACGTGGCAGTCACCTGGTCCCTTGGGTTAGGGTTAGGGTTAGAGGCCTCACCCACAACTCATCTCCTGAGACTTAAGTCAGTTTTAGCAGGGATTCCCACCCCGCCTTAAGGCCAGACATGACGGGTGTCCACACTTCCCCTCCCAGCAGGGAAGACCCTGGGCTCACAGGCTGGGGACTTCTCCATCAACCTCATTCCATGAACTCGGTGACTTAGAAGCACACGCACATATACTCACGTTTTGTAAGTGCATCTATTGTGGGATTGGGCCTTACTGGAGTTGCCGCATCAAAAGGTACATGCATCTTACACGTCTGTGACAAGTAGCAGCACATCTTCCTTGGAAGGGACCGATCTGTTCTCACTCCCACGAACTCTTTCTGTTCAGCGCCGACAGTCATCAAAACTCAATTCCAAAAGTCATTCTTTGTTTCAATTGGCGTTTCTTTAATTTTGAACAAAATGGAATCGTTTTTCACAGGTTTGCGGCCCCTGTCTGTTCTGTCTTCCTGGGAAGCGCTTCAGTTCTCGTCTTCCTTATCGAGTTAGGTGGGCTCTTGTAAATCAAGGTGTCAGTGGGCTTCGGCTGGAATAGCCTTCTAATATCTGCCCTTGTCTTTTGATTTTCTTTTGCCATAAGATGAGTCATTCCTGTGTTTTCCTTATTATGGTAAAATATTCCCAACATGAATCTTGCCGTTTGGCCAGTTTTAAGTGTATACTTCAGTGACATCAAGTATGTCCATGATGTCGTCTGCCATCACATGGTGACAGACCAGAGTCTCCCGAGGACTGGGCATGAGCTCCCTGTGCCCCACTCCTCTGGGCCCTGGAAGCCCTGTGTCTGGGACCCACTGACATCTTCTTGGTGTGTCTTCCTCGCTGTACTGACGGGGTCTTCTGAGAAGTGACTTTTTCATTTTGGTCAAGTCCAGTGCATCGGTGTCTTGTTGGCTGTTATGGCGTCACATTTAGGAAATCGTCCGCCCGGGGTGGGGCAGCTTTCCCCTTCTCTTGTAGGAGTCGTGACGTCTCAGCCCCTTGGTCTGTTTCTGAACTATCCCAAGTTGACTTCTGAGCGCAGGCTTCCTCTGGGGGGTCTCTGTTAAACCCCTCCTCAGGCCCTGGCTGATTTGGCTGGTCGCGGGCTCCCACCCTCGTCCCTACTGTTCAGAGGACCTTGTTCTCATGGCCTGGGCACAGCTCTTCCTGTCCCTACCTCCTCCGCTCTCTTCACTGTGCTTGTGGTGGTCAGCTCTGAGGGGTGACTCCAGGTCGCCCTTCAGCTCGGTGGCAGGTGCAGAGGCCACCCGAGAGCTCCTCTCACCTGACGCCCATTGGTCTTCTGCTTTTAAATTCAGACAAGTTGCAGATATTTTCCTCTATGGTTTCTGAATTGCGTGTTCAGAGGCAAAGAAGCCCCCACTCGTGCTGAGATCATTCAGCCTGAACCCCGACCGACGGTACTCACAGTCCTCTTAATAACAGCGGTGTGAGTGCGGCTCCGTTCTTCACATTTTAAGGATTTTTGTGTTTCCCATCTGCCTTCCCGGGAGCACAATCCGGCACAGGATTACTGAGTCCTGTGGGCCCTTGTAAACCAAGGTGTCAGTGGGCTCTGTGTCCCTCCCACGGTTGACCTTTTCATTCCCCTTCGTCTCCCACCTCATCTGCCTGGAAGATAAATGGATAAGCCCCTCCCACCAAACTTCTGATCATTCTTCAGAATGGAGCCAGGAAGTCATGCCTCTGGCCACCCAGGCAGGAGGCAGGCCTGGGGAAAGGTCTACACAGCATGAAGTGTGGACATGGCCGGGGGAAGTGTTAGATCACACTGCCCCAGGTGAGAGGGACAGAGGGCCACCACCAAGAGCCTGGGAAGCCCCTGTGGGCTCTGCTGGGGCCCGAGCGCCATCCTCACCTGCTGCCCTATAAGAAGCCTGGGTCCTGAGCCAGCTGCATTTGCAAGGACCACCCTCCCTGTGCCGTGTCCCTTACCTAGTGGAAACTGCACACCAGGCAACGTACAACTGCTGGCCTTGCTGGAGGAGGAGGGGTGGCTGGCCTACAGCCAGTTTTTGCTTGGGAAGCAGTTGGGGTCCCCTGGGAGGGTGACCATGTGGCTGTGTGCATGGCAGGAAGGAGGGGGTGTGGGCAGGCTGTTGGTGAAACGAGGCCACTTGAAGGGTAAGCAGCCGGAGCTCAGGTAGGCCATGAGCCTCCAGAAGCCGACCCTCCCTCTCACCCCCAGCCCTGTACACCCCACAGCAGAGCACAACTCTGATAAGATGGGCGGAGCCTAGCATGGGTCACCATTAGGATTTGGTGGGAAGTGAATGGTCGGGTTGACAGAGAAAATGCGCAGGCTCAGGCAGCACGGAGTCACCCCTCCCAAGGCTGCACTCATGTGAGCTTCCCCGGAAGGAGGTCGAAGCTCTGGGGCACCACGAGGCAGCTGCTGAGCATCTTCCTCTTCATTAGCCAGTGGACAGGGAGGTGGCTGGGCTGGCAGTTCCCTTACCACCTGGACAGGAGACAGAGGAGGGGGAGGGAGGCTCATCCTGGGGCCGGGCCCAGGGTCAGGTGTTGGCCCACCCTGAACAGTCCACCCCCTGGAAAGTGCAGCAGCCTCTAAGTGGACACCAGCTAAAAATGACCTCTCTTCAGGTCAGCAGAATGAGGTTCCTCTTCTGCTGAGACATAGGAATGTGCCCCTTGGAGGAGAAGGCTGGCTGCTGGGTTGGAGTCAGCCTCTAAGGGAGGTCTGTTTCCTTGATTTCCAGAGGAGCCTGCTGGTTTGCCGAGCACTGAGTCTGACCCTCCAGCCTCATTAATTTGATTTTCTTTCAGCCGATAGCAGCGATGGATCCAGTTCGGAAGATGGCAGGGAATACCAAAGTGTGAAAACCAAGAGGAATCGGTAGGTGGCAGTGTCCTTTCCTATGGGGCTTCCGTAATGGGGACTCGGGTGGTGTGCAGAGAGATCTCTTTGGCTGCAAATGAAGGATGGCAAGAGAGTTTGGGGTCTGTCCTGGAGCCTGCTCTGGGCACCTCACAGAGGCTCTGGCTTCTGAGACACTGTGGACAGTCTTGGTCCATCCCTGTCCTCCCAGGGCCACTTCCAACCCTGCCTGTGCTTCTGGAGTGGAGGGAGTGGTCAGGGTGGGCCAGGCGCTGAGGAGCAGGTGAGGCTCCGGTGGGCCCCGGGCCTTGCCGACTGAGTGACTCTGGGCAGTTGATCCAGCCTGGTCCCAGGGGCCTCATCTGTAAGATGGGACTGCAGGGTTGAGAAATGCCTGTGGCACTCAGTGACAGGATCCATCCCAGCTGGCCCACTGCCCATGGCTGTGGGACCGGCCTTTCCTCCCAGCAGGGCGTGGCTCTTCCTTGGTCCCTCCTACAGGGCAGCTGGTCAGCCTTTCTTCATACACTGAGCTCCACATAAAAGGCGAAGTTGGGGAGCACGTGTCTAAGCTCCCCCGTGTGGCCTACAGAGGGAGGCGGCTGTGGCCTGCACTCCGTCCTGGCGGAGGAGGAGAGTGACTCCAGAAGGTGCCTCGGTGTGCCCTCATAGGCTGCTTCCTGGGCTTGGTCATCGGTGGCCAGTGGAGCCTGGGTCTCCTGCCGCGGGCGCGTCCACACGAGCACTGCTCCTCTACCCAGCCCCCTTCATGAGAACCACCGCCCAGCCCTGCAGCGGGGACCCTAAGGCAGTGGCCGAGTGTGGCACTGTGGTGCTTCCTTCTCTTAGAAATGTGCTTCCGAAGCTGTTCTTTGCTGTGACCGACACTTGTCCTAGCCAAGCAAGCAGGAGATGCTCTCAGACTGTGCCTTTCCCACCTCCTCGGCCCTTCCTCCTGGGATGTTCTAGTGCAGGATGAAGGACACTGATGTGATCAAGTGCCACTGTTCTGACAAGCGGGGGTTCAAGGTGCACTCAAGGGTACCCCAGGTTAGACAGGAACAAGACCTGCCTTCTATGATAAGCAGACACCACAGAAATTTCTAGAACAAAGAAGGGTAGGATAAGCTCAGTCCTGCCCAACTCAAGGAGGGGTCTGGCAGGAGGTAGGAACCTCCTCTTCTCCCTGGACTCCTGCTGCCTCACCTACAGCACCCTGGAGCCAGTGGCTGCGGTTGGGAGGATACCAGGGCAGCCATCAGCAGAGACCAGTTCCACGTGGCCCCAGGGTGGGCCTTCTGCCCACGTTAGGGACTATTTTCCTGCTGCCCCAAATCTTCTCCTTAGGAGACTGCTTCTAGGGGTCAAAGTTGGGTGGCCACCGGTAGTAGACACATGGGGTCTCTGATGATGGCAAAGGTCCAGGAAGGGGGGGGTTGCCTCTTGGCCCCAGGGCCACACCGTAGACATTAGCAAGCCACCCCTGCTGTCTGTGCACACGCATGCTGAGTTTGAAAGGTGTTGGTTGTGTTTCATGTTGGGCAATCTGACCTGTCCATCAAGGAACATGCCTGTGGAGTCTACTGAAATCAGTCTGTTTGGCCCTTTTTGTATAAATAATAGAATTTTCCTCATCAAAAAGCACTTAAAATCCTCCTTCAAGGTGGGACTATTCAGCAGCTATTTTATGATATTTGAGGGAAAAAAGGAGTAAAACTGAGGAGAGAGCTCTGGAAGTAACGTCTGCCCCTGGTTTCTGAGGAACCCTGGCACAACCTAGGCATGTTCAGGGCATTCATATGCAAATGAGCAAAGTGGATCGGGCCAGTAATTGAGGCCCAAATGGTACTTTCCCTAAACTTCCCTTGGAGAGAAAAGTGTCACAATGACAAGCTGTCGACTCCCTGGCCAGGGCCATTAGGGAAAGCGGCTGCTCACTGCTTGGCAGATGTGCTCATGGCAGGGCCACCCCCCTCCCTGCCACCAGAAAGTGGCTGATTGTTGCTGGTCCCCTTTCTGTGGGTGCCGGGAGGTCCTGGAGGATCTGATGTGCGCATCTTCATAGCTTGTATCTGCTTCTTGAGTTTATTTTAAGGAGTTGGGATTTTTTTCAAATAGTTGGATTGTCTTAGGAATTCAGCTAAATATGTCATGTGTTTAAAAAACCAGAATGAAAGCATCCACAAACACCCTGGAGAGGTTCCCAGGATGTGCGTGTCTTCTAGCCCCCTCCTGTAGGCAGGGTGGCCCCAGGAGCTGGGATTCCTGCTCTGCTGACGGCTTTTGTAGCACTGGAGAGTTGAATTGCTCTGTTGTGTCCTCAGTTATCATTGGCCCAATGACTTTGAAGTGTTCTTACATTTTCATGGCATTTGGTGTGGATTTCTTGCACTACAGGAAGCCCAAGGAAATCTCTTGGCTTGGCCTATTGTTTGCTATGGTGCTTTGAGGGGTTTGGGAAGGTCAATCAATGGCTTTGGACGTGCATGGCCAGTGGACTTACCACAGCACGGGTGTCACACTGGTGCTTTCCTGAGGTTGTACTCAGCTCTGGCTGAAGATCTGAGGGCCTGGGATGGCATCCTGTGCCCCTTGTGCCCATGTTCCTAAACTCTCCACATCCCTCTCCATGACCCTACTCTCAGGAAACCAGTGGCCACAGGACACCTGAAGCTCCTCCTCTGGAAGGATCTTGGACCTAGGGGACTTTCAGGCCACCCTCAAGAGGCAATTCCCACAAGGACTCCCCACCCTCATGCCCAGGCATGACCTTGAGATGCCCTCTAAGGAGGTGTGTGACTATGATCGAGCTCCCTGTGTTCTGCCCTTCACCTGCATGTGACCTGGGGCAGGGTGGGTCCTTTCAGAGCAAAAGAATCACATCACATCTAAAGGGAAAATATGAGAATTTGATGGTAGCTTTCAATCCTTGTTATGCAAGGCCAAGTCTGGAGACTTTGCCACCACCCAGGACGGTCTTGGAGCCAAGCCCACACCTGCCCAGTTCACTGTGGGAGGAGACACTCCTGTACAGCCAGAGCCCCTGCTGTAGAGGCAGAGGTGAACAGAGGTCAGCCAGTGTGTCCAGCAGGCAGGAGGCCAGCACACCAGGCCTCTGTTCTCATAGTGAGAAGGAGCCCCTCCCCTCCCTGTGTCCTTGATATCTGGAATCCCAGGAAAATTAACTATTGAGAAAGTGGGAACATTTGAAAATGCGGCATGATAATCCTATGAAGTAAGTGGACTCTAAATGAAGATCGTTATAAACTTATGTCTTTAACTTGTGGCTGGATAACGGCAGAGTTACTTGTATCCCAATCTTTGCACGGGGGTCTGGTTGAATTCTCTGGGGACCCCCGCACTAAGATCGGGATACAAGTTAGGAGGGTGCACCGGGTCTTCCTGGTCCTTAACGTGCATGGAGAAAATCATGAAGGCCCACTTACCTCTTAGGTCATCCTTGGTAGTTAAATCAGTTCTGTAAAGAAACTTGTGGTTGTCTACGCAGTATTGAGCCTGGCCATATGTCATCAGGGCATGTTGTATGGGGCCTTCCTTTGATCTGTCTGTGAGAAGACTGAGTGGAAGCAGCCATCTGTCTGGGGGTTCGATGTGTCTTTTTAGGCTGAAATGTGGAAGATATTCCCGGGTGCTTGTTTTCTTTGCAAAAAGGACCCTGAACCTTAGCATTTCTGAGAGGGGAGACCCGAAGTCAGCAAGCGGGTCTTAAGCTGGGGATGAGGACTCGGCACACATCTAGCAGACGCTGCAGAAAAGGGCCCAACGTGACGACAAGGGAATGGGTGGCCAATGAAGGAGCAGTGGTCACTTTGCCTATCGTTAGGTGTTTATTAAGGGAAAGGTCACTGGGAACCTGGAGTCATATGCTTCCCTCTCCCGCCCACCTCTCAGCCTCAACCACTGGAAAGGCAGGTGCTGTCCACCTGTCCCCCAAACTATCTTAAACAAAGCGCAGATATCATGTGAGTACCATTTGTAATATTTTAGGATAATGACTGAAATATAAGGATTAAAAAACGTAAGCGTGGTAAAAACCAGTGATTCTCAACATTCTCAGATGTGCCCCTTGCTCCCATTTCCTGGATGGCTTCGTTTCTCTGGATTTTGTATCTCAAGCCGGTTTCCACACCAGGTCCACGTCTGTCCTCTGCAGATTTTCCTCCCGAGACGAGCCCCTCCCCTCCAACCACGCGTTTCTTCATTTGTTCTGTAACAAGTGGTTTCTCCTCCGGTGGAGTTTTCCCAGTTTGGAGCTTATCCTTGTCCCCGTCTCTGGTTTGCTCACCGTGTTCTTGGGTCCCTGTTTGTTTTTCGTCCCTGGTAAACAAGGCTTGGCTCTTGTTTTGGCGAGAACACTTGGCAGTGGTGCGGTGTTCCCTCCATCCGGTCTGTCGCATCTTGGCCATCTGTCTTTTTGTGTTGTGAGCAGGTGACTTGTCTGATCCATTATTTCCTTAGGGGCTGCTAACTGGAACCTCTCAGTTCTCCATTTCATTGACGCAGAGGAGCAAGAACACTTCCACAGAGAGAGACTTCTCCCCGCAGACCGTCTGCTTCCCCTGGCTGTGGCTTGAGCAGAAACACGGGGCACATGTTCAACTCTCCCTGTGCCATCGACTTAAGAGCAGGGTGCTGGCTCCCGAGCCTCCTGGGGCGCGACCGTCCACGGACTCCACAGGGTGCTGCGTGGCCACGGTAGTCCCCAGCTCTCCCTCACCACCCCCGCGGTCAGCTGCCATCTGCCGTTTTAAAAGACAGTAACGGACCACGTGCCACTCACGTGGTGGTCGGCCAGGGCACAGGAGCGACGTGTTTCTTGCCATAACGTAGCGGGCGTCTCCTGATAGGAGGACTGTTGTGAGGGTGTTGTCCACTGCTCTGCTCTGGGTGGCCGCTCCTCTCCCGCGGGATTCCAGGCCGCCTGGCTCTTCCCTCCCATGGTGCCCCTCTCTGTGCCCCTGGTCACATGTCCCTTCCTGCGTCCTTGTTGCCCCGCTCTTCCTCTCCAGGGGCACCGTGACATTCACTCCCTCTTGCTCCTCTTGCTTCACTTTCATTTCTTATTCGTCCCTTTTGTTCTAATTATTTCCTGGATTTTCTCACACCTTTTTTTTTCCTAATACTTGATTGCATCTAATATCTTTTTCTCTCTCAGTTTTTCTGTTCTGTATATGCTCTTATTTTATGTCATTTATCATTTGTTTTAAGATTTAGCTCATTCTCAAACAGTTGAATTTCCACCAGACTTCATCACGTCTTTTTGCCTTGAGGCCACTGCCGTGGACACAGCCCTGTGTCCCCTCGTCTCCTGAAGCTCAGAGTGGTTGTGGGTGGTATTGGACCGCGGTCCTTTGCTAACCCGTGCTGAAGTGAGATGCTGATGAGGCAGGGGCCTGGCAAGGTGCTCCTGGATTCTTGGGTCTGCACCACCCCTGGGCCTGGGGCGAGGTGCTGTTTGGAGCGAGGTCCTCTCTGCTGCACAGCCTCACCTGGCCTGATCATTTCTGTTAAATTCAGGTTATGCTCACTCCAGTTTCTCTGTAGTGCCAGTTATCACCTGAAGGGAGCGCTCCTGGGCCCAGATCTCATGCTTCATCCTCCCTGGCGCCCTGGCTGCCCTGCAGTTGGGATCCTGGAAGGCACCCCGATGAGCTGCTCAGTGGCCGAGTTCCGAGGGCTACCTGTAACCTGGGGACTCCCCCTACCCACGCTGCAGGCTCCCTGTGCTTGGGGCCACAGGAGGTGCCCCTGCCCTCTCCAGCCTGGGGTGGTTGCCAGCGCCTGCTGGTCCCTGGTGGCCTGTGGTCTCCCTGCACCTGTTCACAGTCCGAGTTCTTGGGGACACCTCCCTCAGTCCTCAGTTTGTGCAGGTGTCCTCCAAGGGCCTTTTGTCCTGTCCATCTTACAGCGCCATCTGTTTTTGTGTGTGGGTCTGGGTAGATTGGACCCTTCCCTCGGCCTTTGCTTCACTTAGTGTCACAAGTTTTGTTGTTGAGTTTTAGAATTCCTAGAGGCCTGTGTCCTGAGATGTACGTGACTGCGCTAATCTCTTTTCTCTAGGAGTCCCCGAAAAGAGCAGCTGGAGACAGCAGCTCAGGCAGGAAAGTATGCTTGCTGCTACTGCTGCTGCTGTCGCTGGCTTTGTTTTAAGTGATCAATCAGCTGCTGTCAGCACTGCCCCAGAGGCAGCTCCCACTCCCCCTGGCCAAGACTCACCCCGGGCTGAGGGCTGTGGTGTTCTGAGCATGCTCTGGAACCCTTGCAGAAGAAGAAGGCTGCGGCCAGCCCACATCCCTGTGTTGTGGGTGGGTGGCAGGTGACAGGAGATAGCTCCCTGGATCCACCACTGTGTGTTCCCAGGTGAGGAGCTGCAGGGGTCACAGGTGCAAAAATACGTCCCTATGCGGCGCTGGAAGACCTCCCAGCTCCTGGGCAAACCCCCCAGATTGGCCAAGCCAAGCCCTGAAGCAGAGCAGACAAGCTCCTGGAAGAGACACGCTGTGAAGCAGGTGCTGGAGCCAGGGCCACTGCCCCAAGAGCACCAGCGCCGACCTCTCCTCGTGCCTCAGGGAGCACGGGGCGGGCTCCCTGCTTGCTGGATTCTACCCAGTCTGAAAGGGGCCGCCGGCTACCAGTAGCAGAGCACGGTGCGTCACGCCAGGGCACCCTGAGAGCAGGTGAAGTGACAAGAGCCTCCAGAGCCTTTGCTAGCTGGGCCGCAGAGCCCAGGACAACAGTGGCTCCTGACCGTGGTGGTGCCCCCATTCCATGCCCTCTGCCTAGCGTGGCCCGTGGCACATCTTAGCTTCCATCAGTAGGTGGGGAACAAGGCAGAGGGAGGGATGAGGATGACCAATGACGCATGGGGGGTCATCCACCCACGAGGGCCTGCCTGACCTGGCAGAGCTGACAAGGGGTTTGGTGACCACTGAGGGCCATCTTGGCAAGTGCTTTCAGTGCCAGAGGACCACCCATATCGAGGTCCAAGGGCTGGGATCAGGGCAGAGCTACAGTGGGTGGGGAGAGCAGGGGGTGGTGGATGGCCATCAGTCAGTCGAGCAGGGTAGGCCACTGTGAGGCTGAGGCCAGGGGACCAGCACCTGGCACCAGTCGAGGCTCAGCCCAGGCCTACTCCTCTGGGTGGCTGGAGTCCCTGCTCCCCCCAGCCTGTACACGGGCAGCCTTGCCTCTGAGTATGGTCAGGGGATGGCCATTCCTGCCGAGCTCAGAGGTCTCTTTGCACCATCCCCTCTTGGGTCCTGTGCCAAGGCCCCACAGTCAGGTCTTGCCCAAGGCCATGGTCCAACCTGGGGAGGCATCTGTCCTGGTGCAGTCCTGGGCTTTAGACCCCCCCCCCCCCCGAGCAGGACGGTGTGGGAGGGCTGACACTCCTGCGCTCCACTGCTGCCCGGGGTCCCAGCGTCCCTGACTGGTGTGACAACCTGTTTATAGCTGCCAGACACAGGCTTCTGCACCACAGTGTTGAGCCGAGAACCAGAGAACGCAGATCTTTCAGAGTGTGTTGCATCTTAAGATCATTTTTTATAACACATGGTAGGATGTCTGAGGCCCCGTGGCAAAAAGATTCAGAGAAACTTTGATTCCTGTACAATTGTGTATCACGTCTAACACCAGATATAACACCAGAGTCACAGGAGGGTGCTGTTTCGATGATGAATTCCCAGACCTATTTGCTGGAAGGCATCCATTAAATCAAATAAAAGATGAGACGTCCCCCAGATGAACAGAGGGCTGGAGCCCAGCCTGGGAGGAGCTAGTATGGATGGTCAGAAGCCTCCAGAGACAACAAGGTGAAGAATCAGCAGCAGCATCTCTGTCCCCATCTCCACCATGGCATCACACCTCCACCACCCCCAGCAGCAGTATCACCACGATCTCACCACCTCCACCACCAACATCACTACCACCATCATCACCATGTTACCATCATCCTCACCACCGCCAGAGCAGCAGCAGCAACACCACCATCACCTCCACCTCCGCCACTGACCTCATTGTCGTCACCTGGCATCAGCACCACCACCCTCACCAGTGCTACTTACGGACCAGCCTCCTGCTAAATAAACTAAATGCAATATCTCAGTTCAGTGTGTTTGCCAAAAATTGCAAACAAGTATCAGGTGTCCTTATTTCATTTAATTTTTACAAACAAGTCCCAAGTGGTAGGTAGTATTAGTATTTCAACTTTCTAGATGAAAAGTAACTGGACAGTCAGTGAAATGAGCAGCCTTGTCTAAGATCACCGCATCTCCGTGGGAAGGGCAGGCCTGTGTGGCTGGAGAGCTGGAGTTCTCCATTAGTTCCCCACAGTCGGCCTCCTCTCCCATCCCTTCAGAGCAGATCCTTTCTTCCTGTTGTGCCACCATGAGGGGGTGCAGAAGGTGGGCGTGGGAGAGGTCAGTGCACTCACCCTCAGGAGACCTGTTAGGGCTTCCAACCCTGTGTGAGCCCACAGTCTTGCTCTCGGCTCCCGCATGGTGGGAAGCAGTGGGTATCAGAGAAGAGAACTCAGTAGTCACATGTCACTTACCTAAATGTGACAACACTTGGGACCTGGAGCTCAGCGGTGTCTAAAATGTCTCCGTGGAAGTTACAAGA
Organism: Marmota flaviventris; assembly: GCF_047511675.1. Taxonomy (NCBI): domain Eukaryota; kingdom Metazoa; phylum Chordata; class Mammalia; order Rodentia; family Sciuridae; genus Marmota; species Marmota flaviventris. The sequence continues at coordinate 2,314,610 of NC_092501.1, forward strand.
AACAAATAAACCACAAAATCTAATCCAACAAGCACCTGTCACGGCTGGTTGGGCACCAAAGACAAAGCCTAGAGCTATTGATGGCAACCAAACAAGCACTTTGTTGCCCTCGGGGATCTGGCCCTGCGTCACAGGAGGTGGACGGGGAGAATCTCTTTACGGGAAACCTGAGTGACACCCTGCTGCAGGAAGGCCATGCCCTGGGAGCTCAGGGGAAAGAATGGCTCAGCCACTGGAAGGGGGAGGCCACCTCCAGGGGAGACAGGCAGGTGGCCAGCTACAAGCCGAGCCAGGGCTTGTGGGTGGACAGGGGCAGGAAGAGCACCCAGGAAGAGAGATCCTCATGACAAAGGCACAGAGATGCACAGAGCTGGGGGCGGAGGGATGAGGGTCATGTAGGTGGGGGAGGATGAGGACAGGAAGGAGCCTGTGGTCCTTCTGCCAGGGCTGTGTTGGGAAGACCCAGATGAGGAGTCACAGGCTGGGTGCTCGTGGCCTGGACCACTGGGCACCCTGGCCCTATGACCAGGCAAGGGTGCAGTACACTGAAGGGAGGCCCCGAGGAGCTGAGGTGAGCAGGGGCATGCAGCAGAGCAACTGGGACTGTAGGCCAGTGCCCAAGGAACCCTGAGGCTGGGTGGCCGCTGGAGTGTGGGGAGGTGACCGAGCCCCCGGACTGGGCTGGAAGGGTCCCGTCCTGTGCCTCACACCCAGAAAACCCAGGGCTCCTAGCTTTTGGCCCAACACCTCCACCTGGACCACAGGAGACACTCAGTGTCTCGTCCAAGAGGAAAGAACTTTTCTAAGTTAAACTGTGTCCCTCCAAAACCTCTGGGTTGAAGCAGGGGAGGAAGGAATAGCAAAATGAATGACCAGGACACTAATCAGTCGCAGATGGACTTCCACAGCTCACAGTCTGATAACAGGGCCCCAAAATACCGCCTTGTTGCTACCTCAGAAGTCAAAGCACAAACAGGATGGCCAGGCACTGTCCTGTGTGGCCTTGCATTGACCTTACAGCATCAGCAGGTCAAAGAAAGAAGTGCAGTGACAGAAAATCACGTCCCTTGCACCCTGCAGAGGCGTCACCTGGGCTGGCGCATGCACCTGCTCTTCACGGGGTGCTGTCCTTGCCATGGGCAGCAGCCATCAGTGCACATCCACCCAGGTTAATGGAGGACTTGAAAACGCATCAAGGAGCCTCATCAGGAACCATCACACATTAGGAAACCAGGCCTGAAACGTGTCTGAGAAGACATCGGCAGACCTCAGCTCCAGGGTCTCAGCCGCAAGGAGCCTTGCGTCCCAGGGCACCTCGGGGCCACTGTGGTGGGACCTGCTGGAGGCGTCTGTCTTTGGAATTTCCTGCTGAACACTTTTATGAACAAGTTGGAAGAAGATTCGAGAGGCCCATCTATCATGTTTATCTAAACTGCAAAGGTCGAGAGGCAGAGCTGAGCGCGTGGAGAGCCAAGACATGGGAACACTTCTACAGGGTGAACTTAACAGGCTCACACTTGGTCAGAGCCCTGGTGCAGCGAGGCGCTTCAGATCCTATTGTCTTACCATGAGTTTTACTGTGAATAAGGTCCAGAGAGTGGCCGTAGTCAGGCCCAGGTTGTCCTGCAAGCTCCCCACGAGGCTCAGGGGCCCTGGGGACCTGACGGGCCCATGGGCACCTCTGCAGACCTCTCCCCAGAGGCAGGGCTCTCTGCACAAGACGGTGGCATCCCAGCTGTTCTGTTGCAGACTCAGCCCAAGGCAGACTTTTTCCTCACGTGCCTCTGGGGCAACTCGAACGCCCTCGATTCCTGCAAAGCCTGCCGAATGGTAGTGTTGGTGGGAATGCCAACCCAAAGGCCACCTTAGAAACCCTTGCACCCGGCCCCTGATCATGGGGACTTCAGCCCTGGCTCTTGGTGGTGGCTATTTGCTATGGCACGCCACGGTTCAGTCCAGGCCCACCACACTGCACCCCGGGGGCAGGGCACCACTGGTTTGGCCAAACCGTCCTTGTGCCCAGCACAGCACAGGTGGATGCCACGCACTTGCAGGGAACGCTGAGTGACAAAAGCTGTTGCTTGGGTCTGCAGGGGTGGCTGGTGGGGCTGTCGTCTCTTTACCAGGTAAACTATTCTGGATACTCTGCAGAAGAATCCAGGGGAAGAGGCCTGGGTGAGGGTTCAGGGGAGATGCCTGTGTCAGTGGGTGTGCACAGGGGGGCTGAGGGACAGAGTCGGGAGGAACAGACCCTCCGTCTGGGTGGAGACCATCACCATCGTGTCCACACTGAGTGTGGGAAAGAGGGCAAGGAACGTGTGGCTCTGGAGCGAGGAACCCCCGGGGGTGTGGTGCCCAGATTTGGGGAACACCTGCATAGGTGGAAGGTCAGCCCAGGCCAACCCTGGACCCAGAGCTTTCCCCTAAGCAGTGTGTGACGTCCTCGCCGTCATTCCCGTGCTGCAGTCAGACCTCCCCCAGGATCAGCCAGTCCTTGTGGGGCTGTCAGGGAGCCTGTCCTGTGCTCAGCGCCTCTCACCCTCCGTGACGCTTGGGGCCCACCCAGCTTTACTTTCAACAAAAAGTATCAGAACTTACTTTTGGCTAAATGTACAAGAATCATTCAGTCCCAGGAATATAAAAACTACATTCAGCTCATTTGCATTTGCCTCTGACCTCTTCTAATGGAGCTGATGGCTGGGCACTCTGGACGCGTCCCGTGGTTCTGCACAGAGTATTTTGTTGAACAAGTGATAATGTGCGATCATTTTTGCGCTCACAATGCTCCTCTTAATCTTATTTCAAGTTACAACAATATGAGCCTTGTTTCCACTCTTCTATTTTTAACTAATGAAAATTTATTACAAAGAAATCCTAATTATACCCTTTTGGAGTGTAGTACAATTGCAAATGCTGGAAATTTCTATTTCAAAATTCCATATCATTGCAGAAGCAGCGCAGGATGTAAGTTCTTGTGAGCACTGGGTCCATAAATAAAATCCCCAATGGGCCAGCAACCCTCTGTCTCCCTGTACACTCACTTTGGTTTGACAGGACAAACCAGTAGTCGGTATGACAGCCCTCGTGTGTGGAGACCCCTTGCTGGACAGAGCTGGGCATTCTCAGCAAACACATTCTCTAAGTACCTGGGTCAGTCGTTGCAGGGAAGAAGCACACTTCGCAGGCTGGGCAGCCTGGATCAGCCTGGCCTGACAGGTGAATGACCTGTGTCCCTGTCCTGCACCCCAGGAGGAATGGTGCAGGCTCCACCTGATGTCCATGGCCTGGAGGAGGCCTACTTGGGCCACCTAATCTCACCACGGGGACTGCCCTGTGCATCGCATGGTGGTTAACGTCATCTGCTTCTAGATGCCAGAGGCGTTCCTCAGCTGTCTGCAGACATGGCCCTGTCTTCCCAGAGCAGATCCCCCACTGACAGCGCTGTACGAATGTCAGAGAAAACCAGAGCTAGGCAGTGAAGTGGTGATGATGCTGCACTCAGGGCTGTCACGATCGGGGAGATCCCAGCACAGAACAGGGCTCAGTTCGAAATCAGCAGGAGCAGCAGGAAATTACAGCCAGGGAGGAGGGTGGAGGTTATGGACAGAAAACTACCAAGAAGATGTGTCAGTGGTGGGCGGGGTCTGGCAAAGCTAACTGTAGGTTAATTGCTGAAGGCAGGACAGAGTGTCCATACAGCCCCTGGGGAGGGTGAGGGGGAGGACCCTGAAGGACAACGGGATTGGATGTTGTCCATTTGCACTCAGATTGCACAGTACAGAGCACTTGGAGGCCAGATTATGGAGGCCAGATTCCAGGCTACTAGAAAGCACAGGAGCTGAGTGGGGTGTGGTCCAGGAGAGAAGCCTTATCCCCAGCCCAAGATCAGGGAATCCAGGCTGGTGAGGCCTAAGGGACGCGACATTCTGACTCCCATTCTGAGACCAGGTTTGCCCACTTCCTTGGGACATGCCCAGAATGCAGGAAGCCCCGAGGTGCCCCTCCCAGTCCCTGCACTTCACCACCCCTGGCCAGCTCCACCCAGTGCAGCGAGGAGGGGCTGCAGAGCGGTGGCCTGTGGCTGGAGCTGTCCAGGGAGCCTCCACACCTGCTGCTTCCAACAGTGGCTGCGGGGGGCTGGGCATGGACAGGTGTGCAGCAGGGTCATGCTGCACAGAGGCCCTGCCAGGGTCAGAGTGGCTGCCGTGAGGCTGTGCGGAAGCCAGTGTGGGCCGAGCCTCCGTGACAGGCAGGTGCAGGCTGCAGCCCCAAGGACTGGGATGGCGGCTGATCAGAAGCTGCTCCCACGCTGGGTCAGGCTGGGGAGGAGGGGAAGCCCAGCCTGAAGGGAGCAGTGTCTGCACTTTGCCCACCGTTTTCTCCCACTCAGCAAGGTTTTCTGGAAGGAGCTTGCAGATTCTTCTAGCATAAGGCACGGAGCCCTGCAGAGGTCTGCCAAGGGCCAGTAGCACTGAGGCAGCACCATACTTGGCAGGGTCGGTGTCTCCCTTCCTTCCAGGACAAGGAGGTCCCCCCAGTGAGAGCCCGGGGGAGCTGTGGTGAGCTCCCTGCCTGGTGAGATAGGCCCCGTGGCAGCCAGCCTCCGGGGCCTTGGCTGCAGCCACCCCTCCCTGCTGGGGACTTCACCAGGGACCCGGCAATGCCCAGCCTCCCTCCTTGTCACTAAGTCACCCTTTTGGTTCCATCTCAGGGCAGCGACTTCCGTTCCAGAAACTCTTTCACTCATTTGTCCAATAAAGAAGGGAACTGGTGGTGAGTGGCAGGTCTCCCCTCCCCCGTGGTTGAGAGCATCTATGCAGTGACATGGGCACCTCAGCCTCTGTCCTGTGCAGGTGGCCGTCACAGGGACCTGAAGTGAGGGTCTCACCCACAGGCACCCTGTCGGCAGCTCCTGCAGCTCCACTGGCACGCGCCCACCATCCCCAACGGGTGCCCTGGGCCGGGCTTCAGTCTCCATCTCCTGCCCAGTGCAGCCAAGCAGCCTGCAGCCAAGGGCAGAGATCCCCACTCACCTGTTGCCTGCACCAGGCTTTATTTAAAGAGTTTCCAAAGATTCTTTGTTTCAGAGAAGTTTTAAAGCCGCAGTGAAAACCGGCTGGGCCTCCCAGGGCCTGTGTCATTTTTTTGCTCTTGTTCCCCTGAAGGACTGAAGGCTGTGAGAGTCCTGGGCCTGAGGAGCCACAGCCAGAGGACAGAGGCACACGGACACCGCCCCCCCAGATTCTGCTGCCCCTGGAGGAGCGCGCGACCCACTTCCGAGACATGCTCCTGGAGAGAGGGGTAAGGACATCCAGGGAGGGTGCGGGGCCTCAGCCTGGGAGGCTCCTCAGGGACAGCAGCCAGGGACATTGTCCTTGCAGGGTCCATGATTGAGCAGAATGGCACTTGGGTACTAAATCATTTGAGAGTACTGGGGAAAACTGACATGGAGAAAGGCCCCTGCTTCTTGTCTTAAAGGAGAAAAGAGGCAGCCATGAGGTGTGGGGTGTCCCCATGTGAAAGCCCCACAGGGACAGGCAGAGAGGCCCCTTTGGAACAGGTCTCCAGGAAGACAGAAGGAGGCTCCTGCCCTTGTGAGGAAAATTGCTGCTATAGCCGGGCCAGGCCCTGGTGCCCCAACCACAGGGATGCCCCCCTGGGGATATCTTACCCACCAGGGACTCCCACGCCTTCGGATTAATATGACTATTTGTGAATAAAATTAGAATATCCTAATTGCAGCCAATTTCTGAATCTCATTTTGAATGGAGGGGGTTATATTTGAATCTCTTTCCAACAACTTTTAATTTCTTGCTTTGGCTTTTGGGTATAAAATGAGCCAGATACAATATTGTAACCCAGTTGGATTTCCTTAGAAAATGAGGCTGAACACAGAAGGTAGCAGTGGAACCTTCGAGTGAAGATAATTATAATGAGCACTGGAATGGCCTCCTGAATGCAAAGCAAATTCCCTCCACGGTCCACCCGCCCCCAGGCTGCTTCCTGGCTGGGCCCTCCGCAGCAGGTGCAGCTGGAGTTGGTGCAGGGCACTGGGAAGAGTGAGGGCAGAACCGCTCTGGACCCCCGGGGGCAGCCCAGTCTGAGCCCTCACCCCACCTGAGACCCAAGGAGCCCAGGCGGCTCCAGCCTTTCTGGATTCAGCAGGAAGGAACGCCTCCCACCGCTGCCTGGGCCCTCTCCCTGGCATTGTGGATGCCAAGGTGTGCATCTCCATGCAGCCATGCCCCTGACGGGAAGGTGCAGGCCTTGGCATTAGGAGCTGGAGAAAGGAGGTGGGCCACAAGTGCCCTTGAATAAAAAACGAAACAGAACCCATGTCGGGTCTGGAAAGGGGGTCCAGGCTGCAGCTGTCACACAAATCTGTCTCAGGGTCCCTTCTCTGGGAGGCCCTCCCTAGGCTGCTGATGACCTGCCATGTGGGGTCCTGTCCCTGCCCCAGTACCCGTCCCTTTGCCAGGCCATGCTCCTGGAGGGTGGAGGAATCCCAGTGTGCGCTCCAGGATTTCCCGAGGATTTCCCCCTTCTGTGTGGAGGCTGCTCCAGGTGGGGCTGGTGTCCCCTTTCCCACTCCTGGACAGGCTCGGCAGTGGTCCCCAACGAGTCTTGGGGAGCTTTTCAGCCTTCCATGAGCGCTGCTGCTTGCCTTATCGCACTCCTGTTCCCGCAGAGCAGCTGCAGCACAGGGTCCGGGAAGCACCCTGTGAACGGCATGCACCCCACCCTCTGCCCAGAGCTGTGGGTCCTGGGCCTGCAGGAGACCGGATGCTCCTGTGAGCACTCAGGGCTGTGGCTGGCTGTCAGACCCGCCCAGAGCCTCTTGCCCTTACGCCCACCCTGTCTCCCACTGCGGGGACGTTGCAGAAGTACCCCTAACCCGTGTTTCTGAGTGGCCCTAGCCAGGCTGGTCCAAGGGCATTACCTGGAAGGAGAAGGGATCTCCCTCCCTGGGACACATTGGCATCATGAACTGTTGAGAAATAGGAGCAACACAGTTCACTTCATCTTACAATCAAGTGTTCCCATCTCTTTAGTTTGGAAACCAGCAAACCCAATTTACCAACAGAGTTTTACACAACCAGGGGCCGAGAGGCTGGAGGGCTGGGTTCACACAGGCTCTTGAGTTTGTCCAAAGGGCCTTGCTGAGGGTTTTCACCAATGACTTCTGCAGTGCATTCTTTTTTCTCTTTCCTCCTTTTTTTTTTTGGTACCCAGGATTGAACTTAGGAGCACTCAACCACTGAGCACATCCCCAGCCGTTTTTTTGTATTTAATTTAGAGACAGGTTCTCATTGAGTTGCTTAGCGCCTCGCTAAGTTGCTAAGGCTGGCTTTGAACTCGCGATCCTCCTGCCTCAGCCTCCTGAGCCACTGGGATTACAGGCGTGCACCACTGTGCCCAGCTGCAGTGCATTTTTGACCTGCATTTTGACCTGACCAGCTCATTACAGTCTCTGATTCTGAGATTCTTAAGTGAAAATAGGCAGGAGGGAAAGGAAGCCAGTGCCGTGCTGCGTTTTCCTGGGAGAGGCAGGAGCTGTGCCCCATCCCGCAGGGGCCACGCTCACTCAGATAGAAAGACCAGTCCAATTTACAGCCCATGCCATAAAGCACTGCCACCATTTACGATTTGGGACTTTATAAACTATGCCAGCAGATTTCTTAAGTTGCTTCTGCTCATGAGAATTCTAGAGCTGAGCCTTGTAAGAGTTGTAGTTGCTTAAAGAATGAGGCCTAAAAGGTCACTTCTTTCATGGCTAAGTGATTAATAAGACTTTTATTGCCTTTGCTCAATACTTCAGCTCAGAGGCTCCTGTGCTCATGGAATGATGAGGCCAGGCCCCGGGGTTTCTTAGTGGTTAACCAAGGGCAGAGCTGGAGCTATTCCCTGGGCATCCTGGGCAGGGGCTCTGGTTGCTTGCCCCTGCCCCAGGTCAGTGGTGGCTCCTCGAGGTCAGTATGTTCTGTTTCTATTTTGGTACAAATCACAATGGAGCCTTCTCTTAAAACTTGGTCTATCAAGGAGCACATCTGACTGAGCAGCAAGTTTTAACGGCCTGTCCAGGGAGTCCAGCAGGACATTTTCCTTGGGAACGTTTTCATTTGCAGCGTCCTTTGGAAGTAGGCAGTTCCTATGCAGGGGCCAGGAGAGCCAAGGCCCTTAGAGACCCTAGAACCTGACTTGGGTCTCAGAGTGCCCCCAGAGTCCTCTCATGTTTCTCTGTGAGTGACCGTTGGCCAGCTTTCCAGCAGTGGGGTCAGCCTTGGGGACCCTGGATGACCCTGGCCAGCTTGAATGAGAGCCCCTGGGGCTGGGCCCACGTCCTGTCACAGTGAGGAAGGAATTCACAGGCCCACCCTGGCCTGGCCTAGTGGCCTGTAGCTGCCCTGAGATGGCCTTCCAGCACAGGGAGTGGCACCAGGCTGGTGTAGGCAAGACAGCGGCTCCTTCTCAGGTCCTGGGCTAACAGAGCAGAGGGTACCTTTCCCAGGCAGCAAGAAGGGCAGCCTGGTTCCCAACTCTGTGCCCCACTGTCAGTCATGTCTGGCCCCTCCCTGCCCCAGGCACATGAGCACACTGCCAGTCAGAGCTGTGGCAGGCACCAGGCCAGGGCACCTGCTCGTCCTCACGGGGAGTGGCTGAGCTGTGCAGAGGAGGCTGTGTGCTCCAGTGTCGTGTGCTCTGTGCCCGAGTCTAGGCTGGAGAAGCTGATCACACTCCCACGGCAGCTACGGCAGCTCCTCTGAGCCTCACAGGCACTTAACACATTGCTAATAAGACGAGACGGTGACGAAAAGAGACTCAGAGTGTGAATGACACCATGCTGCATGCCATAAATACACAAATGACATTGCACTAGTAAAATGGTCAATCAAGAAAAGAATATCAAGGAAAAAATCCACCTAAATCCTACCCTTAGAGTGACTATTACCACCAATGGGGTCTATCTTCCTTCAAACTTTTTATTCCTCTAAAAATAGATTTTTAAGGGCTGGGAATACACGTTGGTGGTAGAACTCTGGTCTTGCATGCACTAATCCCTGGATTCCATCTCTAGCACTGAAAAACGAAATTAAGATGAAAACAGAGTTTGAAAAATCAAAACAAAATATTTTTACCTTCCAGCATAACCAATATGGAACTGCAGTTGAGCACAGCTGAGCCAATGTCTTGTTCAGCAGTCGATGGATTTCACAGGGTTGAACCTAATTCATACTCTATATCACCCTCTTCCCTCTTCATTAGGGTAAACTCTCAGAAAACACTTCTGATGTGCTCATATTACCCCACTCATTGTCAGTTCAAAAATCCTGCATTTGAACTTATTAAGTATAATTCCCAATTTTTGTTACTTTAAATAATACTTGGCTGATCATACAGATAAGTAGTCGTGTGTGTGAGTGTGTGTGCGCTCACGTGCGCGTGTGGAATATGTTTCCTCTGGGCTGTAAACATTTGATCTCTGTTACCCAATTGTTTTGAGAAGGTTGTTGAAATTCAGCTTATTCTCCCAGCAGCGATGTTTGAGGTTCCTGGAGAACGTGTTTGGCCATACTGAATACTAAGGGATGTAAATATTTACCATGTGTCCTTTTAAAAACCACTCTCTTCTTCCTTCCTTCCTGCTTCCTCTAGGCTTCGGTGGCCTGCGTCCCCTTCTCAATGGACACTGGGCTCTGGCTGTTGGCTCAGGCTTTGGGGTGGACGCCTCACTCATAGCAGTTGAATCAGCTCTAATGACAGAGCTGCCCCCTTGGGCTTGTGACCTGCCCACTGCAGCCTCTAGATGGGATTTTAACTGTCCCTAATGTGAAAGTAATCCTCAAAAGCAAATGAAGTGGACTGAGTACATTATGGAATAAGAGTGAAATTTTACCTATTAAAACAGGAAAAAATGCTGAAATTAGTAAAATTTGGCCATTCCTGCTGAAGGCCCCTCTGCCCACGTCTGCATTTACCTGAAGTTCACCTGGGCTCACGGGGCTTTCGGCATGCTGACCCCTCCAAGGGCACCTGTATCCAAGAAGGGATGGGAGTCCTACGCAGGATGCTGTTTGCCCATCCTGGTCATACAGATCTCTGTCAGTGTGAGCATGTTCTCTGAGTCACCCACCTAGTGGGGTCTACTCGGGCCACCTGCTCCTCTATGCCGGACTGCTCTTGGCAGAGCTGAGGCAGTGACCAGGGGCCCACCTTCTAGGACGAGGCAGGGCTTGGCCCCTTGCCCCAAGCCTGGTCCCTTTATCCTGGGGCAGTCACCTTTAATCACTGGGACACTATAGCCAGAAAGAGAAGACCCAGCAACATGCTCCAGAAAATGGGGTACAGAGCGCTGGCATTAAAAGACAAGGCTCTGTTCCCAGTCTGAGTGTGCAGGTGGAGTCCAGGGGTGGGCTGAGAGGCTGGACAGTGACAGAGCAGGACGCCCTCCTGCCTGCACCCCCGGGTGCCTGGACCCAGATGCTCCTGGGCTCAGGCCTGAGGGAGACTGGAGAACCCACTTCTGTGTGGCTGGGTGTCACTTCCACCTGCCCCCAGTGGTCTCGGTGACACTCCAGAACCCCACGCACATTCCAGGAGGAAGGACTGCTGCATCCCTGGCTGAGGGTTATGGCCAATTCCCTGAGAGCCGGGCACAAGAAGGGACAGGAGAGACAAGTGCCGGAAAGGGAAGAAGGCCCCAGCCATGGTCAAGGGCCCAGCATGAGCTGGCAGAGGCTCAGGGGAGGGGACCGTCAATGACCAGGGACCGGGGCTCTCTTGGCAGCTGCAAGGAGAGGCCACTGCACACAAGGCAAGAAGGGGCACCGTCTGTGCCTCTTTCCCTTCTGTCTTTAACACATCACAACTCATGTCACATGGGCGCCTCCCTCCTTTGTTCACCTCAATAGGCTCTGAAGGCAACAATGTCACCGCTCAAGTGCTGTCCCCACTGGGGCACAAGCTGGGGGAAAGGGCCAGCCCTGGAGGGGCCAGAGCCTGGACCAGAGATAAGCACCCTTGAGACTGGTCACTTCTTCTGCAGGACATTCACGCCTGGACAAGGAAACACGACCTTGACCTTGGCCAACAGTTGACGTCCCAGTTTCACTATCACCGTTTTAATATGCCAAGGAAGTGAGAGACCAAATGTGTGTGTCTTGCTTATCAAACTTGGTGAGGGACAATGTCTGAAGTAACTGGGTCTATATCTAGGGTGGAAATCAGCCCTGTTCCCCATGACCTGGCTGCACAGCCGCTGCTCCCCCTAGGACATGCACGGGGGCCAGTGTAGACAGACGGATGGCACATGCTTCTGTGCATGCACAGGAACGATGGTGTCCCCAGGGCTGGCCTTAGGTGGGAGCCAGGTGCCCAGTGACAGTGAGGGGGGCCCTGGGCTGCCTCTGCAGGGGTCTCCTTGGCTGGGGAGACCAATACACTCTCCAGTACACAACCCGTGACACTCACCCTCTCCTCTGGCCATTAGGATCGCTGGCCCTTGTTGATCCAAGGATTGAAACATACTCGACAGGCTTTTTAGGTGAGAAGACTGAAAGCCCAGTGCTTGCCGTGGAGGCTGTTCCCCTGATGAGGCCTGACTGCGTCCTCACCCCGAGATGACTGGCTGGCACCGGGCGCTGACAGGACCTCTGTCTTCACACGTTTCAGCCTTCTCTGAACTCTCCCGGCCACTTTACTTAAATGGAATCCATTTGTCTTGAAGCTGAATTGTCCCCAGGAGCAACGCAAAATCCTTTTACCCCTTTCTGGAGAGGCTTTGCTGGCGCTCGGTGGAGGCAGAGCAAATTTCTCTGGCTGTCTTCTGCGTGGTCTCCACCGAGTGAGGTTTCTTTATGCACCAAACCTCAGTCACCTTCCAGTGGGTGTGACAGAGGCTCTGCTCATCCGTCCCCAGTGGGGGTGCCAGGCAGCCATCACTGGGGCATGACAGGGCTCGTTCCCTGCAGAGTCCCCGGCCTGCCGTGAGTGCTCAGGGGAACATGAGGAGAACGCCACAGTAGCTGGTACTCTGGATGCAGGCTGCTCAGCATGCCCTGTGCCCCTGGGCATCCAGGCCTGTCTGCTGCGGTGCCAGTCCCCTCTTGGAGGTCCTTTAGTTCCCCCATCTGCCTTCTCCTACACCAGGGCTTCCTGATATCATGCAGCCTTGAATTATTTTCTCTGAATTCTCAGCACCCAGCACAGGACCGAGGCAGAGTTTATCCTAAGCCCATGTTTCTGAAAATGAATCGTTTTTAAATGACTCAGGCAGCCTTCCCTTGCTATCTCTGCTGAGTCCCATGCAGCAACCCTGGATGTGGTTCCTATCACAGCTCGCTGGGACAGAGGTGCCAAGGCTTCCTGCAGGAATGACTGGCTTGGGGCTCAGGCAGGCACATTTCAGCTAAGCCTGGAGCCCTGTGCAGAGCTGCAGAGCATGGGGCTGGCAAAGCAGACTCAGGAGCACACGTCAGGCATGCAGAAGCCAACAGAGGACTCCCAGGGCTGACGCTGGAGCAGTGTGAGCAGCAAGATGTGTGCAGTGGAATTGGATCATGAGAGTACGCGCTGCATACCATGTGTCCTCACAGATGAAAGAAACAGCTGAATAAATGAGTGAATGTGGAAGAATCCAAATCACTTATGTAGCCACTGCCCTCGGTTAGCAGAGCTTGCTAAGTGTGGGCTGAAGTGTCCACCTCCGTCAGGGTGCAGTGGGCAAAGGGCAGAGTAACCTGGAGGTGGAGACACGGACACACCTCAGCAAGGTGGTTGGGTCCAGGCCCCAGTGCTGAGAGCTGGGCATGGTGGGGACCCCTGATGTCATGCATTACACATGACACAATAGCCCTGTGGACTTCTTCCCAAACCCATAGCCCCAGATGATCCCAACCCCGGGGGATCTTGCATCACACCTGTCAGCACCCCAAACAGCAAGGCCATCAAAACCCAGGGAGTCTGAGAAAGTCCCCAGGTGTAGAGGAGCCTCTGGAGACCTGAGAGTAAATGTCAGGAGGGGTCCTGAGAAGAAAAGAGAAAGTCCTGCAGGAACCGCAGGATGAGTGGCTTTGTTAACAGTGGTGGGAGGGTGACGGCATGAGAAGCCTGGCCCACTGGCAGAGTTGGGGGCAGGGGAGCCTCCCGAAAGGTTCTAGCAAATTTTCAGTAATGCTAAAACTACTATGAAATGAAATACGTTGCTTTTAACAATAACCCACCTAAAAGATGCTTGATGTTGATTAAAATACCAACCAAAGTTCTGCTAACCCAGCCTGTTTGCAAGACATAGCCCTCTATGTGACCTGCAGGTTCTGAGAACGTTTGCAAATATCCTCTCTGCTCTCAAGACTTGGCAGCAGTGCTTTCTCCATGGAGACCGGGGCCTGCAGACCAGGGCTGAGCCCTGGAGACTCCCAAGGAAGGAACAGTGTCACGAGTCTAGAAATTAAATTTCCTAATGTTCTAAGCATTGATTTTCTCGAAATGTTCACACGCTTTCATACAATGCCGCGTCGCTGATCTGTTGTACTCCCATGTTGCATTTTTTTTAACCATTGATCATTTCAGCGCAACCCCAGCTCAGAATCTGATGCTAATACCAACTCCATTGAATGTCTTTCTCCAGGTGTCAGCGTTTTCTACTTGGGAGAAAGAATTGCACAAAATTGTGTTTGACCCGCGCTATCTCCTGCTAAACTCTGAGGAGCGGAAACAGGTACGGTGGCGTCCAGCAGGAAGACCACTGCAGACACAGTGCTAGGCGGCGGCTCTGGGCTTGTCATTGCTGGTGGACAGCTGCCCTCTGACTGCCCGTGCCGCGGGGAGGGGAGCGTGTGGTGCGTGCTGGAGCTTCGAGCTTGTGAACAGGGGTCAGCGGTGCAGGGGGGTCTCTGCTGGGAATCCTTCTTACCTGACCGTTCAGACTTGACCAGAGGTAAACATGCAAACTGGGAGACGTAAGACATGTTCCAGTGACTGTACTCAGTGTGTAAAGGCACCGGGCATGTAAGGTGCCATGTGAGTGACTGGGAGAGGTCCAGGGCACACTCCTGGAATAAGCAAAGGGTAGGTGTTCTGGAAAGCAGGTCCCAGGACAGCAGGGCTGGCTTGGAGACAGGAGTCTGGAAGCTCTTTTAAAGACAGACTGGCCAGGGCTCTGTTTGTGGTGAGGTCACTGAGCCTTCTGTTTCCCGGCTGACCAGGCAAATGGGAGAGGACACTGAGATGACTGGGCCTTGGGAGGGGTGTGTCATAGCCAGGGGGAGAGTTAGGGAACCACGGCCTTAGCTGGACCTGTGGGGTCCATGGGGCCTGCTGGAAGGCCCAGCTTTCTCCACCTGAGTCCTCACGTGAGGCCACGTCCTCCCTCTCACTATACCCCGGGCATGAGTCACCTAGAGCCAAGACTGACCGCAGAGGAGCCTTGGGGTCATCCCAGAGAAGAAGGTCCATTGCCGGGGGCCATGGGCTCTCCTCCGGGGTTCTCAGGTGGCAGTGTGGTCAAGACCCAGGGGGAGCGTGGAGACTGCCTTTCTATTGCCAGTTCAGTCATCAGCTCATGAAGTCCCTGTGAGCAGATGCCGGAGACAATGGCAGGGAGCAGCCCAGGCAGAGTCTCAGCCGGTTGCCACCCCTGGAGCCATCCAGGAGCAGACACAGGTGGCCTTGGAAGTGGGAGGCTCCTGAGATGGCCACAGTCCTCAGGAACCGGGAACTGATTACCTTTAGCAGAGTTTCAATTTTGAGAAAGAAGCATCATTAACCACACGAGAGGTGTGAGCCATGGCTCCGGAGAACCCTGCCACTGAGGGAGCTGGGTGTGGGAAACCACAGAGTTTAATGGCTGACACCGTCTCACCCCTTTGCTGCATCATGAGATGGGAAGGTTCGAGCGCCCGCCACAGCGGCACAGAGCAGGGAGCCTGTGTCCACGTGGCAGCCGCGCCCTGCACCCGGGAAGCCACCAGCGGCTGGACTCTGACCGCCACCTGCAGGGCGGCTCCTGCTGCCGTCCGTTGCAGTCCTTTCTCTAAGTCACAGATATTTCTAGCGGCCACCCCTCTCTCAAGAGGAAGTTGAAGAAGGAGACCTCCCACCCCCAAGAGAAGGGCCAGCAGAGAAGAGGCCCCTTGAACACTCCGGCGGGATGCTCGAGCTGCGTCTCCAGGGAGGACCTGAGGCAGGGCCTGGCCACTGCAGCTGGAGCAGGTTCAGGAGCAGGGCCGCCACTGCCCTGGATGCTAGAGACAGCTGTCCTGTGCGCCACTGGCAGGGAGCGGAGGGCTGCATGTGGGCAGGCCAGGCAGAGGCGCAGACAGCCTGAGGGCCGTGCCTTCCCACGCCGACTGGTGGGGAGTCCTGCCCTCGTCCGTGGCCTGCAGACAGATCCAGTGGGAACGTCAGCCCACACCTGGAGTCATTATTGGGGGAAACCTTCAGATGTCCCTGTGGAGTCTCCCAGAGGAAGCTGTGGTCCCCAGAAGGCCCAGTGAAGAGAAGGCAGCCACCATCAGGACAGACTGCAGCCTCGGGGGCCACGTCGGCTCAGGGGCTGCAGCTGCGCCGGCACAGAAGCTCCGCAGCTTGTGTGAGCAGGGCACCAAGCTGGACTGGGAAAAGAGACAGTGTTTGGGCCTCATGCAAAAAGCAGAGCCCTATTGACAAATAAATAGTGCAAGCGAGGTGTGCTGAGGACCTGCGTCCCCAGTGCCTCCATGGGGAGGCCAAGGCTCTGCAGCGAATGATGCCACCCTCGCTCCACCTGGGGCTGCAGAGGAGGAGAGAGAGTGAGCCTAAACAGAGAACAGGGCCAGAGAGTGCAAATTGGGCGTGTTTCCATGGCAACGAGTACTGTTTGGCTTCATCACAGCAGAGCTCACAGTAACAAGATAATGGCCAACGTTATCTCTTTTAAAAAGTCGTGCCCCACTTTGGAAAAAAATGGTATGATTGTTAGGAGGAAAAAATCCTGCTATATTAAATTATAGCATCATAAATAAAGCAACTGAGAAAAAGGAGAGACAAGAGAGAAAAATCTGATTAGATGGATAAATGGTTCCAGGCAGAGAGGTGCAGGTATTCCACGGGAGCTCTGACCCCACAGCCAGCCAGCCTTTCTACCCAGATTTAAAATTAATAGAGCAAAACTCTGGCTAATGAGGGAGCCACATGCTTTTATTTGGATAATAACCTTGCATTCACCTCTTTTATTAGTTTAAATTATAAGATGACTAGACTCCATACCTTATTATTTGCCTTAAAAGTGGAATCAGCCAGTCAGATTCTTAAATAGACAGGCACCTGCTCTAAGGCTCAGCCATAAGCACTGCTGCATCCTCGGGTGGTAAGTAACACTTTGTGTTTATGATCCCATAAATGTTTGCCATTAAAGAGGGACCTGAAACAGGAAGACAAGGTCAAAGAGGGCCAGGGCCAGCTGGCTCCTGCCGGTTCCCACCTCCACCCACAGCCAGCTGCTGCTGCTGATGGAGACCTGCAGCCGCCCTGCACTTGGGTGCGACCCCCAGGCCTGCATGGGTTGGTACAGATGTGGCACCACGAGTGGGCTTTTTACTGATGCTTTATTTATATTTGCATAAGAATTTAAATTACCTCCAGTCTATTTTTTTAATATTCTTGAGGTTTTGTTAGCATTAGGAATGAAATGACTTTGTCCCCTCCCTGCCAACTTCATAGTCTGTGACGATTTTTCAGATGTTAGAACGATGAGCAATCTTCTTCTAATAAAAAGCATGAGGCTTCTATGGACCGTGGCAGAGAAGTTTCATCATTTTATGTGGCTCTGGTTTCTGAGAGGAAGATCCTGGAGTCTCGGGGGGATTTCCCTGCAGACGGGACAGAGTAGGTTTCCTTGGTCACATCTGAACACCTTTCTGGCCCAGCAGGGGTCCTTGTGCTCATCCCAGCCTGGACGCCCCCTGCCCTCCTCAAGCCAGAGTGCTGGCAGCCCCCGCTGCAGGGTGGGGTTCTCAGAACTGGAGGTTGGGAATCCTCTGTTCACAAGTTAATGTCATTTTTGGAGACTCGAAGGCCAATGACCTTGCCTTAGGAGGAGACTAGAGAAAGCTCAGTACCCAGGTGTCACTGTGCCCATCGGTGATGGGAACCTTGACAGGCCAGGGACTGCTCAGAAGCTACTCAGGGTCCAGACGAGAAGCACACCCTGAGGGGCTCAGAGAGGGCCACCCCGCAGCTCCTGGGACTCTGGCTGCAGGCCACGGTGTGGCCCAGAGGTGGGCCCTGTGTGTGGACAAGCACGGGGCCTCGGGGTGGGGTCCACTCTGTGGACTAATTGGTGCCCTTGAGAGCGCAGCAGAAGGGCCACGGCTCACAGACCGGGCCACGAGGAGCGGGGTGGCTCACCCAGGGGTTCCACTTCTCCTGTGTAATTCCATAAGGCTTTTGTCTGTGTGTTTCAAGATATTTGAACAGTTTGTCAAGACGAGAATAAAAGAAGAATACAAGGAAAAAAAAAGTAAATTGCTGCTAGCCAAAGAAGAGTTCAAAAAGCTCCTGGAGGAATCTAAAGTGTCACCCAGGTATGGCGGGGGAAGCACTCGGGGTGTTTTCCGGGGGCCAGCAGGTTGTCAGCGGTCACAGGAGGCCTTGAGATTCTCCCTGTCGAGTCAGGTGACCTAACATGCCAGGGACCATGGGACCGTTCCTCCCTCTGGGAAGGAAAGTGGCTTTCCTATCACACCGTGGTGTGACCCTCCCGGGTCTGTCAACCCTCTGTCACCACCTGTGTCCTCCCCACACATATGAAGGTCCCAGACCTGGGCTGCCCACAGCAGTCCCCAGACCCAGGCCGACAGGGCACAGCAGCTCCCAACCACCCTTCCTCAGTCTGACCATTCAGCAGAGTCATGTGAGGGTCAACTGAAGGCCACCAGGGCGAGTGACCTGTGTTGACTTGGTCACCAAGGCTGCCTAAGATAACAAGGAGGGCAAAGAAAGCCGTAAGAGAGGGTGGCAGCAACAGAGGTGCTCCTCAGCTTAGTTCTTTAAAGTCACCTGAACTGAGTCATCTTTTAAAAAAGTGGACATGTGCTCCTTTTAGAACCATGAAATAAGGCATTTATAAGTATAAACATGATGGGTTTGATGCATTTTATTTTAGATCAGCATGGCATTGGTCCTTTCAGTGGAGATGTAGGCTTCCACGTTTGGTGTGTGACCCTCGTGGTCCACGGCTGGGTGGCCAAGTTAGTGTAGCTCACGCAACCTGGTAAAGCGTCTTACCTTCCAGATGGGGAGCTGCCTTCCAAATGGGGAGAAATTGAGCACAAATTATCCCCATCACAGAACGCTCATCTAGAAAAGCCTGGAGCCTGGGTTTCCCGTGGCCCCGCAGCTGTGAGAAGTGGGTTCTAGACTCGTCTCCGTCCTCATGAGTGGCTGAGGGAGGGGAGAGGAGGGAGGTGGCCCTGACGCCCATGCAGCTCCTGGCCTGGCCCAGCCAGTAGGCAGGTGCTGGACCTTCATCTGCTTCTGCATCCTCATGGGAATGGGGGTGACCACACCGACCTCAGAGACCCCCAGAGGATGGCATGTGGTGCTGCAGGGCCCACCAATGCTGGGCAGCAGATGCTCAGGACACAGCAGGTGCCACAGGAACAGCCCTGCTGCTGTCCTCACTAGAGATGGTCAGCAAATGTTAGCCACAAGCCAGCACATGAGCCCCTGGGGCTGCTGCACAGTGAGAGAGGGGACCACACACAGCACACACAGCATACACTCACACACACCACACACACCATGGACCACACACACCACACACACCATGGTCCACACACACGCCTTTAAAATGTGCACTTGGCATATATTACTGTTTTGACTTTAAAATCCATGTTTTGACTTTAAAAGCAGCCAAGTCCTCAGCGTCCCCAAAGCCCTTCCGGGGTCTCCTCTCCCTGTCTGCAGCTGGGTCACAGCCATCCCAGTGACACACACACACAGGTGGCTGTGCTCTAGAAAGCCAGGCAACCGAGCCCAGGCCTCGGGGGCAGCATCTGGAGCTCTGTCTCATCCTGTGGTCATCCAGGCTGATCCCCGTGGCCCACCTCAGGTCGCTCCTGAGAAGCTGTGGGAATGGCTGTCTCAGGGACAGTCCCGGGCACTCCAGGTCAGCCGAGCCAGGTGCACCTCTTGGGCAGCAGGATTGATGCCTGGCCCTACAGCCCCACCTCCTGCAGTGGCCAACAGGCAAGAGGCCTTGTTTACCAGAGACCCTGTTTACAGAGGTGCATTGCAGACCCAGATGGCCTCACAAGCTTGGTGACAGCTTGGGAGATCTGCAGAAAGCCAGCGCTGTCCCTCAGCACAGCCCAAGATCACAGAGCTGGAATTCCCCATCCTCTTCAGGGCCTCTTCCTTGCAGGAATGTCAGTAGGTCTGAGTGGGAGTGGCCCCTGTGCAGGCCTCCTGGGCATCCCTCAGTCCCTGTGCAGGCCTCCCGGGCATGCCTGACCCCTGTGCAGGCCTCCTGGGCATGCCTGTCCCCTTTGTAGGCCTCCTGAGAATGCCTGACCCCTGTGCAGGCCTCCTGGGCATGCCTCGACCCTGTGCAGGCCTCCTGGGCAGGCCTTAGCCCCTGTGCAGGCCTCCTGGGCATGCCTGACCCCTGTGCAGGCCTCCTGGGCATGCCTCGACCCTGTGCAGGCCTCCTGGGCATGCCTGACCCCTGTGCAGGCCTCCTGGGCATGCCTGACCCCTGTGCAGGCCTCCTGGGCATGCCTGTCCCCTTTGTAGGCCTCCTGAGAATGCATGACCCCTGTGCAGGCCTCCTGGGCATGCCTCGACCCTGTGCAGGCCTCCTGGGCATGCCTCGACCCTGTGCAGGCCTCCTGGGCAGGACTTAGCCCCTGTGCAGGCCTCCTGGGCATGCCTTGACCCTGTGCAGGCCTCCTGGGCATGCCTGACCCCTGTGCAGGCCTCCTGGGCATGTTTCAACCCTGTGCAGGCCTCCTGGGCATGTCCTGACCCTGTGCAGGCTCCTGGGCATGCCTGTCCCCAGCAGACAGGCAGAGGAGTGGCTGACTGTACAATGGCAGCCCTCACCTGTCAGGTGCAGGAAGTGGAGAAGCACAAGAGCATGCTAGTTTTGTGGCCCACAATTGTTAACCATTAGAGGACGAAGGAGAGAGAGGAAGGGGTAAAGGGGAGCCCCCAGGAAGAGGAAAACGGGAAGGAAGGAGGCCTCGGGGCCTGGCAGCTGCCGAGGAGGGCGCGGGCTCCTCTGGGTGCCTGGTGAGGCCAGGTGTGAGCAGCGTGGCAGTGGTCCTGCCGGGTGTGAGAAGCTGTGCAGTTGCAGCTACATTTCATACAGTCGTTAAACGCCTGCAGGAAACGTGAAATCTTCTGCAGAGAGAAAGGAGGACATGGCGAGAAACCCTTGACAGGGACTGAGCTGATCTCCACGTGCCCTGGGCACTTCCCCAGGAGCCCCACCTGGTGAGGGCCCTGGCGGCCGGCGGGTTGAGGCCTGTCTGTGGCTGGGAGGAGGACAGTGGCTCATGCAGCCCACCAGAGCCTCAGCCCTCTGCTGTCACTGTCCCCCACTTCAAGTTCAAGCTGACAGGACAGACCCACGGCCCACACACGTCCCCCTCGCCACCCATGAGCCTGGCCTCGCTGGCCCAGGCTGGCCTCCTTACGTTTCCACCAAAGGACTCGGTGCCTAGCAGGTGGGTTACCCCTGACCTTGGGTGCTCTGCCCCAGCGTGCTGCACACTCAGCGTGTCCAGTGGGGGGATCACAGAGCTCCACTGCAGGGTCAAGGTCCAACCCACTGCCCATTAAGGTGGAACAAGATCTCAATTGTGACCAGGGCCAGGGGGAGTGGGTCCCAGCTACTGGGGCCTCTAGAGAGGGCATGTCCCACAGAAGGCATGCTGGCCCTGGATTCTAATGAGGTGTGGGCAGAAGAAAAGAGGGAAGGGAGTGCAGAGGGAACAGCATATGCCAAGTCCAGCGGCAGGTAGGAGCGTGGCAGGAGCAGCGGGGAGAAGACTCTAGGGGGTGCAGAGTGATGGGAGTGTCGGGACGGCCTGGAGCCATGTCTGCAGGGGTGATGCCCAGCCTGGGCAGCAGGTGCAGGAGGCCAGTGCTTCCCTGTCAGCCTGTTGGTTTGCAGCACCCTGTCCCTTGGGGGCTTTCTCTGTCTCAAGTCAGGCTGCCTGTCCTTGTCATGGTCAGGGGAACCAAGGTTTGCTCTCAGGGAAGACTTCTCAGAGCTCCTTCTTGCTGAGCACAGTGGTGCTTGCCTATAATCCCAGCAACTCGGAGAGAAGCAGACCAGAAACCCTCACCCAAAAGGCTCTGCCATGACGTAGCTTCTCCTCTTCTCAGATCAGCAGGATGTCTGCAGAGGTCATTGAGGTCGGTAGTTCCTCTTTCTTGTAAATGCCTTGTTTGTGCACAAAAGGTGTGACAGGGTTAGGGTCCGTAAGCTTGTTGTACAAAAGATACTATCTCTCTTTTCTTGGTAAAGACTTATAAAACGTCTGGTCTAAAAGCACTTTCTGAGAACTCAAAGAGAGAAAAAAATGTTACTTTTATATAGACTCCTCCTACATGGAAACTCCAAGCCCCCACCCCTCCATGCTGGGTATAAAGTTTAAACAATTTCTAGACTCATGGTCCAGAGAATGTTTTAGAGTGTCCAGTAGCACTGTGGACTGGCTGCAGCCAATAAACCTGCTCCCTGAAATCCCTCAGGTATCCAGTTCCTTCTGTGCTGCTTCAGGAGGCTGAGGCAGGGGGATGGGAAGTTTGAGTCTAGCCTCAGCCACTTAGTTAGCAAGGTCCTAAGGACTTGGCGAGACCCTGTCTCAAAATATAATATAAAAAATGAGCTGGGATGTGTCTCAGTGGTTAAGCCACCCTGGATTGAATCCCCATTCCAAAAAAATAAAAAGAGAACTCTTTCTTTTTCAGGACCACATTTAAGGAGTTTGCTGAGAAGTATGGTCGGGATCAGAGGTTTCGACTTGTTCAGAAAAGAAAGGATCAGGAGCATTTTTTCAACCAATTTATACTTATCCTTAAGAAACGGGACAAAGAAAACAGACTAAGGCTACGGAAAATGAGATGAGTCTGTGGAAAATTCAGTAAGACCACGGGCAGCTTAGAGCGTGGTGAGGGGCCAGGCATGGAGCACGGCCGGCGGGGACCTCCGCGGGCCTCCACGTGGTGGGGGGCTGAGGCCTGGGGGCTTCTTCTCAGAGGATTACTGTTTCATATTGAAGCTCTCTTTTGTACAACATTCCGAGTTTGACGCATTTCTAATTGCCATGATACTGTTGATTCCTTAATTGTTTTAATTATGCAAATAAATTACTTGTAATATACACAAATTATAAGCCCACTGCAGGTTTGTAATGAGGAGAAACCATCTATAATAATCTTGGGGTGTTTTCTTCATGGAAAAGATCACCTGGAACTTTCCAGGCACCTTTGCAAGTTGCTCCGCCCTGTGGGGTCTCTGTGTGGCAGGAAGTCCCCTCGCTCCAGCGCACCTTGGCCTCTGTCTCGTTTCTGAGTAGTAGAATAGGGTCTCATCGCTCATCATAGTGACAAGAGAACATTCCACACGTGGACCCCGCACCACCTGCGGTGGCCACAGGTGACTGCCCATTCTTCCCTGAGGGGCGTCCCGGCCAGAGGCAACGAGCCATGCTGGCCTTCCGTCAGAGGTCCTACGACAGAGAATTATTTTGTACAAAATCATCATATTAATATTTGAGTTATTTTTATCGTATGCCCAGAGTTTGCATGAGATTTTTCTCATCATCTTTGTATAAAAATTTTAAATTTTTTTTAATCAATAAATATTTTAAGCCAGTGTGTCTTTGTGGCAGAGATTTCTATCATAAGCAGTAAAATCGTATGGACTGGAGACGCAGGTCTCAGAAGACTGGGGTGGGAACCATGACTCGCGGGAGGTGAGGGCCCTGGACCCTGGCAGGCCCTCCAGCCCTGGGCGGGGCAAAGATGGCGAGAGGGCTCTTCACGTCTGCAGGTCAGTGATTGCCTGAAGGCTGATGGCCTTTCTGTTGGCCCTCAGGGAGCAGTGAGGGCCTCCTTGCCTCCTGCTCCTCAGTAGCACGAGAGCATTTCTGCCCCGTGTACCAGAATGTCGCTGGGACCTTCCTGGGACATGCCCTGGCCTTCACAGCTGAGTGGTTGGTGTGTCACTGCCGATGTCAGCGACTCCAGCTGGCCTGGGCCTGGGCTTCGGTTCAGGGCCCCGAGCGAGCTTGCCCAGGCCACGGCTCAGGCAGCATGGCAGGACCAGACTTCCAAGGACCCAGTGCCAGTTCAGGACCAGTCGGGTCCAAGTGGGAGCTAGAAACTGCCCGTCACCCCAACAGGGACCTTCCTGATGGGGAGAGGTGTGACCCTCCTGGTGAAGGAGCCGGGGCTGGTGAGCTCAGGCAACCGTGGGCAATGCAGGACAGACAGACAGACAGGGCTCAGCGAGCCCAGGAGAGAGGGCCCCGGCCTGACCAAGCTGAGCAGCTGCCCTGCTGGAGAGGGCACAGGCTTGGCCCAGCCATTCTGGGCTGCGAGTCTGCTGGTGCCTGGTGGGAGGGCCACCTCGTGGGGCACTCCAGTGGGTGCACCCGGCCCAGGCAGGGTGGCCAGGTGCTGCAGGGGTTGGGTGGGAGGAGCTGCTGGGCCCCTGGGTTTGCATGGAGGTGAGGCCCTCTCCCACCCACCAGGGAGAGGTGCCCCTTGAGGGCCTGCTGGCAAGCCCATGCCCTGGCAGGGGCCACTGACCTGACCACAGAGCAACCGGCCGCAACCTGATTGGCCATGTTGAGCTGGAGCTCATCCACCAGCCTCACGTGGGGCTTGCTCCGAGGCTTTCACAGGGAGGGAAAGGCCTGGACCAGGTGCCCTGGGCAGCTCTTGCATCCCCTGGGGCTGCTCCCGGTGTGTGGCCTCTGCCTGGGGTTGGGCTCCCTGGCACCTCCCAACAGAGGAGGGGTGTGCAGGTGGATCACAATGAACCTCTCTAGTGCTGCTCCATCAAGAGTGGCCTGCATCTGTAGAGAAGTCTGTGCAGGGAACCGAAGCTGTAGAGGACGGCAGTTCTGTGGACTGTGTCCTCCTGGCTGTGAAAGGCCCTGAGGTGTGGGCGGGGCTTGACGAGGCGAGTGTGAGACCTGAAGGTCAGTGGTGAAGGGCTGCTTTCCATTGCTAAAACAAAATACCTGAGGCCGGGCAATCTTTGCAGTGAAGAGATTTATTTAGCTCATGGTTCTGGAAGTCTGAGAGCTTTGGTGAAGGCTTCATGGCAGATGGCATCACAGTGGCAGAAGAGAAAGGGACAAGGAGCAGTGACATGGTGAGGCAGGAGGTCAGAGGGTGAGGAGAGGTCTGTCATGCCTCTTAGAGGAACCAGTCAGCAGGTTCTACCTGGGTCCCCATGTGAACTGCACTAATCCTATTTGTGGACAGGCCCTCAATGACTTATTGCAATCAATTGGATGATGAATGTCCCCAAGGTCCCCTGGGTTAAAGGCACGGTCCCCAGTCCAAGGCACTTTGGGGAGGCAAGGGAAGCTAGGTCACTGGGAGGGAACTTTGAGGGGGATGTTGGGTCCCCGCCCTCTGATGTCTCTTTTCTTGCTGGCTGTCATGAGGTGAAGTCGCCTCCTCTGCCACATGCCCCTGCCATGAAGTGCCACCTTGCCCCAGGACCAAAAGTAACCGGCCAACCAACAGGGACTGAAACTGCAAACTCTGAGCCCAACCAACCTTTCCTCTTTTGGCATGTGTTTACATTGGGTATTCCGTCACAGTGGTGGAACCCGCCCAGCACACCTGGACCTCGCCTCTCAGGGACCTCCCAGCAGAGACCAGGCTCCCAGCAAGTGCAGCCGGTGGGGACCACTCAGCCGCATCCAGCCAGAGCAGTGGGATGGCGCAGGGTGTGGAGAAGCTCGTGTCCCTGCAGTGAGGGGTCAAATGCGGGGTGCACATGGAGAGTGGTCCTAGTGCCTTGGCCGGTGTCTTTCCCTGGATTCCTTGAGTGTAGCTTACTGACCAACACCAAAGCCACCCTGGTGTCGAGGGTGCAGGGATACCTGAGCTGGACAGCAGTGCTCACCAAGGCTGGCAAGGCTGTGGCCACTGGGCACCCTCTGCAGGCCAGTCATGTGGGATCCTCTCTTGTCGGTGGGACAGCCTGTTCTCCTAACTAAGTACCCCTCAAGTGCTGGACCTGCTTCTCCCATCTCCACAGTCTCCACAATGGAGGTGGAATGACCCCTCTGTTGCCATGTTTCTCAGCAGGGTCTTCTTCAACCAAGGACTTTATTTAGGAGGACGTCGTGCAGCGATGAGCTCGTGACCAGGGATATCCCCATCACCCTCCTCCCAGATGCAGCCGGCTCCGGGGTCTGGCAGGGCCTGAGAAGCCTGAACCCAGGAGGCAGGGTGCTGTCCCGGGGTCATGGCACAGGCCTTAGGCCAGTGCCCACATGAGCAGCTGACCCCCTGGAGTCATGGTGCGTGGCCCTGGTCACCAGGGAGTACAGAGACATGGCCCTCTCGTTTGTGATTAAGCCCTCCCTCCCACAGCCCGGGGCTCGGGGACACCTTGGTTCCCTTGAGGTCTGGGATTGCTTCCTGGCCCCTCAGGCGCCTCCTGTCCTGAAGCACTGGGTGGAGCACGTGGCTGCTGCGCTGCCTGGACACGGCCTGCCAGCTGGCTCATAGGGAGGACGCGTCTGGTCTGGGCTTGCCAGGCTCTGTGGGCAGGGCTCTGGGGCTTAGCGCTGGCCAACAGGAAGCTCACGGACTCCTAGAGTCAGAGGTAGGGAGACCTAGAGGACGGGTCACTGCTCTGCAGGGCGGGGGAGTGGCGAGGAGCTTCGGGCCGCTGGCTGGAGCTGAGATCTCTGGCACAGCATCTGAGTCTCTCCCTGGCTCTGGAAGAGGGAGCCGGGGGTGACATTTCTACGGCCTTCTTCGTTGCCCCTGCTCCCCACCCATCCCCATGACTTCTCAGGGTCCTGTGGATGGCTGGGCTGTTGGAGCTGACCTCACCTTAGAGTGACTTGGCCAGGGTCCCAGGGACCCCAGGGTGTGTCTTCCAGGGAGGAGGCCATGCCACAGTGCCGTTTGTCTCCCAGTCCCTCTCCCAGCACTTCCTACCTGCTGGGGCTATGGAGTCACCACACATGGACTCTGTGGCTTTCCCGTGGCCTGGCAATGAGGGAGCGGCAGGCAGGGGGTGGACAGTGGTTCCCACAGAGGAGAGGGTGTTGGTCGCAGCATGGAACCCGCTGGTCACCATCATCAGCATTACGGTCATCACCCTCGATGGTGGCCACCAATGCCATACTGCACACAGCCACGCCCAGGCTGGCATGGGCAGCTGCATGTGGGGATCCTGTGACTCCCAGGACCCACAGCGCCGGGCCTGCAGGAAGCCGCCAGAGTATGTTTTTATGCACAAAATCACAATTATGGTTCCGAGTATTTAAAGCTATAAAAGGAGCTGACAGGAAGTCCCTGTATTTCCATCTCCATCTCCATGATGCCTGTCTGTGAATCCACCGACATGCTGAGATGGAAGGCGAGCTTGGGTACAAACACAGAAGCCCTCGCCTGGAAGCCAAGCTTTCAACACGTGATGCGGGTGTCTGAGGGTGAGGTGTCAATCACGTCCTCTTCAGGGCTGCAGATGGGATCACACATTTTGACTTCTGTACATACACAGGCATTGTAGAAAGACAACAGACCACTTAGTAGAACTCAAAGTTACGATTTTCTTAAATTTTTGCACACTATGTCATCTTAACTGCCGCTGGTGTAATGAGGATGTACTCAGCAGTGATCTCCAAGCTGGTAAAGAATAAATAATAATGAATCATAAATATCTTCCCGAGAGTCAATCAGCTAGGACCACACCCAGGCACAGGGCCACCGAGTGTTGGAGGGGGATGGCCATGCTGTCCTTGACACTGCGTCCCAACCTCCCTTCACACTGTCTCAGTTGGAAGCCCCAGGATGTGGCCTGGGCTGGGTCCCGCCTGTGACCTGGACCTCCCAGTGGCCTGTGGCTTTGTCTCACTGACCCTGACCTTATTTCTGCCCTTCCCCTGGACTCAGCTGCTCTCACATCTGCACTGGGCCTCTGTGGGGGCTCCCGCCCATGGTACCCCCTCTTCACGTTCAGCTGTGCTGCCAGCGCTGTCCCATCCCAGGCACCTGGAGCTTCCCACACAGCACAGGTGCCCCTTGGGGAACACAAACCTCAGCTCAGGGTCCAGAGAGGACACAGGCCCTGGGTGGGCCCTATGCCTTGAGTGACGGCCGCAAGAGTGGGCCGGGGAGACAGCCACAGCACTCTGGGACAGGCACCCCAGCAGGTCCACTCCGGCCGTCTCTGGCCAAGCGCTTCTCTCCTCCTCGCTGCTTGGGGCCCCACTCTTAACCGTCCTGGTGTGGCTTCATCGTGTGATCTGCTCCAGAAATTCATCAACATAAGGGAAACTCGCTCAATTGCATTTTCTGAACACTGAGACTCTGCTCTGCTTTCCTTTGCCCATCAGGTGAGGAAGGTGGGACCCGTCAAGGCTCCTGGTGGCTCAGCAGGTGCTGCCGGGACCCTGTGTGGAGTTTGCCCGGAGGCCGGTGCTCGCAGCCACTGGGCTCCCCTTGCACAGTAGGCAGGGCCCGCTGCCCACCTGGGAGAGCCCGCCCATGACTGGGTGGTGTGGACGGACGATGGCCCTGGGCGGAGAGGGATTCGACACTGCCCAGGACAGCAGAGCCTGAGGCAAGCAGTTTCCCCGGGTGCTGAGTCTCCCCTCCTGTGATGGGAGCCCCCTGCTTCCTCTGTTTCCCAGCATCACACTGGGAAGAGCCACACGTGGGTGTGGGATGGGGAAGCCGGGCCCAGGTGGTCCTCCAGGACGCCGGGGCTCTGCCCAGGGGCAGGCCAGGCAGAGCTGAAGTCACCCTATGTGCCACCTGCACATGTGGCTCTGCTCCTCTGGCCTGGTCTGATGGGGGGTCTGCTCCCCTGAACCTTCTCCACAGTGGGGGATGGGTACCGAGCTGCATGGCGTGCCAGGCCAGGCCCTGCTCCTCACTCAGGGCACCTCCCTTGGGGCTGCCACCCTGTGAGGAGGCCCAGCTGACTGTCTGGCTGCCTGTCAGCTCCCGTCTCCAGGACAAGTGGCATCAATAGGTGAGCAAGGGAGCGAGCCGTGGAGGATTCCAGCCCAGCCTTTGAGAGACGCCAGCTGACAGCCAGGGCAGCAGACGTCCACCTTGTCCCGTCACAGCCATGAGCAGACCAAGAGCTGCTGCTGCCGTAAGCCATTGCGTCTCAGGGGAATTTGGTGTGCCCCCTCTGTGACTGAAGCCCACCCTGTTTCAAATGACGGTGGCCCTTGATCTGTGAAAACTCAGAAACTAACCTTAGTGGATGATTCAGCAAGAGAGCTCCTCCAGCAGCCTGGGCTGGGCACCTTGCCCCTGCTTCACGGGGTCTCTCAGCTGTCCTCTGCCCTCTCTACCCAGAAGACCCTGGGCTTTAGGAGACAGGCACCCGCCACAGCCACCTGATCCAAAGTCTTACACTCAGCGGGCCCTCCCAGACCAGGGCCACACGTGGGTGGCACGTGGGTGGCAGGGGTACATCAGGGCTGCATCTCTTTCCCATGGGGATGGCCTTTCACACAGCCCTTGGTCCCCGGGGCCAGGTAGCCTGTTGAGAGCTCTGTTGGATTTTCCCTGTCCACCCCCATCCTTCCACTAGCTGGGCACTCTCAACCCTGAGCACTGGGGGTTAAGCCAAAGATGAGACTGGGCTGAGACGGACACTCTCTAAGCCAGCTCCTTCTCCCTTCGCCCCAGCCGCCAGGCCACTGCCCGCACACATTAAGAGATCCTGCTGCATCCTTGCCCCAGGACTTCCACAGCCACTGTTCTTTGACACCAAAGGGGCAAAAGGGACACTTTCAGGAATGGTTGTGGTCAGGAGTTTTCTCTGGGCTCCTGGAATTGGGGGAGAAGCAGAGGGAGCTTTGGGGGTGAGGTGGGGGTTCCCCTTGGCACACAGCAATGCCATTTTTCCATCCACCACAGCTCTCGGGAGCTGAGGCTGGCTTGATCTGCAAAGTCCAAGTTGGCTCCAGCGTGGCAACAGGACTCCCTCTGTACAGCTCAGTCCTCGGTGTGCAGGCGTCCCCGCTGCTCCCGTGTGGGACAGGGTTCTGGCCAGGACCCACAGACAGTCCCTGAGGACACCAGCTCCCATTCCTGATGGTCCAAACACCCTCCCTGGGAGCTTGGGGCTCCCCTTCTTGAGAGAGCTGCACCCAGGTGGTGAGGCCTCACACGAGCCCTCAGTGCCCCACGCACCGCCAGCCAGTGCTCAGCTCCCCACAGTCAGTGCCCCTCCACCTGGGCAGCTCTCAGAAGGCTCCCTTCTGAGGGGAGGCTGAGGCAGGAAGATTGCCAGTTTAAAGCCAGCCCCATTTAGTAAGGCCCTAAATAACTCAGCAAGACCCTGTCTCTAAATAAAAAAATATATATATTAAAAAGAAAATGGCTTGGGGTGTGGTTTAGTGGTTAAGCACCCCTGGGTTCAATCCCTGGTACTAAAAAAAAAAAAGAAATAGATTCCCTCCCGGGGTGCCCCTGTCCAGAGGTCCAGCATACTCAGTGGGCCCAGCTGCCTTGCTCACCTGGTGGGGATGTCCCAGACTGTAGGCTCCAGCTAGTGTCCTGGCTAAACCCAGCCCATCTGGGGACAGGTGGCTGGGACTCTCATGAACATGTAACTTTGCCATTTGCTGTTATTATATCTTGGGCAGAGCTGGGAGGGAGGGAGCAGGAACAGCCCTGGTGCCCTGGTGCTCCACGGTGGCCAGGGACACTTGTGTCCACTTCATGGACACTCATGGAGGCCAAGAGACTTGGACCCCATACCCTGGACTCCTGAGCACCATCTGCACAACAGCCTCATGCTGTCTCTTCCTGTGGCAGGGCTGCTGGGCAGGTGTCCTTGTGTGGAAGCCCATGTGGGGCCAGATGACCGGTGAATACTCCGTGAGTCTACAGGCTACAGGACATTCGCTGAAGGTCACGGGGGAGGAAAAGTCTTAACAGTGCCCCTGCCACCTCCTTAACACCCCTGTGCCCAAATCCCTCCTCTGCCAATGCAAACCCGGACTCCTCCAGAGCTCCTGTCTGCTGGGAGGGCTGGGAGCAGAGTGCTGGCCCAGGCCCCGGCTCGGTTCATGTGGCACACAGCAGCTTCCATCCTGGCGTGTTGCACGTAAGGCCATGTCCCTGCTGCTGGGGCACAGCGGTGTCCCCCACCATTCCTGCCCACTAAGCAGGTCCCTGCTCACCCCGGCGTGGTCAATGCCGGGTACAGACGGGCCCGCAGTGCCCACGCAGAAGGCTCTCTTGTTTTATGGCTCGTGTCTTTTGATTTCCCCTGCGTTTTGTGACCTGCCACGTTTCCTGGCAGGTATTTGTGTTAAGAGTGAAGATCACTGGACCCAGCATATGTCATTCCTGCACCTGCTTCCATAGCCATCCCTCTTCTATCACAGAGTGGCCTGTCCACGCTCACCCATCCCAACAAGCAGGGATTGTGTAAGGAACAGGCCGAGTTGGGATTTAAGTTGGCCAGTTGGAGCAAGAAGATGTTCTACGTGGAACTTTCCAATATTGGAAGCCTTCTTGGGTTATCAAAAACAGATATCCCTGGGCTGGGGATATCAAGCGGTAGCGAGCTCGCCTGGCATTCGTGTGGCCCGGGTTCGATCCTCAGCACCACATACAAATAAAGACGTTGTGTCCATCGAAAACTAAAAATAAATATTAAAAAAAATTCTCTCTCTCTCTCTTTAAAAAAAAAAACCAAAACAGATACCCCTGGGGGTTGTGTGCTCTGGAGAGCGGGGCCTGGGGTCAAGCTGTCCTGACATGGTACCATTTACCCTGGGTTGAGCCAGCAGAGGCAAGCTAGGTCCCACTGATGTGGATACAGGTATATATGTGGGGCTGGTGCCTGGGTGTGTGTGCACACCTGTGAATGTGTGTGTGTGAACACCCAAGGGTCCAAAATAGTTTGACTCTGTGTTATGGTTTACATGTGAGGTGTCCCCCAAAACCCCTGTGTGAGCCAGTGAAGAAGGTTCAGATGGGGTTATGAGAGGCTTGATGTAAGCAGTGGGTCGCTGGGTGGTGACTGCTGGCTGGTGGGGTGTGGTGGAGGAGGCGGTCCCTGGGGTCTGCCTTCGGGGTATGTATTTTGTCCCTGGTGAGTCTCTCTTCCTGTTGCCCGGTGCTGAGCTGCTGTCCCCCTCCACCCCTCCACCTGACGGTGTGCCTCCCCTCAGACCCAGAGCAATGGAGTCAGCTGCCTGTGGGCTGAGACCTCTGAAACCAGGGACGCCAAACACAGTTTCCTCCTCTCAAATAGCGCCTGTCGGGTCTGTTGGTCACAGGGTGAACCAGCAGCTAACACGCCCTGCCGTCTCCCACCTCTCTCGAAGGTTCAGGGGCCCTCCCCCCAGATGGACACAGCTCACAAAGGGAACACGGAGGCATCCGCGTCTCGGCCTCGGGCAGCGCTGCCCGGAGCTGTCGGATCCACGAACTCCTTTCGATGGAGGCCTCCCCTGGGACCGCCCTTGGCCCGTGTGCGATCATTGTTGGAGAGAGAAACTCTACCAGAGCAGATAGAAGTCGAGGAAATGAAAACAAACAGGAAGCTCCTTCCCGAGAGAGAGCAAATTACCTCTCCATACTTTCTGAGAGTTTGGCATCGGCTTCGGCCGGGAACTCACTTGATTCATCTGCACGTCCATCCAAGACAGATCTCTCCATTTTAGTCCCCTAATTCCTCCTGTGAAGTCCCAAAATGTGGGCGTGCCATATGTTCTCTACAATAAATCACCTCCTGGCGAAGTGTGCTGAGGAATGAATCATTTTTACTACCATCCTCGCTTCTTGCACTCCTCCAACACTCGCACTTAATAACAGAGTCAGAGATCTGCGCCCTCATTTTTTGGTAGCTCAGGCTGACAGAATTGAAAGGCTCTCGATTCAAATGTGCTTGCAAAGGTGTCGTCTTCATTTACTGTATCCTCCCTGGCAGGGATGAAAAGACCAATAGTGATCTGCTCCTGGTACCGAATAAGGATGTCATGTCACAGGAAGAAGTCACCTGCCTGCTGGACAGCAGCTACCCACTGGCATTCCAGTGCACCTCTGGGTGGGGCTCCTCCAGGACCGTGCTCCCTCCAGGACACAGGGATCACCTGCTGAATGTTGTTCATGAGGGCTCTGTGCGGGGCCGGCCACTATAGCTCATGTTCACTGCCATTAAATTTTGGTTAGATCACAGGCCCAGGACCATAATGGCAAGACATAAAAGAGGCCACCAAAATATTCTGAATTTTTAGGTTTTATTTAGGATATAAAAGAAGTATTTATTATGGTCCTACACATAATAAATACTTCTTGCCATCTGCATCATCGCTGCGACCTAGCCCACACTTTAGGGATGGAAATGGTCCATAAAGCCCTCAGCTGCTCTGCTGTGAGTGCACGGACACGGCTCAGTGCCCTGGAAGCAGATGAAGTTTTCCCTGCCCTTGCTCGGCAGCCGCGGGCGTCAGCAGCAGCAGTAAATTGCTCCTTGTGCTGATTCATCGGGTCTGCCCCTCTCGGCCAGCCAGCAGGCTCTGGCACTGTGGCGTCTTCTCAGGAAGTCAGGCCAGTAAACTCTGGGGTGACAGCTGAGGGTGCCTGCCCAGGTGGGGTCCCCACCTTCTCCCCAGCTGTGGACTACAGAGATCTGAGTCACGTGGGGTCACTTCCCAAACACTGGGTGCCACCAAGTGCCAGAGCCTCTGTGTCCCGGGGCAGAAACACTCAGACCATCCTCTGCTCTTGGAAGGCTCAGAGAGCCAGAGGCAGAAGGAGCATGTCACATCAGCGGTGAGAGGGAGCCACGATGCAGCATGACCCTCTGGGCGGCTTCCTCTGAGAGCATCCGTGGGCCACTTGTGCGGTCCTCACGTGGACCCCCCAAGGCGACCGCTCCCATTTCATGCTAGGCAAACTGAGTCGTGGTGAGGCAGTAAGGACTCAGGCTGGGCCCAGAGCATGTCCAGGTGGACAGGGATGCCTAAGTGCCCAGCCAATCCTCTGCAAGGCCTCCAGCAGCAGGTGGGAAGTGAGACCCGCAGAGAGCTTCTGCTCTCAGTCCCTGAGCAGTGTCCACACACCTGGGTCTCCCCACAGTGCCCGCATAGCCCTCAGGGCTGCGCTATGCCCCTTTGAAGCTCAGCAGAAGCAACTTGCCCAGCGCAATCCATCTGCTGCCCACAGACCTCAGTTACCCTCCTGGGCCTGCAGACGGTCAGAGAGCCCAGGTTTGCCGACTGGAGTGGCAAGATGTTTAAACTCACAGCCTGAGCTTCTCCCGCCAGGTAGCAGTTCCCGTGTGGTGGAGGCTGCAAGGTGAGAGGCATCGCTGTGTGTCAGAGTGGCTCCAGTGCTGCAGGCATGGCCTTGGAGACGTCCTTGTCCCCCAGGGAGGGGCTATGGGCTGGCTGCCCTAGACCTGGAGGAGCTGGGGGTGGAGCAGCTGGGGAGCTGGCAGGTGCGGGAAGGGAGTCAGCCTCCACCAGCCTGAGGGGGGAGGACACCAGCCCTGGGCCGTGATGGCTGTGTTTAATTGCCCCTGCAGAGGTATTATCACCATCCCATCCTCTTATTTTTCAGGCTGAGATAGGATAGAGAATATATAACCTGATTATGCACCATATAATGTATTAAGCCAGGAAGGCCTTAAAATTAAAACATTTAAAAAGAACTATCTAGGGAGGTAGTTAAAATCCATTTAAATCCTTATCAAATAATGAAAATATCTTCAGAAAAAAACGTCAGCCTCTTAGCTGTGTGTTTACCTCCAGGACCATTTGTAATTTTAGCATGAGCCTAAAGCTGAATGTGTGTGAAAACATTAAGAATTTAGAAGCCACATGTTGGAGGCAAGTGCAGGGTGGGTCCCTTAAAGGGTCTTGAACCTTGCAGGGGGTTAGTGGCCGTGGAGCACCTCTGCCTCGGGTTCCAGAGTCCTTCTGGGGTCCCGTCCCAGCCCGTCCCCCAGCACACCTGAGGTATTGCTTTTCCCAGAAGGACGGGTCCTGCCTGGCTGGTGGGCAGCAGCTGTTGATGGTGCACACCACCTGGGCCGTTCCCTTCTCCCTGGGATTGGGAGTTTGGGTCCCTGTGTTCTTGAGCTGCCTTCTGCTCTGCATTCCAGGCTATCTCTGGCACAGAAAGAGTGGGTGGTTTGGGTGGGTGCTGCACCAGCAGTGCTGAGATGCAGTGGCTGTTCCCAGGACCCCAGGAGAAGGGACATGGTACCTGGTGCAGCCTCCACTCCCTGAGTACCTTGTGCCTCGCCCTGTGGGCAGGTGCTGCAGCCCAGCCTGGCCGGCCCAGCCTGGCTCCATCCCTCAGTGTCCCTGTGCTCGGTGCTATTGCCAGTGGGTCCCCAACCCAGGGAATTTGTTCTGTTCTTCTCAACTCTCTGGACACCAGTATTCAGTGGCCTGGACACATGGACAGCAACAGTCTGGGCTTTGCTGAGCTGGGGGGCTAAGGGAGAAGCCAGGCTAGCTGAGTTCCCACCCCCTCAAAGGCAGGGAGGATGGCCTGCTGGGAGCACGGCCCGGGGCAGGATGCTCTTCTCTTGCTCTCCAGGCACAGACATTGCAGGGACGTGGCCCATGAGTGCACAGCCCAAGTGGAACAAGAACAGGGAGGAGGAGAGCTGGGCAGCAAAGACTTGTGTGTGCATGTGCACATGTGTGTTCACACGTGTGAGTTCTGGGAAGAAAGAGGGCAGGACCCAGACCCTGCCCGGCAGGACCCCAGGCTTCCTTTCAGCAGGAAGCAGCTTCTCCTCCAGCAGGAGCCGTACTGTGCCTGCTTCTACTCTGAAAGATGCAAGTGTTCCCTAACTTGGGCCCTGGAATTATGAAATCATATTATCTTTTTTAAATATTAATTTTATTTTGCCATAAAAGTCTTTTGTTTAATGAGTGCATGAACAGGGAACATCTTGCAGCTATCGTTCAAGGGGATCTCAAGCGGGTGCTCTGGTGTGGGCAACACTGCAGACATCTCCAGAGGAGGGTGGTCAGGGCAGGGACAGTTCTGAAGCATTCTCCTGGGCCTGAAGACCAGCCAGGGCCGGCAGCAGGAAGTCAGCTGGCAGAGGGCAGGCTGGGTGGGGCAGGACCTGCTTGCCTCCAGGAGGGCTCGACCGCCAGGGAATCTCTGCCCCACCTTTAGGGCCTCCCAAACCTGAGTCCAGGCCTGCCTCCACCTCTGCACTGCCCCTGAGGGTCTGGTTTTCCAACCTCTGCCCTCCTCACATGAGGGTAAACAAGTGGTTCTCTCTGCACACCATCATGGTTGCCCAATTCCTACTTTGGAGAAGCCTAAAACTACAGAAAGGTTGAAAAACAACACAACGTGCCCTCCCACGTTTGCGGTTTCTCAGCATTCTGTCAAGCTGTGCTCTTGCTCTGTCTGTGTCAGCTATCTGGTGTCCAGATAGTGAGAAGAACAGAACAAATTCCCTGGGTTGGGAACCCACTGGCAATAGCACTGAGCACAGGGACACTGAGGGATGGAGCCAGGCTGGGCCGGCCAGGCTGGGCTGCAGCACCTGCCCACAGGGCGAGGCACAAGGTACTCAGGGAGCTGAGGCTGCACCAGGTACCATGTCCCTTCTCCTGGGGTCCTGGGAACAGCCACTGCATCTCAGCACTGCTGGTGCAGCACCCACCCAAACCACCCACAAAAACACTTCCATTTTTTTCTAGAGCATTTAAAAGTGAATTTAAAACCTCTTTTACCCTTGAACCCTTAGCAAGTATCTGGTCCACCTGGCCAAACCATGTCTCCCTGAGCGCACCGCATCCACCATCCACCGGATGACACGTCTGAGAGCCACCTGTGGTTCCACCCATTTAAATAAATGTTTTCATGCTTTTTCTCCTCCACAATCCAATCAAGCCTTACTCCCTCCATATGCTGCCAGGTCTCTTTGGACACTAAGATCCAGAGCTCCCACCACCACATCACCGTGCTCTCCTCATGGGTTGTTTGGGGCCAGGGCCTGTTTTAGTCAGTTTTTTGTTGTTGCTGCTGTGACCAAAAGACCTGGAGAGAACAATTTTAGAGGAGGAAAAGTTTATTTGGGGGCTCGGAGTTTCAGAGGTCTGAGTCCACAGACAGCAGGCTCCATTCCTCTGTGGAGCTCCAGATGAGGCTGGACATCGTGGGAGAAGGTTATGGTGGAGGGCAGCAGCTCACAAGGTGACAGGAAGCAGAGAGACTCCACTCTCCAGATACAAATGTATAATCCAAAGCCACCCCCATGCCCACCTCCTCCAGCCATCTCCGCCTGCTTCCAGCGACCACTCAGCTAATCCCACCAGGGATCAGTTCATTGATTGACCCAGTCATTTCTCCTCTGAGCCTTCTTGCATTGTCTCACTCAGGAGCTCTGGAGACACCTCACACACAAGCCATAGCAGCTTCTGCTGGCGTCTCTGCTGAGTGCGCAGTGAGGCTGACTCCTCCCTCCTCCCTCCAGGAGGCACCGGCCGTCCTGTGTTCTGGGGGACCACGTGCAATCCCATCACTCCCCTGGGCTGTCTCCTCTTCCCCAGAAGCCTACCTTCTTCCCTTTGCCTTTGTAAAGTGTGCACACCTGTGACCTCAGGACCCTGTCCCCCACCTCCTGCCCTCCGGCAGCTGGCTATGCAGTGTCCCTGAGGCCTGCTGTGCCTGCGCAGTGTCCCTCAGGCCTGCTGTGCAGCGGGTGTGTCTCCTGTGACATGGCTGCTCTGGCACTCTCCACAGAGCCTGCTGCCCGTTGCCTCCCGCGGTCGTGGTGGAGAAAGTTTCAATGTGCTGCAACCCACCACTGTCACGATTCTTTGTGATGCCCAAATTGTCTCAAATGTAGTCTGTGGGAGGCTCTGGAGGCAGCTGGGTGTCCTCCCTTCGTTCGTCTTGGGCATCTCCCTGTTTCCTGGCACCTGGTCCCAGGCTCACCCAGTGCTCACCAGCACCAAACTGGGCACCAGTCGTTTCTCCATGGAGCCTGGCTCCTGTCGTAGACAGACAGGAGATGATGTACGTGTGTCTGTCCCCATACACACACTCCTCATGCATGTACCATGTCTACACACAGCACACAGCATGCACACATCCACGGACATCATACCTACACACAATGCACATGTATGACATCCAGGCATCCACACACATCCTTTCTACACATGTCATGTCTACAGGAAACATGCATCACAGTTATGTGCAAACATACCTACATATGTGCACACCATGCATACTTAAAATACACACCGACAACATCACACATACATACACATACACATCAGGCTTTCACACAAACATACACATCATACTTGCAAAGACAGACATAACTCCATACACTCACCCCATGTATGCCTACACACACATACACATCATGTGTACTACATTATGCACACAATACACATATCCTTGTTGGGTTTTGTCTATTTATATTATATTTTATTTTTTTGTTTATTATTATTTTTATTTTGGTACTGGGGATTGAACCTATGGCCCTTAACCACTGAGCCACATTCCCAGACTCCCTTTTTAAAAATATTTTACTTAGAGAACAGGTTTTTCTGAGTTGCTTAGATCCTCACTAATTGCTGAGACTGACTTTGAACTTGCAGTTCTCCTGCCTCAACCTCCCAGGTCGTTGGGATCACAGGCATGTGCCACCACACCTAGCTTATTTATATTTTATAAAACATTGAAACCTTTAAAGCCATGGGTTCCTACTAATACCTCTGATCTGAAACCAGTGACTCAGATGCCTCACACACTTCCTTCCTTCCTGAATTTGTGTCTGTCTTCTCTCAAAGTAAGAAACTTTTTATCAACTAAGATCCCTATTCACTTGCTCTTTCCCACAACATACAAGGAACAGTTTCAGAATTACTGCATCATTACCACTATCAACAGAAATCCTAATTAAAATTCAAGACCTTTTTTTGGTGTCCTCAGAATAGATCCCATTAAGTTCAAAAAAATATCCTGAAAGGTATATCAATTATTTTTTGTGCTATAAATTTGATGTATACTTTGGTTCAAGTATTACGGTTTGAATTTAATTTTGTGGCTTCCTTTCGTCCTCATCCTTTCTTAGCTAATTTTTAAATGTGAAATATTTATGTGGTTGGGATCACGACTCCTGCCCTCCCTCCCGACTGGCTCTGGGCTCCAGGCTGCTCCACCTGGGCCCTTCCTTTTTCTCACTAAAGAGCAAGGCCTGCTCACCTGCCCTGTTGGTGGACCCTCTGTTCCTCCAGGAGAGCCTGGCCCTATCATCAGGGCAGCGGAGGCCTCTGGGCTCCCTCCAGCCTGCTGACCTGGATGGTGACGGGTAGGGCCAACGCGGGGAACGCCGCTGGCCAAGGGAGGAGGCCCCCCAACCCCGGGCTCCTCTGCACCACAGGACAGAGTGGGCCTGCACCAGCCTGAGGCGCTACGTGACAGTGACGCCTGCCCCCGGAGAAGCCGGCCGTATGATGTGAGTGGGGCCAGGTGTGAGTGTGGGAGGAGCCCACAGTTGTCTGCAGTCCTGATGGATGTCAGCCTCCATCACAGTGGAGCCGCACGAATCTCTCTCAGTTCCCTGCTGTCTGAACGTGCCTGCTGTGAGTGGCACGGTGCGCCTAGGAGGGCCTGCCACTCCACTTACCCATCTGTCATTTGATTGCTTCTAAATCTTGAGATCAGTTCAGATGAGCTTTCCCACATCCCGGTCAAGGGAGGATGCTGACATTGGTAGAAGCCACAAACAAAGCACCAACATTCGGTCAGGGCTGAAGACGACCTCAAAGCTGCTTGCTCAGAAACCTCTGCTCCAGCTGCAGCCTGGGCTGAGAAAGCCCCACAGAGTAGCCCGAGACTTTAGCAGTCACCTGCTGGTCGCAGGCCACCAAGCAGAAAGAAACCCACACATGACAGCTTTTGTCCATGGCTGCTGGACAGGCTCAGGTACAGGTGGGAGTCCAGGACACCTGCTCCTGTTTCAGTGAGAATCCCCATGGGCAGAAGGCCCTGTGAGTGCTGTCCCCTGCCCTGGGCCCTTCTACAATGCTGAGAAAATGAGGTTTTAGATCGACGTCTGTCTACTCTGCCCCGTCAGTTGAATGCCACCTGAACTCATCGACGTGCTGGGCTCAAGGCCTGTACAAACATCTGCTATTAATGTCCAGAGTCAGTGACCTGCCATGAATGTCCAGAGCCAGTGCCCTGCACTGTCTTTCTGTGACAAGGTCTTCCGTTTTGGACTCCAAGGTTCTAAAAGTGAAGTTGGGTGAGACTGGTTTGGGAGAACACTGATGGATTCCCCACTGGGGTATTGCACCTGCTGCTCAGGGGCTGTGTGGTTCTGGGGGAGCTGCCAGGGAGCAGCACTCTGCCCCTGAACTTTATCCCCACTGGACAGCCTGCAGTGGAAGGGCTCCTCGAGCACCCAGAGGCCCTGTTGGACAATACAGCTGCCATGAGTGGGACCAGTTCTGCCCAGGACTGACTGTGTACCTACTGTTCAGGGTCTGGCCTTGGGGAAGCCCAGGGATGGCTCTGAGGCTCTCCAGGGTTTAAGCCAGAATTGCAGACACGGGGACTCATTCTTCCTAACTGATCCCACAAAGCACACTGTGCACTGATTGTCACCGGGGAACAGGCCTTCCGAGGAGTGGCTTCCTACCTCCCAGGCCTCTCCTGTTGTGAGGGTGTCCAACCTGCCCCTAGAAGCAATCTTGGTGAGCGTGTTTGTCACAGGGGCTCTGGGAAGGCTGTCACAGAGCTGCTGTGGTGGCTGGCCTCTTCTTGGTGACCTACTTGGGGTATTGAGGCTCCTCCCACCTCACTGCAGGAGAACCAAAGGAGATGGTGGGCCTGAGCATCACTCATGAACAGCAAGGATCCAAGTTGCAAAGGAGCTCAGCTGTTTCCCTCCAGAGTGTTTGCATGTGCAGGATGGGGGCCCAAAGCTAAAGGAGAGCCAGGGTCCCTGCCTCACACAGCTCTGAGTCAGGCCTCATTTAGTTTCTGCTTATACCTAAGGGTACAGGACCATGCTTACTTATTTCTGTTTCCCTGAGACTGATTGCATTTAAAATTCTCAACAGAATCTGTTGCATTGAATTATCACTGGCCAACCCTGAGTTTTCCTTCTGTGAACTGCACTAAGCATGTACACAGAATACAGTAACTTGCTCCTTCTTTTTTGAAAAGAGACATCTGTCTTTTTATATTTCCATCAGTCGTTGATTCTCATTGTGTCCCTGTTGTTGGAAGACAGCGCACAGATGGACTGCGTCCCCCAGGTGGACTTAGGAGTGTCCCAGTCTCCTGATGGGAAACAGCACTGAGAGCCTTCTCAGGAACGATTTCCTTGTCTGCCTATCATGAAAGAAAACCAAGTGATTAAAGCCAAGGCTTTCTAAAGTAGAGCTGGCTGCAAGCAGAGTGTGCTAGACCCACAGAGTCCAACCACAAGTGTCCAGCAGGCCTGGATGGACACTCAAGTCAGTATCCCTGCCTGTTTACTCAGCATTCTCCAGAGGAACAGGACCAGGTATAGCTGTATATGCCTATATGTATATAATTATAAGGGGAGTGATTAGATTGGCTCAGGGTCAGAGGCTGGAGAGTCCCACAATGCCGTCTGCAGGCTGCAGAGCTGAGAAGACCAGCAGCTAATTATCCCCAAAAGCTGGCGCCTCAAAACAGGAGGGATTAGCCTGGTGCAGTGGCTCACGCCGGTAATTCCAGCAGCTCCGGAGGCTGAGGCAGGAGGATCATGAATTCAAAGCCAGCCTCAGCAAAAGTGAGATGTTAAGCAACTCAGTGAGACTGTGTCTCTAAACAAAATACAAAATAAGGCTGGGGATGTGGCTCAGTGATTGAGTGGCCCTGAGTTTGATCCCCGGTACCAAAAAACCAAACCAAAACAAAAAAACAGGAAGGACCAGTGTGACGCAGCTGAGGCGGAGGGCCTGGGAGCTCCCTGGAGAGTCTCTGGAGTGAGCCCAGGTCCAGGTGCTGAAGCCACTGAGTCTGAGGTCCGTGGTGGCAGCAGCCCCGAGACGCACCTGCTGGAGGAGAGTGGAGCTGGCACGCCCTTCCTCCTGCCCTCCACGCAGGCTCCAGCCCACAGGGTGGTGCTGCCCACACTCAGGGTGTCTGTCCTGGCTCCGTTCACTGCCCACACTCCAGTCATCTCTGGAACACTCACGGGCACACCCAGAGTGTGCTGTACCAGTTTCCTGGGCCTCTCCAGCCAAAGGATCAGTCAAGGTCAACCATCACCCTGACCTTTGACAACTCTTAGCTGAGAGAATCCTAGTTAATTAGTCAAGGGGATGGGTTTGTGATTCAGGATTTCCATCCAACCAGTGAACGACCTCCAAAATCACCCTACAGACCCCCTCTCCTGCATCTTCCTTCAGAATTGCCCTGATTCTGTGTGCCCAAATTGCAATGTTCTTATTTCCCAAAAATGGTTTTCCTTTGACCTCTGTGTTAATGTTTATATTTTAAGTTAACTCTGTATTTACTTTCCGATATCAGAAATGATGTCTTCCCAGCCCAATTTGCTCTTCTGGACACCCTGGTGCGTTGCTGGACAGAGACTCTGTATTTAGGGTTCTGGTCCCTTAGACCCATTTCCTGTGTGGTCTAGGAGCAGGTGAAGTCCCCAGAACACGTGGTTCTTGCACTCAAACGTGCCCTGTCCTGCACACTGTGGTATTCACACTTGGCTCCCCAGACCTTGAGACGTGTTCCCATGGAGCGGGCTCCTCTCCCCCCTGTGGCTCTGTGGGGCACAAGCTGGATGGGTGTGAGGGGGCTTAGCATATCCCTGAGAGCTGTGGTGCCAGAGGACATTGCTCAGTGGGCAGAGGGGCCCCAGGTCCACTTGCTGCCACTGTTCTGCTCCCATGGGTTGGCAAGGCTATAGCAAAAAGGCATTTGCAGTTAAGAGGGGTGATGCTGTCTCCATTCCTGGGGGTATAGAGGACCACTGCTTCCACTCGGATATTTGTAGAATGTGTATTTGAATAATAAACAGCTCAGAACAGCTGAGATAATTATGAAAAAAGTCTTAAAATGCTATAATCCTCGAATAGCTAGAATCATGTAATACTATTGAAGGAACAGAGAGATCAGTGGAGCAGAAAAGAAAATCGAGAAATACCCCCAACTGGATACAGGCTTAATATTCAATAGGGAGCTACACGAGGATTAGGAAGGGAGACACTGGTTCCTGCTGCCTATCCGGAAATTAGATTATTTGGGGGAAAAAAGAGGGGCTCGGGGTCCTCACATCACACTATTATACTAAAACAAAGCCCCAGGGGGTCAAATACAAAAGCCGGCACCAGACGAGAAGAAAGAACAAAACAGCAACAGAAGAAGGAAATCTGAGCGAGTCTCACCTGCTCCCTGGATAGGAGGAAGGGTGTGTCTGGTTGCTGTGGTGTGTCTGAGGTATATAAGCGGGAAGATAAATCACAGGAAGTTTACTGTCTGCTGAATGTGACTAAAGGGATATTGAACACGGTATTCCAAAAGCACATTAAATGGTTTGTGACCCAAGAACTGAGGTTAGGGAAGAGGATGTACATGAATATGCCAAGAGAACATTATCTGGCATAAATAAAAGCTAATTTTCAGAAGTCTAAAAACTCGGGAGAAAGCAATAAATAATTTTGTTTTGCTTAACAGAAAAGGAAAGGAAATGAATGCGTTATTTACAGAGGTTATTGACAAATTAACATGAAATTATTCAAATTTTCTGGTAATTAAGTAGAGAATTTATCACAACATAAGATACTTGTTACTTATTAAATTAGAAAAAAAATTTAGATAAAGAGACTCATCATTTCCCACCAGGGAAAAGGAAGCCAGCAAGCTACGCCTCTGTGGGACAATCAACTGGCTCATAGCTTCTTGACATTTGCAATTTGATTCAAAAATCACATTTCTTTAGAATCTATTTTAAGAAAACAGCCATATTAACCATCAAAGACTTCTAGCAAAGATACTCATGACAGTATTATCCATAATAGTGAAAAAATGCAAAAATCGTGTGTTCAACAATGGGGAGTAATTAAATAGTACTATATCATACAATAGATAATTACAGAGCCATTAAGATGCTTCTCTCAAATCATCAACGACTGGTAGAAAATTTTACAGCACTATATTAAGTGAAAAAAGTCAGGATATAAAATTGCACATGCAGTATAATCTCAATTATGTAAATCTATGTGCATAGACTATAGGAAAATGCAGATGGATCTAACCGCACTTACCCCTGGGTTCCACCAGCGCAGTCTGATACAATGTTTCTTCTTTATATTTTCACATGAGTATGCATCACTCTCGAAAAATAATAGTAATAACAA
Organism: Marmota flaviventris; assembly: GCF_047511675.1. Taxonomy (NCBI): domain Eukaryota; kingdom Metazoa; phylum Chordata; class Mammalia; order Rodentia; family Sciuridae; genus Marmota; species Marmota flaviventris. The sequence goes on from NC_092501.1 coordinate 2,358,199, forward strand.
GAAAAACCAACAAGAGTCCTTTAAAATGCAGAGCTGAACTGGGCCATGCACACTGACTTGGATGCAGGTGCATCAAACCCCACATCACGACGTCAACCAGACCCACCGTCTGCATCCCCTTCTGCAAAATCCTGTATTTCTAGACATTGACGGATTTTTTTCAGCCTGAAGTTTTTTCCTTTCTTGGTTCATTGTTACTCAGTTGTTTTTACATTTTGATGGAATCACAATTTAGGTCTCTTTAGTTTTCTCCTTAGAAATCAGACCTATCTGCCCCTGGAGCTCAGGTAGACTGCAGCCTCTTCACAAGCAGCAAGGGACCACTGCGTCCCCTCCAGGGCTTTTTCCCTGTCCCTCTCTGGGGCTAGGCTGTGTTCTCCAAGGCTTGGGGATACTGGTCACCTTAGGAGGAGGGGTGCCCTGGGCCTCCCTAAGTGTCCCCTCCGAGCAGTTACCTCGTGGCTCCTGGGAGGGGGAAGAAGATGGGCAGAAGCCAGGAAGGAGGCACCTCAGCAACAGATCTGGATCCAGGGCTCACCAGCTGGGTGGCCGGGCCAGCAGCCTGCAATCTCACTGTCAGCATCTTTCAAATGGGTCACCACGGGTTAGCTCAGGCACTGTGCAGGGCTCCAGGATGTTGTCCTGGGACAACAGAGGGTGGCCTTGCAACTCCAGCAGAGGATGAAGTGAGGCCACTCCGCGCAGGCCTGAGCCTACCCGCAGCACGGCCACACATGAGGGATGGAAGTGCAGACCCCACAGCCCTGTCCTGGCCCGCCCAGGAAGCCGGGCCTTTCAGTGGGAGGCTCTTCAGTTGAACCAGAGAAGGTCACCTCCCAGGAGAAGGCCCTGGATGCCAAGTTCTGAAAGGGCTTCCTCTTGTCATTAAGCTGTGTCATTCCAAGAACAGGGAGCTCACTGTTGGGTGAGGAAATGAAAGCTGAACGGACCTCCTACTAAACGTGGTCCTTTGTCCTCATTGGAGATAAAGCCCGGCTGTACAAATGGTCATGAGCAGGACTAGGAGGTCGCAGCTCTTTCCCCCTTTTCTTTTGAAATGGCTGCGTCTCCTGCTGCCCTCTCCCTCCAGCCCTGCCCCAAGAAGATGTCCAACCTGTCCTTAAATCTGTGTTATAGGCGTGGACACAGTGTGATGGGGCCGTACACAGCCTCTGAGGGAAGGGCTGTCCCTTGTGGACGGGCAGGTGGAGGACAGTCTCTATGGTTTTCCATGATGGAGACCCGCTGGTAAGTCGAGGCTTTTGGCTTCCGTGCCACCTAGAACGTGACTCGTTTCCACCAGTTGGTGGGACAGGTGGCACTGAATACAGGGGGCAGCCGAGACGTCCAGTCTTCTGCGCCAGGCCCGTCTTCTCAGGGCACTCAGGAAGTGGGGCCAGGGCTGCTGCCTGGTTCAGTCCTAAGCCCTCACAGTGGAGAGGCAGAGTCGCCTCCGTCCTGGTCAGGGCCAAGGTTCCATGTTGCTCAACTAGCGAGAGGGCTCCGGCCCCTGCTGAGAAGCTCAACACACTCGTGCTTGGATACTTGGTCATCGTCAGTTCCCGTCCCTCACTTTGGGAAACCAGGGTCCCCATCTCACATTTCCCAGGGATGCAAATTGTCACCGAGAGTTAAAGCGCCCCGTTTTTCACACATGCTGGCTAGGTAGTTCTCAGATAGATTGTGGTTGGTGTGCTGGACGGGAGTGTCCTGCCAGGGCTTGGTGGGTCGCCGGGGAAGGCTCAGGCACGAGTTTGCGCCAAACCCATAGCATCACCTCTGTTTCCCGAGGACAGCAGCCACTGTCCTGTGTTTCAAAGTACATAATACGTAGATGATGTGAAATATGCTCCTTGAATGATTCCTTTTGGGAAACCCATTTAATATAATTATGCATCTCGAATTTCAGGGGATTCTTAACCTTTTCTTCTTTTTTATCGTGGACCTGTGAGATTCTTTAGAAAGCTATAATTTACTAGTCACACTCATAACAAGTTGTACCATTGTATAGCATTAGAAATAAATATTTTCTGGCACACACCTGTGATCTTAATGGCTTGGGAGGCTGAGACAGGAGGATCACGAGTTCAAAGCCAGACTCAGCAACTTAGTAAGGTCCTAAGCAACTCAGTGGGACCCTCTTTCTAAATAAAATATTTAAAAAGGGCTGGGAATATGGCTCAGTGGTTAAGAGCCTTTGGGCTCAATCCCTAGTACCGCCCCCCCCCAAAAAAAAAAAACGTGAATGAATAAATAAATAGATATCTTCAATGAAGACAAATGACTATGATTAGTAGGAAGCATCATTTGGTTTTATTTTCTTATGCAACAGTTGATTCCCAATTCTTTTAAAATCATTGATACAACCATTAGCTGAGGCAATAAAAAAGTGAACTTTAACAACATACCAAGAAAAAATGCACAAGAAGGCTCTGAAAGCTGGGCTTAAATTCAAAATCAAAAGCAAGAAGGGGGCCAGGCTTGGCAACTGTCACTTTTGACATCCAATTGATGTTGACTTTCATTTTTTGGCTATAGATGCTGAAGATGCTGATTTGCCAACTTTTCCGTTTGTGATAGTCATAGAGCTCATAGGATCGGATTTGCCTGGTCAGGGTCTGGTTTGTCAGAGGCAGGAGGCACCTGAGTTTGCAGGGTTAGGCTGTTCATTCCTTCTGCCTCCCGAGGGCCTGGTGGATAAGAGCACTCCCTCATGGACGCCCTGGGAATCACCTTCTGAAGCTCCCGCCTTGGTGAGGTCACGTGAGCAAATGGCTCATCACAGGAGTCTGCGAAGACTCTGGGTATCTGCACGTTGTCTTCTGTTTTACATTTTTAATTAAACTTTTGATTTTGACGTAGCTATAGGTTCACATGCAATTTTGAGAAACAATACGGAAATATCCTGAGTGCCATTCACTGGTTTCTCCCAATGGCAGCATCTCAGGAAACCCCCCTACAGTGTCGTGACCAGGATGTCCCTATCGATGCAGTTGAAATGGAACACTCCTATCTGGGGAGGACACAGCTGATGCTGCCTGTTACTGCAAGGCCCACCCTCGTGCCTGGCCGACTTACCTGTGATTTTCTCCTTCCAGTGTGCTGGATAAATGAAGCCATGCCTCATGCAAACATTCAGGATTGGCCTGTTGGCTGTGTCTGCTGAGTTCTCTCTGGAGAGCCCCTCAGGTCGTCCAGTGGATCAACCGTCATTCCTCTTCACTGTGGAGCAGTGTTCTGAGGCGTGGGTGCCCCCCTCAGCTTGCTCAATGTCCCCCATCAAGGTCACCGGGGTTGTTTCTGGCTTTGAGCAATCACAATAGAGCTGCCAGGAGCATGCGGCTTGGGGTTTGTGAGAACCTAAGTTTCCATTTCTTTGGGATGAACGCCCCAGAGCGCAGCTCCAGTCTGGAGGACGCCACGTGCAGATGCTTTGCCTTGGATAGGAAGCCACCGCCATCCTGCTGTGCCTCCTCCTCTCCCGTCCCCTCTCCCACTGTCCAGCTTCTCTTTGGAGAACTTCCTCGACGCCTTCTGTTGAAGCAGGTCTACGGGCAGCCACTCGTCAGCTTTCCACGGTCTGTGCATGTCCTGTTTCTCCTTCAGGCTGAAGGACACTCTGCAATTCAGGATTCTCTTGTTGGTTCTTCCAACAGTGAAGCAGGGGAGTCCCGTGAAAATGACTCCCATTCCGCTATTTTCCCCATAGACAAGGGGTTCGTTTCTCTTGCTGCTTTTAAAATATCTTCTTTGTTCTTAGTTTTCGTCAGCTTGACAACCACAGGCCTGGATGTTGTTTTCCGCCTGCTGTCTCTGGGGTCTGCTCAGCTTCCGTAGCCCACAGCGTGTCCGCAGCCGTGCGTTTCCGTCTGCTTCTTCCGCCCACCGCCCCCGTCTCCCCCTGCAGGATGTTGGCCCAAGGGTCAGGCCTTTGTTCTGTCCGACAGGCCCCGAGTCTGTCCAGTTGTCTCTTGTTTTCTGTCGTGGGTTGGATGGTCTGCTTCTGTGTCCACACTGCACAGAATCGTCCAGGTGCAATACCACGAGATCCTCTCGCTGGTTCCCTCCATTGTCCACTTTCATGGTCTATTTTGCTAGTGATAGATTTTTTTCAGCCCTAAAATACCCTCGTTTGTTCTATGAACCTTCTATTTCTGCATAGATACTTTTATTCTCTTCTTTTTTCCGTGTGTTCAGAGTTGCTCATGAAGCATTTATATGAGGGCTGACTTAGACCTTTGCCCAGTTCTCACGTCATGGTCATCTCAATCTGGGCACCAACTGATTTCCTAAGTTCAGTTTGAAGCATCTGGTCCTTGGAATGAGAGGTTTTCTATTAATGTCCAGCCACTGGAGAGCGATGAGACTCTGGTCATGAGCTGGTCCCGCAGGAGAGGATGGAGGTGGGCCCTCAACACGGCCAGGACAGGGTACAAGTCCATTCTTCCCATCAAGCCTGGTGACCACAGCTTGTGACCATGGTGTCCACCCTGGGCAACATCAGCAAGGCACTCAGGGAGCCGGGCCAGGAATGACACCCTCCCTAGGGGTCACAGGTCCCATTAGTCCTAGAGCCAGCTCCCTTTTTCCCTGAGAGCAGAGTTTGTGTACGGAGTTCAAGCAAGCTCTGAGAAGCTCTTCTTAAGCCAAAGGCTTTCAGAGGAGAAAACCTGATCTCCTGACCAGCAGTAACTCAAGGTGGTCTCCTGCTTTGGTGGAATCCGGGGTGGTGGGTGAGACACTTCCGGGCAGGACACCCTTGAGCATGATCTGGGAGTGAGCGCGAGGACGCCGTGGCCATGGCCGTGGCCAAGGAGCTCCTCACAACAAAACGGCCCCCGCAGATGTGTTCCCAGGCTCCGTGGTGCACTCTCCGCATGGAGAGCTCGGAAAAGAAGCTTCCACAATTTCAAAGATATGAGCGTCCTTTAAAGTCAGAAGAAAGCAGGAGGACGAGAGGGCCGGGAGTGCAGGCTCTGCGATGGAGGAGCCGGGGCGACGGGAAGCAGCCGCGGCCATGTGAGGAGATGGCCCGAGTGAGCTGGGCTCGGACAGGCACAACCCCGCCTGGGCTTGCCCGCGATCCTGGACAGGCACAGAGCTCTCCCTGACCTCTGCCCAGGCCACACACCTGGTGCCTCCTCCCAGGACCTAGGATCCGGTGGCCCCCGGTTTGCAGGACATCTCCAAGAGAGGTGTGGCCTGGGCCTGCAGGCCGGTCTGAGTGCTGCTTAAACCCCAGTCTTCAGAAAGGGCAAAAGGAGCCACGCTCTGCCACCCAACTCCTGCAGGGAAGGAGTGCGCTGCTGTTGTCACCAACCCCCACCAGAGTCACTGCTCCCTCCGGGCCAAGATCAAGTTGAACGACGCTTTCACCCATGTGAGTCTGTGCTGGTGCACCTCAGTCATGTTGCAGGTGATCATCAGTGAGGGCAAACAGCTTCCTTTAATTCCTACCCCAGGGCCAAAGATTACAGAGGCGGCAACGTGACAGTAATGGCTTGTTTCACCCAGTTTTGTCAGGAGGGTCCTGTGCGTGGAACTGACACCACACGTTAATGAGGTTGTGTGACACTGTGCTGTGTAGAAAATCCAGCTGCAACAGTGCCTGTACCCCAGGAGACCTCAGAGGAAGAGCTACCGATTTCCTGTTTGAATATCCGTTCACCAAGAGAAACTTCCTTAGAATGAAACCCAAGTGAACCGGAGCCTCAAGAACCTGACCTGTTTATTTGCTCTCAAATGCCAAGATCACCATATTTTGAAATTCAACTTCCATCCTAACAGCAAAACTTGCTGCAGTGGTTCTGAGGGCAAAAGCCTGAGACTCCTGGGTCTGCGTCCCTCCTCACCTCTCCCGGCAACGTGGCTCGGAAATGAAAAGCTGACGGGCCACATGACAAACAGCCTCACCCACTAACTTGGGGACGGCAATCTGATCCGAAACTGTGGCTCACTCTCTGGATGTTGATTGGAACAATTGTGGAAAACGATTATCTTTAGGCTCAAAAGTAAGCCCATCACCAGAATGCTCTTCATCCACCGACCTTCTGTGTGAAGAGCTGTAATGTCATTCTCTTTTGTGGCCTTCTGGGGACTGATCTCTCCAAGTGACTTTGGGGTTATTACTGCCAACAGCAAACCATAAAACGTGTGTGCTGTGTTCCACTTTTCCTTCATAATCTTAGAATGAGGACTTGGTATTTCTTTTGTGCTGGCGGTGACAGTGAACATGAACCAACTTTCTACACGTCTTGAATAACCAACTGCTGCATAATAAACAATGAACCTGGTCTTATTCTTATTTCCTGCAGGGAACATCAAACGCTGGCTTCCTGATTGTTGGGGTTTAGATGTCCCCCCAGATTTCATGTGTGGGACAGTGCAAGAATGCACAGAGGTGAAGTGATTGCACTGAGAGCTGTAACCTAATCGGTGGCTCAATCCACCTGAATGGACTAACAGGTGGAAAGTAGGCAGGTGGGTGTGGCTGGAGGAGGCTGGCACTGGGGTGGGCCTTGGGCTTTGTCAGTGGTGAGGGAGGCTCTTCCTGCTTCCTGGCCGTCGTGTCCTCAGCTGCTTTCCTCTACTGTGTCCATCACCATGATGCCCTGCCTTACCTTGGGCCCAGTGCTACAGAGTTGGCTGACTATGGACGGAACCTGGGAGACTATGAATCAAAGTAAACTTCCCTGCGCCATGTTGCTCTTGTCGGGACTTTTGATCACAATGATGCAGTCTGACTACAACACCGATGGAGGTTGACACTTTGGGTTTTCGGGGTGCGACCGCAGGTTCACCTTTGAGTCCATGCCAACTGGTGAGGTGTGGAGACACTGCTAGACGCACTGTGGGGGCTGGCACCGCGGTGGAGACCACTGGTGTGATTTTATGGTTGGGCTTTGAGCCAAGCAGTGTCCACCTGGCTGGTGGGAAGGAAAGGAGAAGTGGAGATGGAGCTCAGCTCTTCATGCCTGGTGATGAATTAATGACCCAACTAATCCTACGTGTGCAATGAGACTCCAATAAACACCTGGACATGGGGCCTCAGACAGATGTCGTGGTTGGAGAACGCAGCAGTGGCGGGTGGCAGACACGTCCTGTCTCCAGGGCAGGAAGCAAACTCCTCGTTTGAGATCGCAGCTCTCACCATCTATGTCTCTCCATTTGGCTGGTCTCCGTTCATACCCTGAAGAGTTAAGCTGTGATCCTAAGCATGGTATTTACTCGAATTCTCTGAGACACTCCAGTGGATTCTCAAACCTCAGAGGGTCGCGAAACCCTCATATTTACAGCCAGTTGGTCAGCCGGTTGGACTCGCTTGCCCTGCTTCCTGCTCCTCATGCTCTTGTCTCAGGTCCGTCCTGGACGTATGCTCCCTCAGGACATGGCCTGTCTGACTCCCCCTGTGACCAGCCTCCAGCCAGCACCAGGATGGCACCCTGCAGGGCGGTGGTCCTAAATGGAGGCAGGGCAGGCAGCGGGGCCCCCTGGCTCTTTAACAAATAGATGTGTGGTTCTGGGCAAGATGCCCTGCCCTCTACACCGTGTGCTGCCCACCAGGTTATTCCCTGAAGGACCAGGTGATCAGAGGGATGAAAGCGCATCCCGGTGGCTTCAAGGGGGGCCTTCCTGTGCGTCTTCAGGGCACCTCAGTGCTGTGTGGGTTTGCATGTCCAGCACTCGGCCTGTTCGCCCCAATACTGGCTCCCCAGCATCTGCAGGAGGACTGGGGCCCTCAGTAAGTAACTGCTGGAGGAGGAGATGACAGGTAAGGGTGTGTCCATGGGGAAGCACTGTACACAGCCTTAGCCTGGGACGGCAGGTCCTGACTCCTGTGGTGGGCCTCAGCCTCCATAGTCCTCCTGCCCCCCCCTTCCCAGCCAGGCGCCCACCATGGGAGACGCCAGACTAAACCTCAAACAGTTGAAGAAGAGACCAGCGGGGCTGTTGTCTTCACAGGACGCTGTCACATGTAGCTCTCGTGCTGCTGATCACGGTGGGTTGACAGAATGACAAGCTGCGAGGTGCAGCTCCTTCCCAGGAGGTGTGCTGGGGGACACTGAAGCAGGAGGACATGCGGAGGGGCAATAGGTGTGCCCTGGGAGGCGGTGACCTGCAGGTTGCGTTCCAGCCCCTGCAGCCTGGCCGTGGCAGCGGCTTGGAGCCGGAGGCCACACCCTCCCTGTTTGTGATGAAGTCGAGCCCTGCAGACCCAGGCAGCCGGTCCTCAGTGCTGCCCCACGCCTCCCCTTCCGCAGGGTCCCTCGGCACCGTGCTGCTCTCATGTCTCCCTGTCTCTGCTGCCAGGTCCTGGGCAGGCCCGTCTGGCCCTGCGCTTCTCCTCTGGGTTTCTCCCCTGGACAGAGGCCTGTGCTGACTTCGTATTGACCCAGCTGCAGCGTGCTGGGAACACTCACCGAGGGAGTGCTCTGCTACCTCTGCCCCACAGGAGTGACAAGGCTTTGGGAGAGCCAAGGTTCACCTGGGTCACCTGCATGCTCCAGGTCACCCCAGGTCCCCTCAGGGCGCTGCCTGAAGAGTGCTCTACTGGGCTCCTGCCCAGCGCGTCCTCCCGAGCCTAGGAGTCCAGGAAGGGTCATTATGGCAGTGACAGCGGAGCCAACTGGTATTTAGGTGTTCACAGTGGGAGCTGAAGGTCAAAAGGTCAGGAGGGAAGTGGGGAGAAAGGGCAGCTGGAGCTTCCTTCCTTTCTTTCTTTCTGTCTCTCTTTCTCTCTTTCTTCTTTGTGGGAGGCTGCCCACATTGGGGGATTTGGGGAGACTAACAGCAAAGAACCCGGTGGGGCTTGGCTATGCTGCATGATGCGACCCCTCACAAGTCCTGGGAGGCTGCAGGTGGACACCCATTGGCCCTGGGGGGGGCTCTGGGCGTCAAAGTCACTTTCCTTGGACACATAACAGGGCTGCGATGGGCCTTGCAGCGAGGAGAAAAACCACACACGTGTGCTTGGGTTCCACAATGATTTGGGACCAGCCTTTCTTGTTGTTTAGCAGGAAAAAATTGAGTAGGCAAAGGAAGAATTAGAGAGGGTGGGTGCCATTCACACAAGCCCAGGAGGTTGCTGATCAATTTAATGAGTCTCTAAGGGTTAAATCCCGACTCTTCTGCGTGAGCTCAGAGGGGAGGCGAGGCTGCTGCCTGGAGGCCAGCCCTGCTGGGCACTCTCCGCCCAGTCCACACACAGCCCAGCAGGCCCAGCTCTCACCCACTAAAAGGCAGGAAAGTGGGTCTGCTCTCCAGATGCTTGTGAAGTTATGGATCCCCCCATTTCCCTAATTTCCTCAGCCATCTACAGATCTTCCATGTGGATGAAGTTTCCACCTCAAGGAATACGACCAGATGCCCAGGGAGCAAGGTCCCGGCCCCCAGGGAGTCTCCTCCTCCCCTCCGGCTCCCTCCCTTGCCCCTCCCTCCTCTCCCTCCTCTCCCTCCTCTCCCTCCTCTCTCTGCTGCTGACCTGCTTCTCTCTCTAAAGGGACCCCATGGGAGGAAGGTGGTGGCCTTTGTCTGCTAAGGTCTGGGCAGTTGTGGGCAGCATTGACCCTGCCCACAGCACACTCTGGCCTGGGGTGAGCCCTGGCCAGTGCGGTCAACCCACGTGCTTCTCCAAGCTGCTGCCTAACCTGCTGGGGACTCAGGCTGTCTCCTAGGGCCTGCTCACTGGGTGTGGATCCAGCACGTCAGGGGTCCCCAGCACAAGGTGGTGGGGGAGGGGTGCCACATCTGCTCTGCAGTCACGGCAATAGCAAGAGCCTGAGAGAGAAGAGGGACAGAGATAACCCCGCTGGGCCTATGAGTGTCCCATGTAACCAGGAACATGCTTGTGGCTACCTGACCTGGGGGGCCAGGGACAGGTGCAGGTCTGCATGGCCCCTTTCCTGCACCAGCAGAAGCCCTAAAGCCTACAGGTAAGGGGTTCAGGGGGCCACTGCTGACCACCCCACTGCCTCTTCCTTGTTCCTAGTGACGTCTGTCTCCTCCCAAAGAGGTGAACACCCAGGGATCAGTGCAAGGACCTTTGTGCAGTGTCTGGACCTGGGGATGCCCAGGTGAGTGGGCAGGGCCCAGCACCTCTCCTGCAAGCTCCTGAACACTGTGACGCTGCCCGGCAGGTGGTGACAGGCCCCAGGATCAGGTTGACAAGCTACAGCATCTGGGAGCCACAGGATCCCCTCCAGCGTTCTGCCTTCAGCTTGGCATGGTGTGTCAGAACTGGGGCAGGAGCGAGGTTTGCCCCTGGCCTCCTGAAACCAGCCCCCTGGGGTGATGCTGTGAGCACCCAGGGCCCTTCCCCTCGGGGCGGCGGGGTGGGGGTGATCCCTCTGCTCCAGCAGCCACTGTGACTCTCAGAGCCAGAGCAGAATCTAGCCCCTTCCACTCGAGGAGCCTCACCAGAGGGAGGGGTGGAGCTGGCTTCACTGAGACCCAGCCATGCGTCCCATGGCCACAGGGAAGAGGAAAGGGTGGCGCAGAGGCTGGGGTTCTCCAGCGTCCTTGCTCCCAGAGTGTCTCTCGGCTCCAGTAGAGATGTCTGTTGGCCTGGACAGAGGGCGGCTGTCCTCAGAACACCTGAGGGGCCTCCCCTTCAAGGCCGAGATGGGAGGCTGTGGCCCTCCACGCTGCCCACCACGGCAGCCCACACCAGCCTGCTGCTGCCCTCCATCACCAATCCTCAGGACTTCTGGCCAGACCCCCTCCACCCTGTCCAGCCTGACGAGCCCCTCACGCGGCACTCGGATTGCACTTCAATCAGAATTCCTCGGTAGCTCCTGGGGAAGTAGATAAGCTCAGGGAAATAGGCTTCCATCCACCTGTCCTGCCTGGGCCAGGGGCATTGCCCCTGGAAGGATGTGACAGGAGACCCTGGTAAGAAAGGTGCTTTGGGGGTAGGAGGATGGCCACTGCCCAGCATTAGGCCCTGCCTGCCCAGTCCAGAGCTGCATCTGCACAGAGCCTGGCTCTGGGCCTCCACCCAGCACCCTTAGCTTGCCTGTGCCCTGCCCTGCTCGCCGCCTCTCTGACCAGCAAGCCCACACTCCTCCAAGGCCCCAGGTACAGGACACCTCCTTCCCCAGGCCATGGCGCCGTGGTGCTCTGCCCCCAGGGAGGACATGAGCAAGGGAGATGCTCTTCTCCCATCTCTCGCCTGCTGTGAAGGAGGGTCCCCAGGCAGGAATGGGGACAGTGGCTTTTTCACAGCTGGTCCTGCAGGGAGAGGGCCTTCAGTGCTCCCTGGGGGCCTAAATAGCTCTGCCCCACAGCCCCTCTTCTTCCTCTGCTAAACAGGGTCCTCATTCTCAGTCCCGCCTTGTCTCCCCGACCTCTCTGCCCGTTGCCCACACAGCGAGCAGCTCCCCCACCCTCTGCAGCAGCTGATCCGCTGTGCAGAAGAGAACCGCACCACCATGTTTCAGCCCTCCGTAGGATTAGGTGGGGTTCCACTCCTGGCTGTGGCCCCCAGAGCCTGTAATGGAGACAGAGAAAAGTGTGGACACTCAGGTGAGTCCCTGGCTGCCCCATACCCCTTTGTGACCCTAAGGGTACCTCAGAGCCTGTGTCCCAGGGACATGGTAATGCGAGGCTCTGAGCCTTCAGGGATGGAGTTAGTGACCTCACCAGACAAGCCACAGGGACCAGGAGAAGTGCCAGCCAAGAAGACGGGTGTCTAGAGCAAGTGGTGAGGAGGGAGGTGAGGAGCTGCTAAGGCCTCTGGTCAGCCATGGCTGCAGGAACCTGCCCTCTGCTGCACAGAGTGGATGGGCTGTAAGGAGCAAGTGGCCGGGGCAGTGCAAGGTACTGGCTCTGTGGGGGCTTGCACTGGTGCCCCCTGCCCAGTGCCATTCCTGGCTGCTGCCTCTGCACCCAGATGCTGGGAGCTGGCTCCAGGAGGCCCACCTGCGCTCAGCCCCCTGCCTCGTCCTTCTCGCTCCGCCCCCACTTCTCGGGAGTACTCCCCACAACACATCAGCAGAACACGCACCCTTCTCCCAGCTCCGCTTCTAGGGATCACGCCGGGTAGTTAAGCAGATTTTGCAAACTCTGGTTCTTCGGGGATTTGTTAGACTGCTTCCTTCACATTTCAGGCTCTTACATCCTAATACTCACACAAAGCCCTCCGGATGCCAGCAGAGGTGAACAGCTGAGCTATTAGCCGCCTGCCAGGATGGTTCCCAAGGCTCTCCAACCTGCTCCTTCAGAGACACACCACTGGGTCTATATTTAGGAGAGAGGAGTCTGATTACAAACCTTTGACACCATTAACATTAATATTCAAAATTTATTTCCATCCAATCTGCAAAGCAGCCTAAATTGCTCTGTGAAAGCAGGCCCTAGTCTTTGGATGATGGCCATGCTGAGCTGAAGTCCCCAGGGCACCGTCCCTGGGCAGCTTTGCTATCTGCATAAATACTGGCATATGTCCACTACTTTCCTGTTCGCCACAATTAACCACTCAGCAAACTCAGATCCGTATCTCCAGAGCTGCAGCCTGATTTGAGTTCATGCTGGAACCTTTTAAAACCCCTGATAATCATGCAAAAAGAGGGACTCGTGGGTTCCTGCAGTGGCCTCCTCTGGAAGTTTGTGTTGTTCCACAAAAGTAGCCCTGCTGGATGTCTGTCAGCCTTGGCCAAACTCAACCCCGAGCATGACCTGAAACATCTAAGGAGCTCACATTATGATAGAATAGGGGCTCTTGGGCAGGGGCTGGCCCACCTTGAGCTGTGCGCCTTCACCTCATTGCACACAGCTCGGGCTGGCTGCTCCTCTAACCTCAGCTGCGTTTTGTTGGGAAATGCATGAGAGAAGTTCCTCTTTCCCCAGTTGGGTTTGTAAATCTGGACTCTTGGATGGATGGTGTGTCCAGCACCTCCTAGGTCATCATGGCCTCTGAGTATGCACTGACCTGAAGGAGAAGGAACCCCCAGGAGTGTCCCAAATCACACAGCCCTCGACACTTAGCAGGAGGCCTGCAGGTCTCGGGCCTCAGGAGGTGTGGTGATCCCTTTTCACGCCATGAGTCTTGTTATGTTTCTCACGAGATTCTGACATAGGGGCAGCTGGGGAGGGTGGTCAGGACCTCCTGTACCAGTTGGCAACTCTTGGGAGTCTTGAGCAATTTAAAATATGAATGCATTTCTGTATCACTGCATAACGTAAACACGTAACAGGATATATATTTAATATAGTTTACAAAACACCCTCTGACTTCTCTTCTTCTCTGTCAAAGCTGGGTCGTGGCTGCCCCAGGCCCACCACAGGGAGGAGGAGCAGCTCAGCCCTCCGTGTGCCTGGTTCTGATTCTTTCTCCTGGGCTGTGCATGTTGCTGTCCAAACCCAAGCAGGACGTGCTGGCCATGAGGAGGGGCCGGGAGGGGCCGTGGCAGGCAGCCCCAGCCTCTGCAGTGCCAGCGTGGACTCCTGAGAGGGTCTGAGTCCTGGACGTAAAACTGAGACTGAGATTGAAGTGGGAAGGCCAGAGTCCAGGGCTGGTCAGGGGAGCCCTGAGCATGACCACTTGTTCCTTTGGCACAAGGTCCCCACTGTGCGGAGATGCGATCCTCCATGTGGGGGTGGCTGGATGTGTTTGAGGCTTGCCTGGCAGCAGTACAAGCCCAGGCACCCTGCATCACCCAGCACCCTGAGCTGCAAGTGCCGGACCTTCCAGATGGGAGAAAGTCCACTGACCCGTGGGCCCCTCTGACCCAGGCTCACGGCCCACCCAGAGTTCATCTGGCCTCGCTCCTGACTGCAGCTTCGCAGGTGCTACGGTGGGGGCCAGATGCATGTGGTGAGCCTCCTCTCTGTGGGGAGACCAGTCATGGGCAAGAGAATAACCAGGGAGGGTAGCGTGGCAGAGAGCAGCTGGGGAGCAGCACGTCCTGCTTGAGCTGTCAGGAAGGGCGTGGGAAGCCACGGCTGGGAAGAGGACCTCTGAGAGGACTGCATGGGAGGAGGGGGCATCCATAGGAGGGACAGCGGACCCCACAGTGGCCACCACAGGTGTACTATGAAATTTAAAGATTCAAATTTCACCAGTGCTGGAAGAAGTCACGGGAGCTGTCCAGGGCCTGAGGGCTGGGCGGCACCTGAGTTTGCATCAGAGCGAAGGTCACCATTGAGTCTACGGGGTGCTGGCTGCCTGGCCATCCCTGTCTCCTGAGCTAACCTGTGAGGGAACCCGAGCACCAGGGTGAGAGCTCAGAGAGAACATGTGGGCTGGACGAAGTGGCCCCTTGCTCTGCAGCGGCCTTCTCTCTCCTGCCGTTCCTGGGCACAGCCTGTGTGGCCATGTCCCGTGTGCAGGCACAGACGTCCTTTGGTGGAGGCCCCACTGCGTGTCTGCGATGAGTGGTGCCCGGGTCGGAGCTCAGGAAATAGCCTGAGGACCTGGCAGGGGTCCAGTGTGCCCAAGCCAGGAAGAGGGCAAGGCGCAGCAGCGCTCCAGGAGAGCCCGGGGCAGGGACAGCTTCCTCGCCCCCCCCCCCACTCTGTGCCCGCTTTTGTGCCAGGAGCTTCATGTTCAAGAGGCGACTGTTGAGGACAGAGGAATTGCACAGTGAGTCCTGCGTCCCGATAGAGCCCCCAAGGCCCAGCAAGAGAAGGTGGGGACACTAGGAGACTGGCTGGAGGGCGCGACACCCGACCCCTGAGCACACCACTGGGGGCATGCACCCCGACAGACTCCGAGCTGCCTCTGCTGACCTTGGGAATGAGAGCAGAGGTCGGGGACCTGAGCTTTGAGTTGGGCTCCTTGTAGAGGCCAAGGGCAACCCTCCTCTGCCTCCCCACCTCACTGGCCACAGAGAGCCCGTGTCCTCCCACCCATTTGCAGGGCTGAGGCCGAACAGGAGGAGCTGCAGGCTGGCGACCGGCTGCACTCCATTAGCCCCACGTTCGGATCAATGACACATAAAATATGGAGAGAGGAAGCCACGGGAACGCAGCAGGCACAAACATAATTCTAAGATGCTTCTGTGTGTGTCAGAAATAGAACCCAAAGAAAGAAGTAAAAGACAGATTTTCAAAGTCTCAGAATGATTTTTAGGAGTGTATCTTTGACTGTGGGGGTGGGGAGATTTCTTAGCAGAGAACATAAAGAAAACATCAGAGAACATAACGGAAGCCTGGAGACGGAGAGTCTCACATTCCCAACAACAAAGGATCCTGGGGCCCAATGAACGCGGGGCACACGCAGACCTCGCAGCGCCTGCCTTATGTCGAAGGTCACAGACGGCCACCAGTCAGCGCGAAGACAGGACCCGTGCAGATGGGCAGCCAGGCACAGCAGGCACACGGAGCACACCTCAGGCCTGATTTCCAGTCCTCACCAGTCCCCAGGGAAAAGCACAGGGCAGAGGAGCCTCTCCACGCAGCCGGTCAGTCACATTCAGTGAGGAAGGGCAGTGACAGGAGCCACATTCAGGGACAGAGGGGAGCCAAGCGTTCAACCCCTCCTGAGAACAGTTTGGAAAAGATGGAGGACTGCGATCCCCGGCCGTGTTCCTAAGCAGTGCTCTTAGAAGGAGGCTCTCCAAAGGCCCTGGGGACACAGGTCAGCCCCTGGGCTGCAGCAGGATTTGTGAGGAGGGAAACAGAGTTGGATCTCTGAGTAGGAGAACGTGTGGATGAAGCTTGGCCACCCCCAGGACTCACCTCTACACACTCCAGAGAGATGCCTGCCTCCACGCAGAGTCTCTGGAGCAAGGGAGCCGCCAGCGCCTGGGGGCCTTCCCATAAACACTAGAACCTGCAGTCGTGGATGGGTTTGTCCAGCTCCCCCTGGACACTGCAGCAGCATGGTTAACAGGGTCAGGGGCCCCTCTGGGCAGACACCCAAGGACGGTGTGTTCAGGCTTCTGTGGCCCCCGGGCCTGGCCAGGCACCTTGGGCAGGACCTGGGCTGCTGATCCCTGGTGGCAGCCCTGGCAGGACACTGGTCCCCGGCCATGCAGGGGCAGGGGATCTCTGTGGAGGGTTCAGAGAGGAGCCCAGGGGACTCTCTCAAATCGATGTCAGTTTACACCTTAAAACCTGCAGGACTGTGGCCAGAGTGTTGACTGTTGAAGCAGCTGAGGGGCCTGTGTGTGTTCTGACGACACTGTCCACGGCCGGTATTGTTTAAAATCTTGCTTAGCTAAACGCCAACACTAAAGCACAAGCGCCCGGTGACCTCGCAGACAGGAGCCTCCTCCCGAGGCCTCCTGCTCTGCCTGTCCATCTGTGTCTCACCACCATGCCCCCAGCACAGGGCCAGGGTCCCCTGGCACTGCTCTCCCTGGAGCCCGACCTCCCAGCTGGCCCCCTGGGTGAGCACTGGCCTCCCTGGCACTGCCTGTGTCCTTGGAGGACATATGAAGGGGCCGAGTGTGGGCGCCCCCCTGGTCACTGCCGCAGGTTGCCTTGGCGCCACCTGCCCGTGTACCTTTGCCAGGTGGGGAACCCTGCTGTGTGCAGTGCAGCGGTCGCTGGGGGGAGCGTTTCTGCCTTTGCTGCCCTGAAGATGATTGGCTGCCCTCTGTCCTGGGAGGATCTCAGGGAGCAGACAAACAGCGGTCACCTGCCCCCCCGCTTCTCCACACCCCTCAGGTGCACAGGAGAGCTGGCCTTTCAGGGGACTCACCTGAACCAGTGCCTGCAGAGCCCTCACTCTGTCCCTCTCCCAGACCCTGCTGGATAGTCAGCCTGTCCCTCTCCTGTCACTCCCTCGCTCTGGCACACTCTGCCTGTTAGACATGCCCCATGTGTTCCCAGGAGAGCGTGAGCGCTGCCCTCGTGGACCACCTACTCCCCACCATCAGTGGGACCATGGCCCTGTGCCCTCTGTGGGACCACCGTCTCCCGTCCCTGACGGGGCCAGGTCCCCTCCCACAGCGTTCAGAGCCAGGCAGGTCCCAGGGGTGTGAAGCACACCTCCTGGCTTCGTCCCTGCACACAAGCTGCTCTTGCTAGTTGGTCGTGTCTCTCTGGAAAGATCCCCATCTTCTTGGGACGACTCTGCTGCCTCCCTCTGTGGCTGCCAGGTGTAGATGCAGGGCCCGCCCAGCACAGGACCCTCTCTCCAGTCTCTCAGGGCAGTGCACCTCTGTGGGCAGGCAGGGCTGGATGCCCCTGGGTTTCTTCCATCTCTGATGACAGGTGGCTCTGGGGCCCCGGGAGGGAGGAGAATCAGCCCAGGGGAAGCCACGTGCCGGGTTGGGCCATGAAGGGAAAGGCTTGGGTCTGGGGCCCTCAGTCCCGTTTCCGTGTCTGACCTGCAAATACCAGGTGAGTGCCCCTGGGTGAGCTGCCATTGGCCCTCTGTCCATTCAAAAGGGGACGAGGACTTACCTCCAAGGGTACTTTGAGAGGCAAATGAGGTGCTATGGAATCAAGGACATTCCAAAGCATTTGGTGTCTTCATACATAACAGCCAGCAAGAAGCCAGGCGCCGTCCGCTGGACGAGCCGGGAGGAGGGGCCGCAGGCTGGCAAAGCCCACGTCAGGTCAGCTCTGATGGCTTTTAGATTGTGGCTTTGTCAGTGATGATGAACCAGCACGAAGCAGATTGCCACTGCAGCACTGGTGGGGACGGCTGGAGAGGGCTGCTGTCCCCACACCTCAGCTCTCTCCTTCCTCCTCCCTCCAGCTCCTGGACTGACTTGGTGTCCGTCCGTGTGCGACGTGAAGCTGGTCAGGAGAGAAGCGGAGCCACCGTGCTCCACTAGAGAAGAGACAGGGACATTTAAGTAAGACTACAAACACTTGTTTCTATTGAATAAGAATCAATATTTTTAAATAATCTTTAGTTATAGAAAAATAATAGGACTGCAGGTACCGTGTGGTCTCCAGTGTGAAGAGTGAGGCCCCACCCTGCCACACTCCCTGCAGTGTCCACCCCTTCCTCAGCTGAGTGTCCCTCCTGGGTAGGTGCTCACCAGGACACGCCCCAGTGCTCATTCCTCTTAGTGACTAGGTCAGCTTCAGGCCTGGGGCAAGGACCAGGGGCTGGCCACTCCAGTGCTACTCCTCTGCCACCCCCTGCCCTGAGTCCACCTCCAGGGTGGCCAAATGGCCTGACTGGTCACCTAGTGAGCTATAGGCACAAACAACAGAGGCCGGGAGTGGAGGTGCTCCAGGTGGCTCATGAACTAGGAAGCGCTCGGTTTCCTATGGTGAGGGCTTGACTCAAGTGGCCCGGCTGTGCCCCAGGCTGTGCCCCCAGCTGCAGGAACCAGTCAGCAAGCAATCAACTTGGGCCTCATCCCTCTGTTTAAGGACATCACACAAGAGCTTCTCATGCCTCCTTATGGCTATCATTTCAGATGTGACTAACTGGAACAATTCCAATGTCCAGTGGCAGGCTGACCCTTCCTGGGGACACCCACAGCCACCTGTGCAGAACAGTCATGAGTCCTAATGGTGAGTCCCCACTCACGGCCAAACTCAGGTCAAGGTTCAAGATCACATTTACTGCATGGCATGTTTGGAGCTAATCTGCGAGTGTGTGCACACACGTGTGCATGCGTGTGTGAGTCAACCTCAGGTCTGTGAGCGCCAGCTCCTTCCCCATTTTCTCTGCCAAACGGCAGCTCACAGCTCACTGGCCTGTCTGCCCTGTCTCCTAGATGAGGGTGAGGGTAGTGACCACAAAATTCTGGGTCACAAATGGCGGCAGGAGCACAAGGCATGCACTCCTGGGGAACTGAGCACCGCTAGGCTCAGTGGTGAGGTTCCAGGAGAAACATGGCCGGCCTGGCACAGAGATGCAGGGGCGGGACGAGAGCTTCCCTGAAGCCAGCCCAGGAGGGCCTGCGCCCCGTCCTCGTGAAGCCAGCGCAAGGACTTGGCTCACCCTGGTGCTGTCCCATGATCTCTCAAGGGCTGGTCACAGGTAGGCAAGGCCTCTGGCTCGGCCTTTCCGAGTCTCCCCATGCACAGTGCCCTCACGACATCCAACCAGCCGCTAGCTGTCCTTTAGGTAACAGGCTCACTTTCCACAGGGCACTTGATTTCATTATTCACTCTGATGACGACCCAAAGCACGTATTTCTCTTTTTACAAAGTGAATTCAAATCTCTTTTCCACCACAACTTAAGTCTTTCAGAGTGTGTCTCCACTCTGGGGCACCAGGGCCTGCAGCCTGATGGCCACCACACACCTGCGGAAACCCGGGTGGGCCAGCAGCCTCCTTGTGCCCGGTGCCAGGCACTCCCAGTGTCCCCGAGACACGCCATCGCACTGGGCTATGGCATATTATTGTCCCTGTTTGGTCTTTCTGTCATGCCTTCCTTGATTGGGTGGCCTCATGACCCCACACGCTGCTGACCTGTGTGCAGACCTCATCTGGGGTCAGGTGAGAGGACAACCTCATTGTAGCCTCAGGTGCTCCCCACGCCTGGCTGGCCCTGGCCTCTGCTCTGGTGATGACTTCCCACCTCAACCCGCCCCAGCTCCTGGCTCCTGGCTCCCCGCTCTCTGTGCCTGGAGTCTGTCCTCCCAGGAGCAGGCAGGTCGCTCTCCTGGGACCAGAGCCCAGGCAGGTCCTGTGGCCTCTGTACCCACTCAGCTCCTCAGGACCCAGGAGGAGAAAAGGAGGAGAAAATGGTCACATTTGTGGTGGCTTTTGGCTGTCTGTCACCCTCTGGCTGTGGCCTGGCCTGGTCATGCTCTCTGCTTTGGCCCAGTGAAGAGTCCGTGTGTCTCTGATTCTAGCCCCGGGGTTGGGAAGGGGGTGAGAATGAGCCCCGCTCAGGCCTCCAGCTCAGGAGACCCACAGGGCTTGACCCCACTGGCTCTGAGGACAGCCCGGACACTCTGGACACCTCTGTGTCCTGCCTGGGCAGTGACATTGGATGGTGTGGTGTGGGGCAGAGTCTGCAGGGACAGACTGCTTCAAGATGTCATTTGCCACTGAAATCGCTTTCTTTAGAGTTCATCGCCCTGAAACTGTACGGGGAGAATGACATTGATAGCTACAACATTCTCTGTTCACCTACAGAGACTCCCAGTTTTAATGCTCTTGACTCTCAAATCAATTCATAGGCTTTGCCTCTACATCAGGAGAATGTTCCGGTTGTGATCCATTGAGGCCTTGGCTGCCTCAGTGGCGCCTTGGTCTGAATGTGCCCCCCAAAGGTGATGTGTCAGAAATCTGAACAGTGTTGGGGCGTGGACCTGTAAGCAGTGGTCAGTCAGCAGGGCTCTGCCTGGGGGAGGGGTCACAATCATGGTCTCAGACGGCTTTCTTAGCACAAGAGTTTGTTTTCAAAGTGAGTTTGGGCCCCTCTCACAACCTCTGGATCTCCCCCATGCCCCTTCCATCACGGGAGGACACAGGAGAGGGCTGGAGTGTCCTGCTGTCCTCGGGAGCCCTTTGGACTGCCTTGGTCCTCCCATAGGGGGATCTTGGCCTCTCCCAGCCCCGTCTTGCCTGCATGGTTCTGGGGGTCCCGACTTCTGGTCAGAGGCTCCGTAGGGGCAGAGATGTGTGGTTCCGGAGGGTTCCTTCTCGGCTCACCTGTGGGCTGCACGTGCTGACCCTTGAAATCACTGTAGAGTGCCCTTTGTCTACCTTCGTCTCTGGCCTCCCCACAACTGCAGCCCTGGCACCTGGACCCTTCCTTGGGGCTGTTCCTGCCCAGCATGGAGCTGCCCTTCCCCTCCTGCGAAGAGCGAGGGGTATGAGCTGCTCTGTAGGGTCCACAGCAAGGCCTGGTGTCTCTGGGGCTGGGTGTGCCCTGGGAGGTCCTCCTAGAGCAGAGCGTACCCCACACAGGGCTGGCCAAAGGGACAACTTAGGGACAGAGGGCTCCATGCAGGCGGCTTGGATCCACTTGTAAAACTCACCACAGCCCCTCAAGAAGGACTGGCACGGGTGGGTCCCAAGGACACCAGACACTCTGTCCCCTGGGATGCATTGTCTGACTCCTACTGCAAATGCAGCACCTGCCCTCCCCTGTGACCTTGAGTGGTGACAGACGCACTCCAGGACACAAAGACCCGACCCAGATGGGAGGCCTCAGGGAGAGTTTTGAGACGGCCCAAGACCAAGCTTCTTTTTGCAAGGAGACTCTGAAGCCGGACGAGCCTTGAGGAACCGGTGCCAGTGTGGAGTCAAGGCCACGCACGGGCAGCGTCGCTCCTCCTGACCACCCATGCCCAGGCTGGTCTCCAGCCCACCCACAAAGGGGGCCCAGGGGAGGGGGCGTCCACCTGCCCAGGAGCTCTCACCTGGCCTGCTGCGACTGCAGCTGCAGTGGGCCCTCGGAGGAAGGTCCCAGAGCCCCAGGCCCAAGCGGGGCAGCAGTGGCCATGCCTGGAGGCAGATGTGGACGTGCCGGTTTGCAGGAAGCTGTGCTCCTGTTCCCAGAGAGGGAAGAGTGTTCCCAGCAGCAGGACGAGGACAGAGCGGGGCAGAGCCCTGTGGCTTCTCCTACTGCATGGGTGTGACACAGCCATGGCCCCAGGACAGAGTGGGCAGCAGCGAGGCTGGACAGAGAGGCCTGCAGCTGTCCTAGCAGAGTGAATGAGCCCCTAGGTACTGGAGAGCTCCAGGCTCCTGCAGGGGCTGATGGAGGCGAGAACACTCTTGACTCCCTCGGGTAAGACTGGGAGAAGGCCTAGCTGGACGTCCAGGGAGCACTGGTCCACAGGGAGAGAGTAGAGGCCAAGGACAGCAGGAGGCCCCGGCCACAGGCCCGGCCTGCAGGCCCCTCCACCTGCACACCCTCTGTTCTCTGCTGGCCCTGTCCTTCCCTGTGTCCCGGAAGGATGGTGCTGCCAACCAACACCGCTGGCTTGTGCAGAGCTCACCCAGGAGAGTCCCCGGGAACGGCCAGGGAGAAGAGAGGCCCTCGTCCCCCCCTCACTGCTGCTCCACCTGCTGGCTGTGCTGCTGCATGTTCAGTCCTTCCAGGGTCCCCATGCCTTCAGGGACTATCTCCAGCGACGGGTGCTCTCTGGGTGGTGGCCACACCACTGCCTCCTTTGGTGCCTTCATGGGAGGGATACTGTGGTCCTGATGGCTGCCCTCAGGGCTTCCCCAGGCTTTATGTACCCACATCCCTTCAAACAGCCTATTGTTTAAAGTGCGGTAGCTCAGTTGTGCACCTCAGCAGAGGTATGGGGTGGCAGACACTGATCCCTGGAAGGCGTAAAGTCCTTACTCTTTCTACATATCTAGCACCGAAATGTATATAGCACTTAGCGGATATATGGTGTGTCTGATCTTAACATGTCATGGTGAGTAAGTTCAGAAAAATGTCTGAAAGGTTCCAGAGGGGGAAGGGATGATAAAAGAAAGGAAATTGAGAAGCTCTTTATGTTAGTCTGTTTTCCATTGCTATAATGAAATACCTGAGGCTTGGTGACTTCCTAAAGAAAAGAGGTTTACCTAGCTGACAGTTCTGGGGGGCAGAAGGCACTGTGCCAGCACCAACTTGGTGGGGCATGGACCCCATGGCAGATGACGTAGTGGGAGTGTGCGTGAGGGAGAGATCCCATGGGAGACTGGGAGCCAAGGAGCTGGGAGGGACCAGTCTTGTCCTTTGGTGACAGCCCCTGTGAGAACTGGCTGAGGGTCCCAGGAGAACTGAGGGCAGAACGTCCTAAAGGACCCACGGCGTCTCAGGACCGAGCCTTCTGTGTGGGGACCTCAGGGACCACTCAAGCCACATCCACAGCAGAGCACTTCAGGTGGCCAGAACCCGCGGCTTTGGCCTCAGGCCAAGGCAGGGAGGCAAGAGGACAGGAGGCCCCTGACAGGCCTGGGGGTGACGAGAAACTCAGGGACCCAACCTAGGGTCACGTGAAGTGACGGAAGGAGACTGGGGACACCACAGTGTGACCTGGGACAGTGACAGGCAAAGCAAGGGGCCAGCAGGAAGGTCAAGTGGACCGTCCTGGTGGAGGGCAGGGCGTGGCCTCTTCCTGTCGCTCCTGGGAGCCTGTCCCAGGGCCACGGTGGAGATCCACAGTGTCAGTGCACAAAGCCAGCTCATCCATGCACCATACTCCAGTGTCCCTGCCCGAGGTGCAGGTGACGCTCAGGGGCAGGAGCTCCTGGGAGCCGGGGCTCAGGGCCAGGCTTGTGGAGAGGTGGGCACTGAGGAGGACTGAGCACAGGTCTGCCTTCCAGCCTGCGAGGCCTCAGGGGAGGGTACTCAGGCTGCTCACAGGTGCCCAACGCTCTGGTGCCTCTCTGGCCAGTGCAGGAGAGGCAACTGGTCCCCTAAGGTCACTTTAAATAAAATCAGACATTCCCTCCTGGGCTCCACTGTCCAGTCTCTCTGCAGTGCCTCAGGAGGAGCAGGGGAGTGAGTTTTCTCCTGGATGGTCAGCTGTGGCTGTGGGAAGGTGACAAGGCCACACTTCAGGGCCTTTTTACCAAGTGCAGCAAGGACAGTGGAGCTGGCACCAAAAAATAATGGAGAGCCAAGCAGTGCTGGGCTGGGCCGGGCAGTGCTGGGCAGTGCTGGGCTAGGCCGGGCAGTGCCGGCAGCCGTGCGGTATCGGCTCATGTGTCAGGGCGAGGATCCACTCTGCTACACCGAGCTCCCTCCACGTGACCTTCTTCCCTGAATGCCCAACACCAGCCATCCTGGGCGAGGACTGCATGGGCAGGGGAGGTGGCAGCCTCAGGGCCACCTCAGCCCCAGGAAGGGCACACTGTGGTCAGGCACGGCTGCCACGGCAGGCAGGATGGCAGTGCCAACAGTGTGGAGGGCCCACCCACAGCAGGCCGGGGCTCTGAGCGGGGCCGTGCCTGGGCTGAGCTGTGCGGAGCCGGGGCCTGGGGACCATTTCCCCGGTGGTCCCCCAGCCTTTGCAGGGAGGGGATGCAGATAAGGCTCAGATGAACACCTCCTTGTTTTCAAAGCCTTTTCACCTCATTGGAAAAAAAAAAACAATCAACTTTTTAGCCATGAGCTGGCTTGAGGGCATTCCCTGGACGTAGAACCTGGAGGGGATTGCAGCCTGTGGTGCTGGTGAGTATTTAACTTGGAGGGTTCCGGCCGCCATCGGGTCTGCAGTGTCTCCTTCAGAGATTTCCTTTCAAATGGGGCTGATGAGGCAGGGCTGGGCACGGAGTCCAAGCCCAGGTGTTGACCCTGCAGGAACCGCTGGCTGTCAACTCCAGTGTCACATCTGCCTTGCGGGGCTGCTCCTGACCTCCGGTCACTCCTGAAGACGTGCAGACATTCACGAGGGTGCTGTGCATCTCTGGGGCACCGCTGGCAGCTGATTTCATCTGACCTCCTCTGGTGCGGAGCCCTGGGCACCCTGGCTGGGGAGCGGGATTCTGGCCATCCTGCTGCTCCACATGATCCGTTATTGCTTAAATTGAGTTTCTACAGGAAACCCTGAGGCCAGCGAGGCACCCGCCCTGTGCTGTCCGATGCCAGGCAGCCATGTGTTCGTGCTTGGTGCTGGAGAGCACAGGCAGTAGGGCTTGAGGTCCCATGGGTCAGGGACCCAAGCACAGCACCCCAGGTCTGTGGGTCTGCAGCAAAGTGCCAGCCTGGGCAGGGTCTCCCTGCGGCCTCCGAGCCCATGTTCCTGTCAGCAGTGCTCACTCCTGGGCTAAAAGCTAGGGGCCTTTGATGCCCACAGGCTGATGACTGGCGGTCACTACCTAGGGCAGCTCACGGCCTCCCAGCACGGTGGCTGGTTTCCTGAAAGTGGCAAGGGCGAGTCTTTGAGGGGGCAGACATCTGGTCATCAGGACATCCCTCACCTTTGTCAGGTTGTACTGTTTAGGAGCAAGTCACACCCCTCTGCCCACGAAGGCGGGGACCATGAGGGGAATGGGACACCCTCAATTCTGTCCCCCAACTCCATCTTTTAAAAGACTGTGACATTTGCTTGACATTAAGTCCCAAAGATGGTCATCAGCACCTGAGAGCTTTTTGGTCGCAGTCACTGGGGCTGGCCCAGGGGCCTGGGAAGGTGCTTTGCAGAGCTCTGGTAGTTCAGACTGACCGGAGCATACCTGTCCTTTGCTGGTTGTCCAAGCGCCTGTCACTTCTGCACAGTGCTGACGATCTTTCGGGAGCCCTTCAGGGTGGGCAGCCTTGTTGGAGAGGTGCTTTTTCTGCTTGGTGGTTTCAGCCACCAGGAAAACTGACGGGTGCCAGGCCCGTGGGGCCAGCCCTCCCCAGAGGCCGCTTGCCTTGGCCCATCGGACTCTGCACACCTGAGACAGGGACCTGAGCCCTGGCACGAGGACATGAGAAAGAACTGGTGGTCAATCAGCAGGGGGAGGGTGCTCACCCACCCTCCTGCCAGGAAGGAATGGCGTGTCCTGCTCTGAGCCTGCAGATCTTCTCCAGGGCCGCTGGGGACTCTATGACGGACCCCGCAGTCTGCAGCAGAGGCAGGGAAAAGCCACATTTTTCTCAAGGTGGTCATATCCTAGCTCTGCACGTCACTGAGGACATGAGGCATGGTGTGGAGGATGCCTCTGGCCCTGTGGACTCGGACATGTGGTCAGCCTGAGCTTGTGCAATGAGGAACTCAGCGTCACATGAAGGGTGGCATTGGCTCCCGGGTCAGAACTGGCAGCACTGGCATGAACAGAAAGCCTGTCAACCTGAGGGTCACCAGTGGGTCCTGCCCTCTTCCAGCCCGAGCCGGGACAGCCAAGGAGGGGTTCACCTCACAAACAGCTCCAGGTTCAGCCCCCGGCTGAAGGTAGAGAATGATTCTTGCTCCTCGGGTTCCATTTCCTTTCGTAGTGATTGGAGATGGTCACTCTTGTCCTCTCGTGGCTTGGACCTGTGCTGAAGGCTCGGCCGCCAGCCTGTGGCTACTGGCCATGGTGGAGACTTCAGAGGAGGGGCTCCCTCCTGGGAGGAAGAAGGCCGAGTGGTCACGTCCCGAGGGGAACCTCTTCCTCTGATTCCACCTTCCCTTTCTGCCTCCCAGCCTCCCTCAGGGGAGCAGCTCTGTCACCACGTGCCCCATGTCACTTTGCCTCACCTCAGGCTCCAAGTGAGGGGCCAAGTGCCTATGGACGGAGGTCACTGAAACTGTGGCCCCAAAGAAGACCCTCCTCCTCTTTCTCTTGCATTTTGTCCCAGTGACAGGGGACAGCTGAACCCGGCCTCTCCACCTGTGGCTGGACCCCACCTCCCCAGCTGTCTGTCACCCTTCACACTGGACCTGTGCTGCGCTCCCCTGCTCCTCTGCTGCCCCCCCCCACTGTCCTGCCAGGGTCATGTGTTTCTGCAGCTGCTCCAGGCCACGTGCCTCCCCAGCTCCCGCAGCGTCTGCCCCGCTCCCAGAGGCTTTGAGACCTTCTTAGGTTTGCACTGGACGGGAAACCACTCAATCATCCAAGTGCAAGTCCCCGGGGCCACAGGCAGTCACCCGGGAGCCAGAGCGTTGTGTAGACAGGAAGCTGAAAGGCAAGTAGGTAGATAATAGAGAGGGATGTGTGCAGGTTTATTTTAAATTCCTCTCAATTCCATGCACAAGGGAAGCTCTAAGAAAATATCTACCCATTGATTACGTTGAATATTTCAAGGATAAAAAGAACTGCACTCAGACAACCTTCTTAGGTACATTTTCACAAAATTTATCTCCTAACTTCTAAACATTATCCTGTATTTTTCTTATTTTTTCTTCTAAGTGCCAGATTTCCCAGTTGACAATTTAGGGGTGGAGATGAGAATCAAAACTTAGAACATGATCCAACCACTAAGAAACCTGCCCCTCCCAAGGCGAGTTCTGTTCTAATGTGCAAAAAGGCGGTTCTGCTACCGCATCCTGACCTGCTATGGATTGCTTGTCTGAAACTGGCAGAGCACTGAGTGCTTGGAGTCAGGCTGGGCACTCCTGACCACCGAAGGACCTGCCCTAGGGGCCACTGCTGGCTGCCCCGCCCAGGACCCTGCCCTTCCCCCTGCAGTAGTGTCTTTCTGGCTTCCTTTGGAGACTGTCCTGGCCAACCCTAGGTCTGTGGGCCCAGGCCCAGGCCCACAGCCATGGCGCAGGGGTGGTCCGGGTCAGGCCAATCTAGATGCCAGGCCCCTTGCCCTGGGGATGAAGCTGGAAAGTGATGTCCCTGAGCAGGTCCCGGGCCTCAGCCCCTCTGGAGGAGGAGCCACCAGCCCCTCCAGTGGGTGAGCACCAGTCTCTTCTATGCACT
Organism: Marmota flaviventris; assembly: GCF_047511675.1. Taxonomy (NCBI): domain Eukaryota; kingdom Metazoa; phylum Chordata; class Mammalia; order Rodentia; family Sciuridae; genus Marmota; species Marmota flaviventris. The sequence goes on from NC_092501.1 coordinate 2,385,353, forward strand.
TCCCCTTTTCCAAACTGATTAAAGAATTTTTCATTATATTCCCTCAAGGAAACCACAGCTCACCAACAGCATTCGCCACCACCCATGTTCCCTTGAGCCAAGGCGAAGGGGTCCCTGTCTCAGTACACTGCTGTTCAGTCTTGGCCGTAGGCCTGGTAAGGTAAGAAGCGAGTCCATGGGCCGTGTCCCCGTGTCCCTGTACACTCACAAATCATGAACTCCTCATCCGTACATTGATGAGTAATTTTAGAGTTGAAATAACTTTAGAATTTTTTTGTCAAGTAATCACTACACATAAACTAAAATTGTCTGAGGCTGAGGCTGGAGAATCACAAGTTTGGGGCCAGTGTGGACAACTTAACAAGACCCTGCCTTAAAATAAAAAAATAAAAAGAGCTAGGGGTGTAGCTCAGTTGTAGAGCACCCTGTGTTCAATTCCTACTAGCATAAAATGAAAGAGCAAGCAAATAAGAAAATGAATGAATGAATAAAATCGCCTGCAATTAATTTATAGAGTTTAGATGATGGCACCATTTAAGATTATATCTTTTGTGTGCGAGAAGAAAACCAAATCCTGCTTTTACTTTGGAATAAATTAGATTAAAATAATCATGCTCAAGGCAGCCACTGACCACAGATCAACCACAGCAATAGCCACTCTGGGGATAGTGACTCTCTAAGAGTGGCTGAGAGCCATGTGTGGCTCCCAGACCCAGGATCAGCCCTGTGCCTAGTCACAGGGAAATGAGAGGTAGGAGTGGAGCAGCTTGGGAACTCGTGGCTGAGAGGCAGGCAGAGCCTGTCAGAGACATCAGGTGGGCAGGGTCCAGGGCTGGGCTGGGCTGGGCCCCAGGGGATGTGCACCAGGGGTAGGGTAGATCCCAGAGGTCAGGGCTGCAGATGACTGTTAGGACCAGTCCCAGAGACAGCAGCCGCAGGTGGCTTGCCACCTGGGACCCCAGGGTGCAGACAGAGCCTGATGGGCATCCTGGCCAGGTGCACAGGCAGCTCGGCCAGTCAGCTGAGCCGCTGTCCATGTTCTGGGCATGGCCAGGGAGCTGCTGCAGGTACAGGCTGATGGTGGAGGTGCCGCAGCCCCCGGCAGGCTGTCCAGGCAGAGAGCCCCGCCTGAGGAGCAAAGGGGCCCAGGCCCAGGACAAGGCTGGGAAACATGAGCTGGCCTGGGGAGCACCCAGCCAGGCCTCTTGCCCACAGGACTGCAGCCAAGAAGGGGCAAGCAGTGGCTTCAAAATGCTCTGGACTTGCGCTGCTTCCTGAGTCCCAGAGAGGGAGGCTGATCTCAGGGCATGCTGTGGGCTGCCTCCCGCTACCCTTAGGTAAAGGAGGGACAGCTCCAGGATTGGGAACAACAGCTGGGGGGCTCATCAGCCAGCTTCTTGTGACCCCACAGCCTCCAGATGAGAGTCTTTCCACAACCCTCCCCTTCGGCAGGCCGACACCTGGTGGGCACCAGGCAAATAGAACATCTTTCTCTGCTCAGCACAGCGCTGGCAACCCTCAGAAGTTCCCGCAGGGGAGCAGGAGCCGCAGCACACAGAGCTGGCTGGGAGCCTCTTTCTTGAAGCCAAGAACTGGAAGGGCAATGCTCTCAGGGACAAATGCCCACCCCAAAGGAGGGGACATGGGAAGCCTTGCCCCTGGGCCTCTCCTCTGAACATTTGCAGCCACCATCATACCCACGGAGTTACTGTCCTGAATTTACACTCCACACGGGTTCCAGAAGAATCTCAAGCTTAGAGTTGGAAATCAGTAGCAGGATGATTCATCCCCAAGAGCCTGTCAAAAACACATGATTCCTCCAGAGCAGAGTGCCTTCCACCAGGCCTCCGAGAGTTCTCCCAAGTGGAGCTCCCTCAGACGCGAGCTTGCAGCCAACGATCGAATTAAATAATGTGAAAGCCCCAGTGGCAAGAGGAAACAGGATACCAGGAGTAAAAGCTAACAGCTATCAAAGACAGGAGAAGTGGGTTTGCATAGCTTGCGCCTATTAGAACGACGGAAAGCAGAATATAAAACCATGTTTCGTGTTTCGCGTAAAAAAGGGAAGGGGGTGTTGAGCATGGGAGCAGGGCCTTGGGAGTCGGATGGCGAGGCACCCACCACACTTGGCCTCTCTGCCATTTAGGCAGCAGTCCCAGCAGGACCCAGGCGTCCCCTGTCTGACCGCTCCCCTCTGGTGTCAGTGATGCTGAGCCCCTTTCCATGGCCTGCTGGTCTCTACGCACCTCTGGAAACTTCCGTTCTGGTCTTCACCCATTTATCAGTTGTTTTCCTGCTACTTCTCCACCCACCCCCGAGGCCTTTTCCTCTCATTGATTGCTTCCTTTGCTGTGTAGGGCTTTCTAGTTTAATGCAGTTCTATTAGTGGAGGGGGTGGAGGTGGGACCTAATACACCCCCAGCTTCACCTGCCCTTAACTGACTCATAACCGCTAACTTTGGAGGTCGCGGGCGGGCAATGCATTACTAATTAGTCTCCCCTGGGTCTGCTATAGATCTCACCCCTGACGTGAGGGCCATGATGACACCAGTGGCCTGGGTGACCCTCCAGGGACCTGAAACCCCGACACTCCCCTTGGGTCGGCAGCTGTCCCTGGTGGCTGGACTGGGGTACGGGGCTTGGCCCCTCGGCCTTCATATCCTGCCCGCCCGTCTCTCTGCTGCCTTAACCCCTGGGGCAGGTTCTACTCAGTGCTGCCATAGACGGTTGGGCACCTGAGAAGTGTTTTGTCAGAACTGCGACATGGGCGGACTGGACCTGGGCTGCCTAGTCTCTCTCCCCACCTGAAGGCCAAAGACCCCGCCAGCCACCATGACGGGAGTGAGAAGAGGGGCAGCCGCGTTCCTGGGAGAGCGCTCCTTTCCCAGGACAGACTTGCCCTCCCTGCCCTGTCACCTCGGCCCTCCTGGCTATCCTCCGCTGTGCCCCAGCCCTCCCCCTGCAGTGCAGAGGATGACTTGTGAGCAGCCCTGTTTCTCCATTCTTTGTCCCAGCTCGGCTCTGGGACACTGGTTCTTTGTGGAATGAGCCTCCACCAGGGCCTGGTTGGAGTTCCCTCTGTCCGTGTCCACTTCTTTGGCTGTGTCCTTGGGTCAAATCCACACTCTTTGGCCAGACCAACGTCTGGGAGATCTTCGTTGCTTCCTTCTGGCTGTAGCTCCAAGTCTCCCCGGGGTCATTTCATCCACCCCAGTTTACTGAGCCTGGTGCAGAGCAGGGCTCCTTCTTGGCATGTGGGTGCCCAGCTTTCCCGTCACCGTGTATGGCAGGGACACCCTCCCCCATTTGGCTTCTTGGCACTTTCGTAGATTGGTTGACTCAGTTTCACGGAGCTTTCCGCTCCCTGTTCTGTTGCGCTGTCCTGGGGGACTGCTTCCCTTTGGGATGTGATCCCAGACTAGGAAGGGGCACTCCAGCTTGGCTGTTCCTACTCAAGACTGCTTTGCTCTTTGGGGTCTTTGGAGGCTCCCTATGAATTCTGGGTTTTCCTTTTCTGCTTCTATGAATCATGACTCTGGAATTTTGATAAGAGTTGGATGAAATCTGTAGACTGCTCTGGGTACAGCAAGCATTTTAGTAACTGAAAGAACTTTGACTGGTTTAAAATAAACTGAGTTTCAAAACCTCAGCAAGTAAATGAATTAAAGTTAAAGTGAGAACTGTAGAAGAGGAAATTCAGTGAACTAGAAAATAAATCTTAAAAATTACCAACAATGTGCCTGGGAAAGAAAGAAATGGAAAGTAAGAGAAGAGGGCGGAGTGAGGAGCCCTGACCAGGACCCTCGTGGGACGGAGGGGGAGACCTGAAGGAAGGGGAGAAAGTGCACTGTGGACGAGAGCCAGCAACTCTCTGATTTATCAAGGAACAGTAACTGTTAATAACAGTACGTTGCAAGCCTTTAAAGGCAGGATAACTAAACACAGCATGACACCGTCCCCATCGAACCGCAGGGTAGTTAAAACCACAGCACAGCACGTGAAGAAAGAGCAATCCTAGAGCAGCCAGAGAGGACCACCCTGGGGAGCAGCAGCCGTGGGGGGGGGGGCGTGGCAGGTTTCAGGGGCACTTAGCACCCTGGGGCCTCACCATGGGGATTCTGGACTGCAGGGCTGTGGGGACAGGGTCTCAGAAGGTCTGAGATGCAAGGGACATGCTGTGTGACAAGAGGGGAAGGTGGCTAAACCTATGCAGGTGAAGCAGGCCACAACAGCAGCCTTGATTTCTGGTGGTCATTTAGCAAAACCGGGGTCAGGCAGTAGCCTGTGGACAGGGAGATGGAGCCAGCTGGACTCCCCAAGGCCTCATGCTATTCCGGCAGAAGATGGTCTGCTGCTGAGCTTCAGTCTTTGCTCAGCATCAAGTTAAGTTTCCAGGATAACCATGAAAATTAGTGCAGGGGTCCTGGGGAGGGGAAAGGCAGAGTGGCAGGAGGCCCAGGGCCCTGTGGACCCTGCCCACCAGGCTCTGGGGCAACGGCGAGAGTCCAGGAGAGCTGACAGCCCTGTGCACACAGCTCCCACGGAGCGCGCACCTTGCCCACACACCCGCCTTGGTCACCTCTCACAGTGCTATTTTTCTCGTCTCGATACTGTACCTCGATTTTCTTTTCTAATATAACAGTAATGGATTTACATTATTCTGTAGCCCATCACTGTCCCTAGGCTGTTAGACAAAACGCTCTGAAATCATGGTTTCTGCTCTCACCCCAGATGCATGCAGGGTGAATCCGTTTCACCTCTGTGTTGGTTATTGACATTAAGGAAGATGGAGCAGGCTTTGCAGCCGAGAGTTGGTAAACTTCAAGGGCAAATTCTCTCCTTTGTTCTCTGTTAGAATTGTCAGTAGTAGATAAAGAAGTTTGACATAATAATAGTCTTTCACAGACCCTTGGTGGTGACTCTGAAGAGGATTTGTGTGTGTGTGTGTGTGTGTGTTATTCATATTATTGCAATTGGTCTTCTCTAGCTTTTCAGGCCCTGAGGTGGAATGTCAAACCCTCAGGATGACATTCTGCAGAAACCAAACTCTTTTGTATTCAACCCGGAGCTAATCATCTTTAATTATTTTCAAAATTAATTTTCTTCCTAGAAATGTTATTTATTTCTTAATACATCAAGCTGTCAATACAAGTGATTTGTAAACTGGAGGATTTCACGAGTCTTAGCTTGGGGGAAAAGAGATGGTATAATATGAATAAGGACTGATTTTTCTGTTTGAGTTATAAGCCTCATCGAGACTGCAGACAAATGTGGGTGGATTTCTAGGGTACATCTCCATGTTCAGGATATTCTCCGCACTGTTTTATCTTTGACCAGGAAGAAGCTATCCATAGGAACTTTGTATTTTTGAGAACATATTCCTCTCAGTGAAAAGGGAGTGATACTGGCAATATCAGAAGATTGTTATTGAGCTTAAAAAAGCTAATGTAGAGGAGGAAATGTGCATAATTTAATTCTAAGCATCTAGTGGCACTTATAAATCAATTTATTTTGACAATTTTTAACAAGATCATTTTTGGTATCCAAACTCAAGCCAATTAAGTCTTTTATTTTAATCACTCCTACCATTAAATCATCACGTGATCCTAAGTAGTGTCTGACTTCTTAACCACCAGAGCGACATCTCCCAGGCAGACACCACAAGAGTCCTGGTGCTCGGGAGGACCCTCAGGTGTAGCTAGCAGCCATCACTGCAAAGGAGTGGCCTCCCAAATGGGGTGAGGCTATGGGCTCCTGCAGCCTCCAGGGCAGCCTAGAGAAGCCAAGCTGCAGACTCACTTGCTCATGGAGGACAGAGACCCTGCAAGGGAATAGGGGTGGGGCAGCCAGACACTGAGTGAGCCAGCTGACCCCAGCACAGGGTAGCAATCCCGACGGCCCAGGCACTACAGAGGAGCAGCGGCTGCGGTGCCATGGCCAAGGATGGAGGTGGCAGGGTGGGGTACAGGACAGAGGGTGGGGCAGCACCTGCCGTGCTCAGGGTAAGGCTGGCTGTTAAGGTCTGTAAACAAGTCTGGATGGCGCCTGGCATTTTGCCAGAGGGAGTGGTTTGTGAAGTAACGCCAGCGAGCCATTAAGTGTGGAGATTCCTGATTGGTTGACTGCTGTATCTAGTTTATGCTAATTAGATAAGCTGTGTGGAATGTATAAATACCTCTGTTGTCCTACAATAAACGGCTCCCACTCCTGCTGTATCAGTCTACACAAGTTGCTCGTCACCCCCTGGTTATTTTGCTGCAGCCGGCCTGCGGCAGATGGCTACGGCCATCTCTGCCATCAGTGGGTCAGAACCCGGGGTCTGCGGACACCTGTGTGTTCGTGTGGGAGCTTTCCTTCCTCCACCACCTTGCAAGGGAACAGCTTTGGGAGCATCCAACCACCGACGGAAGGATGAGTGAAAGACCCCAAGCCAAGGCAGCTGGTGGGGCCTTGGGGCCTTGGGGGGGTAGAGTCATGGGTGAATGATTGGGTGTGGGGCCACAGGACACACGAATACCTGATTCGCCCACTTGCAGGTCCCTAGATGGAGCCACCCCAAGTCTGAAGAGCCAGCCTCCCTGTGTGGAGCTCCACCGGAGGAGTGGGTCTGGGGTCCTGGGCTGGGTTTGAGCTGAGCCACTCAGGACGAGCACAGTCCGTTCCCAGAGCCCTTGGGCTCACGCCTCCCCCAGAGTCACAGCGCAGCCCTCTCCCCTCATCCACACTGGGCTGTGGCTGCCAGACCCTTCCCAGTGCTGCTCCAGACTCCTGGCAGAGCAGCAGGCGATCCCTCTGGGGGCCTCCCTGAGTGGGGAGGGCAGGCAAGCGTCCTGCCCTGATCCAGAGCCCACTCTTCTCTCAGCACCCCTCATGTCCTCCTGTGGGAGCCAGGGGCACCCTCTGTCCTATCATGATGTGACAGGAGTGTCCCCAGCCCCGGCTGCTATCCCATTAAGCTCCCTGTATCCAGTGGTGGGAGACCACAGAAAAATCCTCCCGGCGCACTAAACCCTGCTCCACGCCTCCATGCACAGAGCCAGGGAAAGGCCGAGGGTCTCTGCTCCCCACCCACTGGCTCTGCTTTTAGCTCTCCCTGATGGGACATCAGCCGCGGAGTGGCATCCTCACCTCAACCCAGGGCAACCCAGCAGAGAGGGTAAGGCCATGGATCCTTAGGCCACTCTGCCTGGGTTCAAATCCCAGCTGTCACTTACTACTGTGGGAGCAAAGGAAAGCTGGTCTCTCTGAGCCTACGTCACACTCGACACCCGTGCCTCCCAGATCCTTCGCTCTGTGTGGCTGGACCCAACCAGGCCCACGTGACGCTGGCCCAGGGCATGGGGCCTTGGCTTCCTGGGTAGGCAGCAGCCCACGGCGTGGACTTTGGCCAAGAGAGCAGTCGACAGGAGGACACAGAGCAGAGGGCTGTGTCTGCATTTTCCTGTCCGAGGGTCTTCTTGGCTGCCCACTGTCTTTCGTGTTCTTCTCTCCCTGATCCTTGTCCTTTGGTCCTGGGCTTGCTGCCCTGGGGTCACATCCTCTTTCAGTCACCGTCACAGGTCACCATCACACTTCCTACAGCCTGGGGACTTTGAGGAGTGGACGTGTCCTCACAGTCCTGGAGGCAGGAAGTCTGAGGTCAGGTGCCAGCTGGTCATTCTGCTAAGGGCCCTTCCTGGCCTGCAGACGTGGACTTCTCTCTGGGTCCTCACGCATGGACAGGGAGGGCTTTTCCTCTTCCTCATAAGGCTGCCAATCTTACTGGCCTGGGAGCCCTCCCTGACCTCACGTCACCTTCATTACCTGCTTTTGCCTTGTCACCTGACACAGTCACATGGGATCCCGGGCTTCAACACGCCAAGGGCCAGGGGACAATCCTGGTCACAGCAATGAACATATTATCAAAACGTGATTTTCCTTTTAGCTCTATTTATGCTTGGTTCTTTTTATTACAAGTGGATCCATCATCCCAAACAAAAATTAGGAATCTGACCAAAAATACCAACTTCTTGCCTGTGCTGGCCCTAACTACTCCTTCCCCTGATCTCCCTTGACCAAAGTGGGCATTATCAAGTCCATCATTCTTTTGTTTCTCTATTTATATATTTCACATATTTTTCCTAAAGTCGTATATTTTTTAACTTTATAAAAATGGCGCCCTCCTGCCTGTGCCCTTGGGGACTGGGCTGTTCTCCACTGTGAGCTCTGCGGGGAGGGCCTTGCGCTGGTTCACTAGGCTGCTCTAGGACACTGCGCTGAGCGCCTGTGTCATCCTTTCTTGACCCACTCCACCCTGGCCGCCGTTTGGCTGATCTCCGGGTTTTAGCTGTTGCTAGCTGTGCTGCTAAGGACTAATGCATCTCTGATTGTTCATGTGCAAGAATTTCCTTGGGCGGTCTAGCCAGGACGGGCGTCTGTGGAGTGGATCAGGAGTATCTGACCTCAGGAACCATTGTGGGACTGTTTTCCAAAGCAGTTGTGGTGATCGCCACCCTACAGCCACGGGACCCACCTGAGAGCACACCATGCACCACCATCGTCCACATGTCCACCAGGCAGGCAGGCCTCCCATCGGGGGGCATTCTCTCTCTCTCTTGCTAAACAATCCCCAGGGTCATGGGGATGCTCAGGAGGAAGCTGAGCACCAGGCAAACACAGAGGGTTTTTATTGTGGTCTGAGCAATGCACAGAGTGGGTATTTGTTAGAATTTTTGGACAAAGCCTTATGTTAGGGTCCAGCATGTACAGATGAACAGAATAGCCCCTTGGGGAGCCACCGTCTAGTTCAAATTCACTGTCGGTGTAAGATAGGAATCCACTCTCAGGACTTAGCACAGTTCCTCAGGCCCTCCCGGGGTCGTGGGAAACGTGGGGCAGGTCCAGAGCTACCTCTCTGAGAACTTGAGCAGCCCTCTGAATGGCCTGAGCCTTGGGTTCTCCTCTCCACCAGGTGGACCACTCTGCGGAGCTCCCTAGGGAACTGGGCCAGGCCACAGCAGAGGACACTTGTAAGCCAGCTCCCACCTGGCCACGCCCTCTATGTCAGCTGGGACGGACTGGTTTTCAGGGCCCTGTTAACAGCACTTCCTAAACACACCTCTGTATAGCTGGAGTGACCACTGGTCGGGTGAGTGAGTGGCCACCCCCTTGCCGTGAAAAAGCCTCACGACCTGCCACAGGTGTCCTATGCCTTTGGGGTAGAGCAAACACCCCAGAGGCAGGACTCCAGGGGCCATTGCCCCCTGCATCTGTCTATCTCCTGATTGGGGAACAGAACACACCATCTCTTAGGGCTCCACAGAGGCTCAATTCTTTTTCTCATGATCATAAACCTGATCCCCCCCACTCTGCCGCCTTGTGACTGGCAACAAAGAACAGACTCGTAATGGCAATAATATCAAATTAAGTTTGCTGTGCACATTTATCACAGAACTTTGATTTAGGTGTGTCGCTTTGTGGGCCCCTGTGTTTCATTTCCAGCATGTACAAACCACTCTGTATTTTAGCACCTCAAGGTCAATGGACACGTAATTTAACATCCTAACATAATAACATATTGATTAATGCAAAGAAAACAATCCTTCTCAGAAGAGGTTCTTGTTTCATCTTGTATGAATGTTCAAATGCATCGAATTGCCTGGTAGACTAGCTGGGACTGGGTTTGTGAGGAGCTGCTGGGGGGAAGCATTAACTAACAATCTCAGACAGCACATTTACCAGCCAGGAGTCCCCGTGGTTGGAGGGGAATGACAGATGCATGCACGCCCTTTAGTAACCTCAGGAACCGGAATGTGCTGAGAAGCAGGGGCTTCCATCAGCAGGTAGGTCCAGTGTCTTTACTGACCATTCTCAGAGCCAGGGCCAGACAGACATGACAAGACAGAGAGCACTTTAAGAACCAAGATGGTAGCTCTGAGAAAATTCTATGAAGCCACTTCCAGGCGGTGTAAGCGGCACCTCACGTCCTTGGGTGTTCTGCAATCAGCCAGGGTGGGCAAGGCCGCTTTGTAGGCATCTGTGGAGGCTCTTTCTCACCACATTGCTCAGAGTCCCCTGCAGCTTCCTACGAGCAGCAAATGGGGTCAGGAGAAACCCAGAGCTTGTGTGCATCTGCCTCGGCTAGACAGCAGCCCAAGTTGCGGGTCCACCAGAGGGATCCGCAGCACTGGGCACTTTGAACATTCCCCAGAAAAAAGATTTACAATTCAATCTGCTTCCTAGAGACTGGACAGTGAGCCCAGATCATATTTGCATGTAGAGCCAGGATGTAAAGTCTGCGGGTGCCAGGCCAGCTGGGGGACGCCCAAAGGCATTTGGTGAGAGGGCAAGAAGTCAGCGTTAGAATTTCTTGGACTCAAATAGCTCAACAGGTGGAGACTGTATTTCTACCAAATGCTTGGCCAGAATGCACTCCCTGCTGGTGCCTGTCTTGTGCCTAATAAGTGACAACAAGAGTGTTTGCATGGCTCTCCTCGCTGTTCTGATAGAGCTGGCAAGGGTACTGCTGACACAGTGAGTGCTGAGGAGAGCTTCCCCCAGGACAGCCCAGGAGCAGGGCCTCCCCGCAGCCATCCTGCGGTTCCACCAGGGCCTCCCGCCACCCTCTGAGAACTAGCTGACAGGAGGAGGGTGCCTTGTCCCTCCCCACCCACACAGACCCCTCTGGCAGGTTCTGAGCCATCGTCCTGAGCCTGCAGAATGACTGCAGATCAGAGGTGGCTGCAGCAGCGGTCGGACACCAGAGGCTCAGAGGAGGAGATGTGCACTGGACTTTCCTGGAGCCTGTCATGGCAGGGGGACCTTAACTGTGCTGGTGTTCAAAGCTGTGGCCCTATCCCTTTGCCTCAACTATGGTGGGTTTGGGACACTGGCGTTTTGTAAAGATCCTGGGTGATCACCATGAGCTGTTGAGACCGAGAAGCCAGGGCTGAAGCAGATTCTGTTCTAAGCCACAGCATAGATGAGGTGGCTCAAGAGCAGCTGTCCTGGGATTGAGAGTAAGTGGAGGCACAGAGGACTCAGCAGGTACAGTGAGAGATTTCAGGTGTCACTCTGACTGGCCTAAAGGGGGACTCGGCATCTTAGCTTATTTTGTGTTACTATAACAAAGTATCTGAGACAGGTAACTTACAAAGTAAAGAAGTTTATTTGTTGATTCTTGTGGCTAGAGGGTGTAAGTAGCATGGTGCCAGTGATCTGGTGAGGGCCCTTGCTGTGTCACACATGATATAGAACTGGCTATACCAGAAGCAAACCTGAGGTAGATTGCTCTATAACCACTGGCCTCCATGAGAACTCACGGATTCCCATGAGACCTGTCATCCCTCCATTCATGAAGGTCAAGCCTTCAAGCCTATGCACCTCCCACTGGGCCTGTCCCCTCAATATCTTCACCCTGGGGACCCAGGTTCCAGCACACGAGTCACTGGGGGACATGCTCAACCCACATCAGAGATGCAGCGTTGGAGATCAGGTAAGGCATGACTCCTGTGTGTCTGGGGCGCTCGGGAGAGGCAGGGGTTCCATCAGTGGCTGAGACCTACCCTCCAATGTGGGCAGCATTACTCAATCCCCTGAGGGTCAGCACAGGACAGAAAGGTGTCCTCCTGAGCGAGGAAGTCCACCTTCTCCTGCACTTGGCCCAGAGCTCCTGCTTCTCGGCCTTTGACTCAGATCAGAATCTATGGCACTGGCTCCCCAGTCGTCAGGCCTGGGGCTCATGGAGCCATTACACCAGCACTTTTGGTCACAGACATCACATTGTGAAATGTCTTGGCCTCCAAAATCATGTGAGCTGATTTTCATGATGAAGTCTCGTGTGTGTGGACAGGTGTCTTTCCTGTCAGTTCTGTGGCTCAGGAGAACCTGCCTGATACAGCGCTTCAGGCCAAGCTTAACCCAGGGAGAAGACCTCAAGCAACACAAGCCGCCTCACCAGGTCCCCAGGCCAAGTCCCAGACGTCCCAGGGCTACCTGCTGGCTGTGATCCAGTCAGGCCTCTGCACTTTATGATTGATTCAGTTGCCTGAGTGCAGGTGCCTTGTGGAGTGTGCTGCCAGGGACCCACAGGGGGAGATGGTGGCCCATCCTCAGGGACCCCATGGGAGGGGGCAGTGGCAGGATTACTTTCTGGGCACATCTTATTGCTTCTCACTCATGTACAACGTGGTGGCCGAATATCAAGGTGCTGGTCACAGCACTTGTGGGTCTTGGTAAAAGTTCCATTTCTGGCTTGGCATTGAAGGGTCTGCGGATGTGCCAGGAAGGCACGATGGCTGAGGCCTTGTGCCAGGGAGCTCCCTGCAGGTTTGCTGCCCACGCCCCTCCCCCGGCCAGATGTCGTTCAGCTCACTCCCGGGAAAGCAGCCTCTGGTCAGTGCCAGCAGGGCCTAGGACAGCTGCACACTCACGCCACGTCCCTGTGTCCATGGGCTGGGCTGTGTCTTCTTCACTTTCATCTCTTTGTCCTCATGGTATGATTAGGGAAGCTTCCCGGGCTCAACTCACACCTCCCTGATCGCTGTCCAGCCGTGTCCTAACTGCCGTCTAGTGCCACCCCCCTGGACGCGTGGCTTGCTGCTCCGTGTGCAATTCACACCTCGCCCGTCTCCTCCGTGTGTCCCTGATTCCCTCCTTTCAAGTTGGAAGCAGTTCCTTGTTTTTTTCTAATTTGGTTTCAAAGATGATCTGATTTTTTTCCCGTTGTCTCATGGAGGGTTGGACAGTTTCTTAAGCCAGTTTCAGGTGGTCCACGATTTTGTGATGTTTGGTGTGGCCTGAGCTTCCAGGGTGCTCTTCCTTCCTTCCTTCCTTCCTTCCTTCCTTCCTTCCTTCCTTCCTTCCTTCCTTCCTTCCTTCCCTGGGGCTTGGATGACTCCTGGAGGCCTGGCTGGTGCTTCTGGCGGTGCTGGGGCTTGCTGGCCTCGGTCATTCTCAAGCGCGGGCCTGCTGGAGGCAGTGCGCACACTCTGCTCCTCTGCTCATTGCTCTGGCCACGCCCCTCTTCCAGGCCACACCCGGGTGATGGCAGAAGTGCACAGCTCCCAGCTGAGCCCCATTTCTACGCCGACAGACTCTGATCCAGGACGGCTCCTGGGGGGAGGTGCCTCCCCCTCTGCTCACACCGCCTGCCTGATCCCCCCACACAGAGCTCACGCTGTAAGGGCACCTTCAGAAGCTCCTGGACATGGACCACCTCCTCCCCGTCTCTGCACTTGGTTGGGGGAGGCCATCTACCAGCAGGCAGTATCCTTCCCAGCTGCGCATCCTCACTTCTTTTCCCAGGGTTGATCGTCGTGGGTCGTTCCAATTCAAGGAGTTTGGGGCGATGGGGAAACAAATCCCCGGGGAACACACCCAAACATGGCACAGGACTCCTGGGCAGTGTCTTCCTTGGCCAGACCTTGGTTTCTGGACCAGGAAACTGGAAGGGGCTGTAGGTACCCCGTGGTGGAGATGGGATGTGTTCTGACAAAAGGGCATTTATGGGTTTTAGTGTTTTTTCCCCACTAGTCAGAATGGACAGCCATGCAATTTAAGACTTGCTGACAGCTTCATTTTCAGAGTGAGTTTCAGATGAACCTGTCACAAGTGCCCCTCATTCTGGATTTCTTTGGCCTCTGCACTGGATCAAGTACTCGGCAAGACTTGGGTCAGGAAAGCAGCTGGCCTCCTGCAAGATTGCATGCTGTGGTTGGAGGTGCTGCACATCACTCAACATCACCCAAGACACATGGCTTCTCCCACAGGCCAGGGGCAGGGCCTGGGGTGCCAGGGCCTGTGTCCACAGACGACCATCTGACCTGTGCCTGGTGCCTCTTGGGCTCTGCCCTGCATCTGGGTTTCTCAGTGGGACCAGGGAGCCCTCCTAGGTGTCTGGTCACGGCCCTGAGCCAGACTGGCAGCCTGACAGGGCCCCTCGAAGACACGGCAGCCCTGCCTGTGAGGGTGCTGGGCTATGGGGTGGTGTGATAGCTGGAGTGAGATGCCAGGCTGAGTCCTGGGTGACAGCAAGTCTGAGATGGGGTGCAGCTAGGGGATCTGGAGCCCCAGAGGCTGAGAGGGGTCAGAGCCCTGGAGAAAGGCCGAGGGTGGCCTGCAAACAGAAGGGCAATGCAGACCAGGAGAGCAGGCCAGGCCAGGGTGGGTCTTCGTCACCTCCGTGCAGCCATGAAGCCACCCGGGGGTGGCGTGTGAAGGACAGCAGGAGCTCCCACTGAAGGTGTGTTCCCAGAACAGAGATGTGGCACCGTCTGGGAAGGAGCCTCCCAGAGCTGCACTCAGAACCCGGCCCACAGGGGCCGTCTCCCTGCTCAGGCAGAGGCCAGCGCCCACCGAGGGCAGGCAGGCCTGCTGTTCCCTCAGGACCCAGGGCTTCTCCTCACAGCCAGGTGCCCAGGCTCCACCTAGCTCCTCCTCACAGCCCCAGAGTCCGGCTCTTTGACCCCAAGGCCTCCCGGGCCCGAGTGCTGTCACGTCCAGTGTCCCTCATGGTGTCTTTGAGCACAGTGATGTCTCCCGTACTTTCACCCCAAAGAGGAAGAGAAGACATTCATTTCTGTCTCTCTGAGGAGAACACTGCTCTAAAGAACCCGGGAAAGTCGGTCTGGCTGGATCAGGAGGCTTCCTGCCTGTCAGCACCTGGGCCTTCCTCCCTCTTTCTCTTCTGCCAAGGAAAGGGGTGTTCATGCCCCACCCCCAGGCTCAGCTTGCACCGCCCCCCCAGGCCAGCCCAGCGCTCCTCCTCCACATCCTCCTTGTTAGAGTCTCTTCTCACGCTCTCCTTCTCCTCCGCACGAGAAGACGTGTCTCTTCCGTCTTTCAAAGAACCAACTCAGAAAGGTTAAAAAAAAAAGCCATCAAACTCCAACTCCCAGCACCCTCTGCTCCTGGCCACCATCAACTGCTGGACCTCAGTGCCATCAGCACAAGAGCCAGCTCCTGGGCTGCAGCAGAGTACGCCTATAATCCCAAGGACACAGGAGACCGAGGCAGGAGAACTGCGAGTTCTGAGCCTCCTCATCAACTAGTGAGGCTCTGACTCAAAACAATAAAGGGCTGGGATGCAGCTCAGGGTGCAGGGCCTGGGGTTCTGTCCCCAGGACCACCAAGACCAGACCCCAGACTCAGCTGGCTCACCACTGGGCCACACACACCTGGCCCACCACTCGGGTCCATTCTTGCCCCTCACCCTTGCGGCCTGTGTTGACAGACCTGGTGTCCATGAGCGGGGACAGCAGGTTTGCCATGGGGCTCTCCAGGAGCCCCGATGCTCAGCGTGGCCTTGCTCCATGCTCAATGAGGTTTCCAGTGTGGGGGCCAGCCACACAGGCAGCGCGTCAGGGAGTGTGAGCGCCATAATGACTGACGAGGGGTCACTGATGGAAACCTGGGAGCTCCACAGAAACTGCTCCCACTGTCCTTGGGGATCCATAATCACACGCGGATGTTGGTGCCTTATAATTTAGTCTCAGAGTTTTGGTTTTTCTTAAGGTGACAAGTGCAGTGAGTGATCAAGGCTGCTTACTGTCTTCATCAGGTTGAATTCTTATCTTTTGCATAGGCTGAGAATATGGCCTTCAAAAATTCTTTCTTAAGAAACCAGAATCAGTATTGTTTACCCAGTCTCCAGCAAAAGCTAAAAAAAAAAAAAAAAAAAAAAAAAAAGAGGTTAATGGTAGACAGTTTGGAAAAACTAACTCTCACAGATAACAGACAAAAGCTAGTCTAAAAATGTTGATTTTTTAACCCAACTCTCCCAGGCACCGGAGGGAAACCCACACAGGCAAAACCTGGCAGGGACAAGACCACGATGGCGGGAGCCTGGGAATCTGTGGGGTTTAGCTGGGAGGCGCCAGGTGCTGCACTGGG
Source organism: Marmota flaviventris (assembly GCF_047511675.1). NCBI lineage: Eukaryota > Metazoa > Chordata > Mammalia > Rodentia > Sciuridae > Marmota > Marmota flaviventris. The sequence goes on from NC_092501.1 coordinate 2,401,223, forward strand.
TGGACGTGTGGTCACTCGGCCAGCAAGACCGCAACCAAAGGGCAGAATGTGGAAGGGCACCCGTTCAGCCAGAGGTCGGGGAGTCAGGGCAGCGAGGGGTCACAGTGAGCATGGCCCTGAGCTCCACAAGGGACCTGGAAGCCCCGGGTGGTCGGGGAGCTGGCGAGCTTTAGGGGAGCAGGAAGCAGGAAAGCAGGGGACAGACCCAGACAATGAGGTGAGGTGTCCGCTGCCCCCGCCCCCAGCAGACACAGCCTGTTGGGTTCCAGGGAACTGAATTGTCTTATGAAACAAAAAACCACTTTTTATAGTAACAGCAAAGGCCGGGGACTCTGCAGCATGTAGCTCACGATGCCCAGCGTCCAGTTGTCATCACAGCCATGAAACCCAGGAAAGAAAGGACCGAGGGTCCAGGTGGGCACCCACTGGGCGTGTTCTGGCACTTAGAGGGAAGCGTGAGTCTGAGGTGTAAATAGACAGAGGACCCGCAGAGGTGTCCACAGGGTGAGAGACCCAGGTGGCCAGCTGAGAGCCGCACAACATAAACTGAGTGACCACTCGCCAGGTGGGCTTCGCAGAAGGCTGGAGACAGAAACAGAACAGGACTGGAGGGCGCATCAGCAGCCATGGCCTAACGGCGGAGGAGAAAAGGAAAGGAGTGAAACCGTGAAGCAGAGTCTGGAGTCAGCAACAGAGCAGCGTCCATTATTGGAGTTGGGGAACCAGAGGGAGGAAAATGGGCAGCACACATCTGAAGACATAATGGGACAGGCGTGCCCTTGACAGGCAGGGAGGGCTGGTGCTGCCGGGAGGAGGAGGCCCACGGGCGGCTGCAGGAGGTGTCCCCAGGAGACAGCTGTGGGTGCTCCTCCTCAGGCTGGTGGTCAGCGGGTGGAGGTCCCCGGGCAGAAGGACCTGGCCCTCCAGGGAGCCGAGTTCCCTTGGTGGCATCCCTTTCCCCAGTCCCCTCCACACAGGAGCCTCCTTTGGGTCCCCTGGGCCCTCCAGCCCCTGTGTTGACTAGTTCCTCTGAATAGCTGCTCAGGCAGAGCCAAAGAGGTGACAGTGATAGAGAATTCTCCCTTTTTGCAGGTCTATATTAAGGTCCTATGTGATCCCTTCTACCTCCTGCTGTGAAGAACAGACCCTGGGCCCCACTGAAACCCCCATAGCCTCTTTGCCAATCCTTTGACACTTCCTTTTTCCTTAATTTCCCATTAAAATACCTTTTTAGAAAAGATCAGGCAATAGATTAAGCACTTATGAAGAGCTTTGGGTTCTGACGTTGACCATCATCTAATGTTTGAGTTACCTGGGGCATGTCAGCAACCTACCTGAGCCTTGGATTCCTCTCTGGAACCGGCAGCACTAAGCAGCAACTTCCTCAGAGTTGATGGGGGACAACCAATAACGCATGTGATGCACTTGACCCTCAGCAGGTGCTCTGCAAATGGTAGTTCCTTCCTCTCATCCTTATGCTATGATTCCACCTGCATCTCGATCTCTTTTGGGTTGTCACCTCCTTTCCTGTTTCCTCGTTCCTCGCTAACCTCTACCCCAGAAATCTTACATATTTCCTTGCATCTTGCATCCAGCCCCTGTATCTTCCTACCCCCACCCCCACCCAGGACTCCCAAATCCCTTTGTTTCCTTGGTGTGTTGACCTCCTGTTGTGTCCTAGACCCTCCTGCCCCTTTCCCTTACAGATGGCTCAGCGACTTCTCCCGAGGAGGCTCCTGGCCTCTACAGTGTCCAGGAAGTTCCCTCAGGGTCAGTGGGCACCCCTCACCTACAAGTCTCTGCAGACCCCCAAAGTGCTGTTCTGGTGGCCTAACGGTAACATCCAGCCCAGCGCAGACAATATATTGCACCAGAGTCTAATCAATGACCCTTAATGTCCGGGATGGACCTGACCTTCAAGACCAAGTGATCAACAATAAGACTCCAGCGGCTGTGGATCTCCATGCACGGTGGTGTGGCCCCTGCAAGATCCTGGGGCCGCGGTTAGAAAAGATGGTGGCCAAGCAGCGTGGGGAGGAGGTGATGGCCAAGGTGGACACTGATGACAACACAGACTTCACCATCAAGTAAGAGGTGTCAACTGCGCCTACTGTGCTGGCCATCAAGAATGGGGACATGGTGGACAAGTGTGTAGGCATCAAAGATGAGGGCTAGCAGGCCTTCCTCAAGAAGCCAACTGGCTGAGGAGCAGGGAAGTGTCCTGACCGCCCTGCCCGCCTGGACGCCCATCCTGGGGGGAGTCCAGCAGAACTCAGCTCTCCCCTCGTCCCCTGTGTCCACCCATGGGCCTCTGCTTTGGAGACCACTCTGTAGACACAGAGCCACCATGCTGCCCACCTGCGCTGCCAGGGTGGCCGTCAGAGGTGCTGCCGCCATCTGGGGAGGGGACATGGTGTTCCCACCCACTCCTTCTTTCTGCTCCCTCTAGGGCCAGATGCTGTTCTCCCAAGATGCTAGAGAGCTCCCGGGGCCAGCCTGCAGAGGGACTGACCAGGCGGCAGCAGCTGGGCCCCATCTCCTCGGTCCCTTCTGGTCTGTACCCCACCCTGTCCCATCTGCCTCCTTCCCTGTTCTTTCCTGCTGCGGTTTTGTAAATAAGAAAAAGGAGGAAACAAGAAGCCAAAGAGGTGACAGTGATAGAGAATTCTCCCTTTTTGCAGGTCTATATTAAGGTCCTATGTGATCCCTTCTACCTCCTGCTGTGAAGAACAGACCCTGGGACCCACTGAGACCCCCATAGCCTCAGTCCCTGTCCCCCAAAGAGGCGCCCCTCTCCCCATCCTCCCTCCCAGGCACCAGGGCAGAGGGCAGCGGGGGTGGGGGCTGCAGGAGCCCTCAGGGCCTCGACTGGCAGGCTCCAGGCGCACCCACCCCCCCTGCCAGCCGCCCCGGTTCTCTGAGCAGGAGGCGGCCCTGTGAACAAGTCAGGCCAATAAACCAGGGTCTGCGCTGTGGGGAAAAAGAAGAAAAAAGAAAGAATCGCCACAGCTTGCCTAACTTGGTGAAGAATGTTGATTTACAGATCTAGGAAGATGAGCGAATGCTAAGTGGGGTGGATACAAAACTGTGCCTGGGCACACTACTGTCACCCAAAGACAAAGTAGGAACCTCAGAGCACCCAGCAGAGCACCCAGAGAAACCCAGGACGTGCAAGGGGGACAGATCAAAAGGGAAGCTCACTACGCACCAGAGGTGACCCAGGTCGGGGCACTGGGTGCCGGTCCACCCTGCTGGAGGAAGGCGGTCACAAACAGAGCTTCACACTCAGTCAAGGGCTAGGGGTCAGTGGTACAGCTCTTGTCTCGCACGTGTGAGGCACAGGGTTCCATCCTCAGCACCACATAAAAATAAATAAGTGAATAGAAGTATTGTGTCCATCTACAACTAAAAAAATATTTTAAAAATGAACTTTCAAAAATAAAGGCAAATTAAATTCATTTCAGGAGAATGAAAAGTGAGATGATTTGTGAGCAGCTGACGGCCAAAGCAAGCTCCTCGGGGTGAAGGAACGGGACAGCAGGTGGGAGGAAAGAACCCCCATGTGTGGGGACAGACACGCGTTCAAAGCCAGCAGCAGTGAGCACGGTGCCGTCTGTAGATGTGACGCACAGCTGCACGGCCACCAGGAGCACGTGCAGCCCCAGAGCGGCCCTGCCTCACGTCCACAGCACACAGCGCAGACCTCGGAAAGTATGAGCAGCTCCAGGTAGAGGCAGGTTTCACGACCGTGCGGAGGCCGTGACAGGGAGACCGACAATTCTAAGCGCGTGTGCCTAGGAGAGCTTCGTGTAGCAAATCTAGGGACGGAAACACCCGCTGAAACCCACTGGGCGGGCCTGGCATGGCGGGGTCCCACCCACACTGAGCCTGCCCCCTCCTGCCAGGCAGAAGCCTGCTCCTCCTGAGCACCCCAGCTGCTGGATGCTTCTGCTCACTCCCTAGACTCCCTCCCGGGGCTGGCCCCAGCTTCCTTGATGGCAGCTGAGGTCCTAGATGTCCCTGGCTGCACCCAATCCCCTCACCTGGCTGCCCCAAGTTCCTAACTAGAAACCGCCATGTACTCCCAATGCCTACTGCTCCTCACGCTGGGCTTTTAATATTCTGGGTTTATTTTTCTTCCTAGATGTTTGATTCTGAACCCTATAACCTGCACTGCATTATTTGATTTTTCAACATAATAACATATTCTACTTTAATAATGAAGCGACACAGAGGAATGCAAATTTATGTTTAGAATAAGGGAATTGACTCATTTCTGGCGTTATGTTCTCATTTTAAAATTTAACAAATGGAACCCTGAATAGAATGCTTGAGACTCAGTGAGGGTGAATTATTGACTCGGCTCCCTCATTCAGCTAGAGTGATGTGCAGTTGGCTGCGGGGGCTAGTCTGGAGACTGAGTGCCTCCACAGTGAGGACAGCCTATGCCACACCGACGCAGGGCGGCCTCCACAGGGCCCAGCCTCCTCTCCTTGCTTCCCCCTGTCCACTACACGGCAGGCGTGGCCACCTTTCCAACACAGGGTTTAAGCATCTTCCTCTCTAGCAACACTTCTGGTCTGTGTCCACATTTGAGGCCTCCTCTGCCCACACCCTGAAGGACAGAGGGCCAGTCCTCTCCCTCACACCACCAGCATTTTAGGAACCAAAGTGCCCAGGTACTAAAGTGAATTGTCCGTGTCCTAATGCCCAAGTCTCCGAGTGCAGCCTTATTTGGAAACAGACTCTGTGCCATTGCAATAAGTGAGGGGCCTAGAGACCAGATGGGCCCAGATTTGGAGTGAGCCTAGATCTGAGGACTCCTGTCCTTCGAAGAGGAATGAGAGGGAGATTCAAGACTTGGAGACCCAGAGGCCTCACGAAGGCAGAGGAGATCAGGGCAAAGCTGCGTCTCTACACCAGGGGAGGGGATGCCAAGGGTTGCCGGAGGCCATCAGAAGCCAGAGGCACGGATCAGGCTCCCCCTCAGCTCCCAGAGGCACAAATTCTGCCAGCGCCTTGGTTTTGGATTTCTGGACTCCAAAATCACGAGCAAATGAATTTCTGGTTTCTAACCAAGCATGTGGTCCTTTGTCATGTGGTCACAGGAAACCCAGGCAGGTTCCACTGCTGTCCTGTGAGGAGGCTTTGGTCACTGGGTCTCTCCTGGGAAAGCACCTGGCCCATTGTGCCCTGATCACTTGTCACACTCCAAACACTGCTTGATTCCTGGAAGTAACTAGCACCCTGCTCAAGCAAACCAACACTCAGGGACAGCCAACCACCTTGCCCCTGTCGTCCTCCTCTGCTGCTGGGGATCACCCTGGGAGGAATGGGGTGCAGGCTGGACCCGGGTGGCCCCCTGTGGGGCTTCTGCCAGAGACCATGCTGAGATACTGCTGAGTCCAGGTGGGGTGGTGGGCTCGCAACCCCTGCCCAGAGCTGGGTGGGGCATCCCGGCCCTCGGGGCTGCTCCTGGCTCCATGCGCTGGTCCTGTTGGATCCGTCTGCCAACCTCTGGCTCCTTTGTTTCTTGAGGGTCACGCACAGGGGTTGGGCTTATCCATCCAGGAAGGTGTGGTCCTCCTGTGGCCTGTGCCCACTGCCCTGGCAGTCCACTGAGAAAGCTCTTCAGGACCAGGTGAGCAGTAAGCGCTAGCAGTGAGAGATGCCTTCAGCAGGGTGCCCCCCCACACACACTAGGAGTGGACACCCATGCCTGCAAGAGCAGAGCCATGCTCCAGGGAGAATGAGGAGAGGAGCCCATGTAGGGCATCCCACACGGACAGAGGTGCAGTGTGATAAGGCCCCGGTGAGGGTCTCTGAGGCAGAGACTGAGGCCCCCAGGCCCTTCCCACAGAAGAAGGCAGCCCCCACCTCCGTCTGCTCAGGGGTTCACAGGCTCAGCCCAGGCTGGAGGAGCATGCCCAGGAACAAGCCAGCTTTGGGCAGCCCAGGGGCAGGGGTACTGCAGCTGGCTCCAGGGAGAATGTGTGCGTGGAGGAGCCTCGGCCTGCCACTGGCCACCTTCCACTCCCAGCACTGACTGGGGCCACTCAGGAGGCCAGGGAACTGTTGCCTCAGTTTCCCCTGCAGATGTCTGCCTGACCTCACCCTCACGGAGCAGGGCAGCACAGAGCAGAAGTCTCGCTGGCCGCTCGAGGACACTGTCAATGTACAGTGCAGTGTGGTCTTGTGGCGGCAGCTGCATCGCTGACCCCGTCACTCAATAACAAAACACTCCAAGCTCACCCCGTGTCCCCGAATGCCACCAGTTCCATTGCAAAGAAGGACAATTGAAGACAGAGGATGGGGCACCCATGGCCCACCCGTAATTCCCACTCTCAGGGTCTGGGCCGAGGTGCTCAGTGGCTGCAGCTTTGCCTCAAGTTTTCAGCCTGACTTGCTCACTGACAGGGGCAGCCATGGCCCATTGAGCTGAGGGCGTGGAGCCGACAGTCCTGGCCCGGCACTTCCCATGTGGGAGGTGGGAGAGTGTGCTGTGCTTCATAGTTGCCACGCCTCTCTCTCTGCATCAAAGAGACAATTAATACAGAAGCAAATATCACGCAAAAACACAATATTTCCTCCACATGAACAAGGAGAGGAATCATCTCCCTGAAATTTACCTTGAAACCTTGGTGAACATCACCTGTGGAGACCCAGCGGTCACCAAGCTCATGGCCACCTCTCACGTGGGCAGGGCAAGAGGTGCTTGGAAAAGAGGGAGTCGTTGATTCCCGTTAGTTTGGCTTCTGTCTGTTGAGCACGAGATAACCAGGGGTGGGTGTCTCTGTTTGTATCAAGAGAACCCATCCCTTTGTCCAGCTACGATTATTTGCTGACCATGTGTGATGGTCCATCCTGGGCAATGCTGACCAGCTCTGGAGAGCACGCTTTGTCTCTGGCAGGTGTAATCGATGCAGTCGATGTTCCCTGTATTCATCTCTATTTGGATGACAGAAATCTTTACCCTCTGGGTGAGTGTTGAACAGAGCGGTCTTCTTGGTGAGATGTCACGAGTGGCCAATTCATCACACGCCCTTCCTGAGGGCTGGAACCCACTCACTCTGGCCCTTCCTTGGACAAGCCACCCACAGGCTAATTCTCTTGCCATGTTGAGATTTCCTTTTCACCTCAAGGAGTTTTTGATTGTGATTTTTTTCCTGCGAACTTCTCTGTGTTCACCAGGAAAGTGTGATTCTGGAACATTCTCCTAAGTCGGCAAAGTTTTGAAGGTAGCTGCCATTGAGTCTAAGCAAATCTGAGTAAGCAGCTGCTCTGGAATCACGCTGGGCCACAGGATAAGGAGCTCACCTCATCCTCAAGGCCAAATGCACGAACATTTGCAGGCACTTTGTTGGTCTGTTCATGAGCCAGCGAGAGGGCACGGAGCTGTCGACAGAAAACAGGGGCTGCTGGGATTCCTTCAAACGTGTCCTGAATTAAGCAGCATGTGTGTTGGCCAGCACTGGGTCCTGATGGACACAGCAAGGCACAGCATTGAGAGGGGCCCACGGTGCCCTCTGGACAGAGCAGGAAGGCTCTCTGGCCTTCAAGGATCAGTGCAGCCGAATCTCCCATCAAACTTGAATCCCAGTCCTACCTGGAGAGTTCCAAAGAAGACTGCTTCCCAGTTACACCTGGCTGACTGTCCTTTGTTCTTGTTTGGACATGGGAGTTTTGTGGCAATCCTTGGGTTGCTTACAAATGTCTTTAAATACAGCCCAGGGAGTCTGGGATGCAGGCCTGCACATCAACAGCTGGCCTTGTGGAAGTAAGAGTCGGCTTAGTAGGAGGGGAAGAGGGAAGAAGCGGTGGGCAAAAGGGACAGAGGGGAGAGGACGGACAGGGCGGGGAAGGCAGCCTGGGGCTTGCAGATGTGGCTGCTCTGAGCCCTCCTGTCCACCTGCCGCCTGCGCTCTGTCACTTCCTGTCAGCCCTGTGGAGGTGGCCAGTACAGGCTGGCAGCCTGCGGATCCCTTCTCTTCCAGATTCAGGACCTAGAAGCAATGGCCTCGCTGCTCACCCAGTGAGTCCGGGGCAGCTGGCACCTGCCTGTCCGTCTGGTGAACAGCTTGCTGTTTGGGTCTGGCTGGGCCAGAGCCCAGTCTGTGGGGAGAGGTTGAGGCAGGGATGTTGCCGGCCCCAGGGCCACAGGCATGGTCTCGATGAAGATGTCAAGCTCACTCTTGGCTGGCCCAGGGCTGTGGCAAGTCACCCTCTGTGTCTGTCCTGGGATCCATCCTTCTTCTGGCTGAAGCCCTGCTCAGGGGTCCCTGTCACCTGCCCAGCACCTGCCAGCTCTCCACTGTGCATGAGAAGAGGGCCAGTGGCTGATGGTAATATCACCTCCACCTGGCCTAGGTGCAGCAGGTGGCTTCCTGGTAGGCTGAGTCTCAGCTCGTACTCAGCCCACCGCAACTCTCTGCCTTGAAGGGGGGCAGAGGAGCAGGACATGCCGATGGAGGGTAAGCCAGGCTCCCACTGCCAGCTCGGGCAGCTGCCGGGGCCGTCCTGATGCGTCTCACTAGTGCATCTCTCCTGCCCGCCCCAGACGCCTGGCGAGCTCCAGGTCCTCCCTTGCCCTCCCACGTCTGAACCGTGTCCCTCACCAGATGTGCCATTGGAGAAGCACCAGGAAACCTTGTTCTTGGATGCTGCTGAGCATGTAGTCCCTCCCTCCCAGGTCTCCCTTTCCAGAAACAAGGCACCTCTGCCCACCTTTGGCACCAGGTCCCGGGACACAGAGGGGCTCAACACAGGCACACAGCACGCACATCCTCCCTCCAGGGCTACCCTTGTTCGTGGACGGGCAGCACACCTGGCTGTGCCTACTGATAGACAGTGGGCAGACAATGGGCAGGTGGTGGAGCCACAGGAGGAACGTGGTCTGCTGCAGGGGGCACTTCCTGCTCACACTGCATTGCCGTCTCAGACCCCTTCCTGCTGTGGGGCTGTTTTCTGATTCATGTGTGCTAGGTGAGCTTCGGTCATTAGAGAGATGTTGGGGCACAGTCTGCACACATACGCTTTCTGTCTTGGCGGAGTGCTCTGCAGCTGGCTCTGTTCCTGCTCACCAACCAGGTGTGTAATGGCCCTGTCTGTGGCCTCAGGAGGCTGGGAGGCCGCTCCGAGGGAGGCAGGCCACGGGGTCTGTGGCTGGCTCTGTCACCACTGCCCTGCCTCAGAGGAGCTTGCCCACTCAGAGGTCACAGGGCTGCAGGCCCCCCATCGTAGGAGGTGAAAAGAGGTGATGCTCTGGGAGCTTAAAGCAGCCCCACCGGGCAGAGGAGTGGGGGTTGCTGTGGGCAGCACAGCATGGTTGTCCCCCTCTGTGGCAGGAAAGGAAGGTCAGGGAGAAGAGAAGTGCTCTTGCCTGATCAGGTGAGGAGCCGGTGGCATGGTGACCAGCCCCAGAGGCAGCCTGGCCCTGAAGCCCAGAGAAGATCTCTGCCTGTAATGGTCAGATGCTGCCAGACAGGTGCCCAGACGCTGGGATCAGAGGGACACCAGAGGGATGCTCAAGTGCCCGCTCCAGGGGCAGTTGGGAAGCGGGCAGCCCCTGCCTTCCAGGAGCGCTCTGGGGGCAAAGCACCAACCTGCCAATTCCCAGAGCCCTGGCCAGGATGCTGGACAGGCCTGGATCTGTGTCCCTGGACCATGGAGACCAATCTGTGCGTCCAGCCCCTGGGTGGCTTCCTGGATGGTCAGCTGACCTCACAGATCAGGGGTTGCCCCCGGTACCGATGGTGCCACGTGGGCATCCCTAAGGGCAGGGCCTGAAGGGAGGTGAGTGTGGGGTTCAGAAGATGCATCCACCAGTACCTCCCAGGCCACAGCATTTGTGGGCACTGCAGAGAAAGGACACTGGGGTGAGCTGGCGCCAGGGCACCCACGTGCGCCAGGCCCTGGCAGAGCCGGCCAGCAGCAGGCCTGTGGTCAGAGGAGGAGCCCCCTGGCTGTGCTCACAGGCAGCTCTGGGCTCCGGGCGGGGAAGCAGCCTCCTCTGGGCCTCAGAGCAGAGCAGGAGCCCAGCTGTGCCCACCCTGTACCTGTCGCCCATGAGATGGCTCCCCTGTGTGTAACCTTAGGAGTGGCCAGTAGGGTCCCTAGTCTCCATGGTGACTTCAGTTAAAGGAGGAAAGCAGACGGGAAGAGAGGAGAGGGAAGCCGCACCTGCTGGAAGAGCTGGCCACTCTCCTCAGGCCGCCCCCTGCCCTGCACCACCACGCCCTGGGAGCTCCAGGCCAGGAGCACGCCCCAGGCCCTCGCCAGAGCCCTCTGCTGACCTCTGAAGGCCGGGGCATCCCACCAGCAATCCCTGGACGTGCAAGTCATTCCATACAGATGTCTGTGCATATTTCCATACTGACAATTAGAGGAGTGGGAGGAGCCAAGGAGGAATAGGGACAGCAAACAGAGTTCAGGTGTCGCCCATTTTGAAGCAAAGAAGACAGAGGTGGTGGCAGGAGAGACCCACCAGTAGCCCAAGAGGACAGTCGAGGTTGGCCTGTGGACAGCTGCCTCAGCCACTCCCAACAGCCCTCTGCAGACGTCCTCGGATCTGCTTCCAGCGCCTGCCACTCCTCAGCCACGGAGTTGTGGCGTCCAGTGCATTCACCCAGGTGAAGACAGCTAGAGCACAGAGGGCTCCCTGCCTCAGGCCCAAAGCAGAGCCAGTTGTCCAGGTAGGAGGGTGGGCCCTGTCTCACCTCCTGTGAGGAGGAGGAGGAGGTGGGCCCTGTCATCTCACCTCCTGTGAGGAGGAGGGCAGGCCCCTGTCTTGTCACCTCCTGTGAGGAAGATGAGGAGGGCAGGCCCCTGTCGTCTCACCTCCTGTGAGGAGGAGGAGGAGGTGGGCCCTGTCTTGTCACCTCCTGTGAGGAGGAGGAGGAGGTGGGCCCTGTCATCTCACCTCCTGTGAGGAGGAGGAGGAGGTGGGCCCTGTCTCACCTCTTGTGAGGAGGAGGAGGAGGTGGACCCTATCACCTCACTTACTGTGAGAAAGATAAGGAGGGAAGGCCCCTGTCTTGTCACCTCCTGTGAGGAGGAGGAGGGCAGGCCCCTGTCTTGTCACCTCCTGTGAGAAAGATGAGGAGGGAAGGCCCCTGTCTTGTCACCTCCTGTGAGGAGGAGGAGGAGGGCAGGCCCCTGTCTTGTCACCTCCTGTGAGAAAGATGAGGAGGGAAGGCCCCTGTCTTGTCACCTCCTGTGAGGAGGAGGAGGAGGGCAGGCCCCTGTCTTCTCACCTCCTGTGAGGAGGAGGAGGAGGTGGACCCTGTAATCTCACCTCCTGTGAGGAAGAGGAGGGCAGGCCCCTGTTGTCTCACCTCCTGGGAGGAGGAGGGGGGCAGGCCCCTGTTGTCTCACCTCCTGGGAGGAGGAGGAGGAGGAGGAGGAGGGCAGGCCCCTGTCATCTCAACTCCTGTGAGGAGGAGGAGGAGGGCAGGCCCCTGTTGTCTCACCTCCTGGGAGGAGGAGGAGGAGGAGGAGGAGGGCAGGCCCCTGTCATCTCACCTCCTGTGAGGAGGAGGAGGGGGGCAGGCCCCTGTTGTCTCACCTCCTGGGAGGAGGAGGAGGAGGAGGAGGAGGGCAGGCCCCTGTCATCTCAACTCCTGTGAGGAGGAGGAGGGGGGCAGGCCCCTGTTGTCTCACCTCCTGTGAGGAGGGGGGCAGGCCCCTGTCGTCGCACTTTAGTGAGGAAGAGGGTGGGCCTTGGCAATGGCTGAGGAAAGCAGGTCTCCACGGTCAGGAGAGGTCTGCCTGGTGTTCCCCACCCCACGTCTTGGTTCAGGGCCCTGCAGGGAAGCGTGGCGGCCTCCTTCCTATCCTTGAGCAGTGGGGGTGTTCTACCTGAAGAAGCCTGGAGGGGGCTTTGCCGGTTCCAGGAATGAATTGGTCCCCACACGAGGGAAGCAGGACCTGCTCTGGGTTCAGAGTCTGGACAGTAAGCTGCAAAAAGCCCATGACCTTGGCATGGTGACCTTGACCCCCAGGGTAAAGGATCTGACTCAGCTTGTCCTCACCGCAGCACCAAACCAGAGAGTCCCCAAGTCCAAGTGTCCAGAGGAGACGCCCCTGCTCCGTCAGTGCCAGCCGTGAAGGACAGAAGACATTTGTTACAAACATAAAATTGATGCCAGGTGCAGAGGAAACCGACCAGAGATTTAGGGCTGTGCCTCTCGCACCATCACTCATGCTCGCGGGCCTGCTGCCTCGCCGTTCTCCAGGGGGGAGAGGAGAGACTTCACTTTGCAAATATCATGCCGTAAGATTTTTTATTGAGCAATCTTTTGCTTCTCACGGTATCACAGGCCTGAAGACAGCTAAAAAGTGATGTTCAGGAACTACTAAAATAATAAATTGATTTTTTTATCATGTTTGATTCCATACTACTGTGAATCATATTTTCTCCAGGTGTCCTGTAAATGACAAAATATGATCACCCTTCTTCCCCAACGGACGCTAACACAGCCCATCCGTCACCGGGATGGAGGGTGGAATAGCATTAGAAACCCATCTCCGGGCTCTGCTGCCCCACTCTGTGGTCTTATGGGGCCCAAACAACTTAGAAAGACCTTCTCCAAAATAAGATAATTCAGCTGAGCATGCTAACAGCCCGTCCATCATTTCAGGACAGAGAGATGGGAGTTCACTGATCAACGCCTGAACGCCTTCACTTTCCATCGGCGCACTGTGGTGCAATGTGGACCAGCAAGCAGGTGAGAAAGCAGATACAGATTCTAGAAACGCTACAAAGACAAGCCTGTGGGCTGTCCACTCAGTTCTGCAGCCCTGTCAAGTCTTGCTGGCCAGCAGTGGGGTGGGGCATGAATAGAAAGGCACTCAGTGGGCTCCCCAGGTAAGTCACATGCAGATGGAGCTCAGAAAACAGGGTACGTGTTTTCCTGGGGAAGTCCTCACCCAGCGACTGCAGAGAGGGCTGTCATAGCCTGGGACATGTAACCCAATGCAGAACACCCCTGGGGGGCATTTCTCACTTGGGCCACCATGCCAGGCTGGCCATGCATTTTGGGGCTGATGGTAAGTCACCTCCCTTTGCCCGACCCTTCTTTACACGTCGTGATCCCTGATAGACACTTCACCCAAGGTGCTGTTTTAGCACCTATTCCAAGACCCCAAGCTGTGACACAACTAATGAAGCATGACATCTATCAAAGCCACATGGTGTTGGCACCACGGGTAGAGATCAGAAGTGTTCTCCTTTAGGTCAGGAATAAAAAGAGAGAGGCTTGTTCACTGAATGCTAACACTACTCAGAGTTTCCAGGGAGAGAGTAAAATGAGAAAATTAAATGAGAAGCCGTGAAAAGAATGGAATAAAATTGTAAAACGTAACAGATAAAAGAGCTGCTATGGGTAAATTCTGCAAATGAATCGGAGAGTTCACCGAGGTTGCTAGATACAAGATAAGACACAAAGATTCAAAGCTCTCCCAGGCACAGCAACATCAATTAGGAACAGTTTTAGAAGAGGTCATGCCACATAGCAACAAGCAAAGCAAAATCTAGTGACAAGTCTCACAAAAAGAACTTTTTTTGGAAAAACATTTAGAGTCTTTTTTAATAATATAAAACTCAGCTTTAATGCCAGAGATGCCAATCTGGGCCAACTAATACTAAACATTCATATTCAAGTTTGAGAGGGCAGAAGTTGCCCGAACAACTTAAAATAATGAACTCTGTCAGCTATCAGGGCTCATTATAAGGTAACAGTAATTAAAACCACAGGGCGAAGACAACAGGTACATAGACCACAGCTACACATTTGAGGTCCAAAACAGTGTGGCCAAGAAGGATTTTAAATTCAATGTGAAAAAAAAATGCATTCTTCAATTAATGGTGCAGAAAAACAATTGGTAAGATAATTTCTAGGGAAGTTAAAAATCAAATATGAAAACACAATTTTAAAAGTTTTGCTATAAAATGTAGAATACCATTAAAAATTTTTGCTATAAAATGTAGAATCCCATTAATAATTTGGGGATAATGATTTTTTTAAATAAAGCCCAAGGTAAAAAAAAAAAAAAAAAAACTTTCAAAAAGCTTAACTTAATTCAGTCAAAAGTTTTAAATCTTGTATTGGAAGAAATGCTATATAAAATATATTTACAACACATATGATAACACTGAATGCATGTAACCCATAACTTATACAAAATAATAATTGTTTACAAAAGTAAACAAACCCAACAGAAAAAAGGACAAAAATATGCAGAGAAGATTAATATGAAAGGAAATCCAAAGTCTCAGGTATGTGAGTAGATTCTCAATATTTAGCAATCAAAGAGGAGAACTAAACCCAAAAAGCAGTAGATTGTCCTCAGATTGCAGACTTGAGGCCTGGGCACATGGGGTGCTGATAAAACTGAGCAGCAGGGCTGGTGCTTGGAGCTGGTGCTGGGGAAACTGGCTGGGCAGCACCTAACAGGGTTGCCACCACACCCATGAGACATTGTCACTTCCAGAAGTTCAGACGTGTATTCACCAGCCACACACGGGGACACTCACAACACCGTGGCATGAAGAAGTGGCACGTTTCAGTGTTGCTCAGAGAAGCCAAGTGTGTCTTAAAGGGTAGACACATGTGGTCAGAAGGAGCTGGGCTGCACATGGACTCTGAGGAGGGGGAGGATCCATCTTCTGGCCAGCAGCCTGCCGTCTGCATGGGAGCCTCTCCAGCACAAAGCAACCATTTAGCTGAAGACAAGGAGAAACAAGACAAAACAGCAATGTTAACACTGTAAATGGAGAAACGTCGTCAGGGCGACCCACCAAGTCTCAGGAAGAAAGTGAGTCCTGCCACATGAGAAGGGCTGGCCTCTGTGGCTTCCCTCTCTGCCCCTACTGAGCATGTCTGAAGCTCTGCTTGGTGTGTGTGTAAGCAAGGAGACACAGGAATGGATACCACTAGACCCCACACCACTAAAAAGGATGATAGGAGAACTCAAAACTGTGTGTCAACAGACTAGATGACGTGGATCAGATGGGCACTTTCCTTAAGGACACAGATTAGTGAGACTGACCAGGGAAGAAAGAGACAATTGTTTATAACAAGGCCAGCAATTGAATCAGTGCCAAAAACTTGCTACAAACAAAAGCGTGGGCCCTCATGACCTCGCTGCTGATTTATGTCCATCAATTAAGAGTTGTTGTCCATCCGTCACAAGCTCTTCCAAAAACTAGAAAATAGGAACCACTTCCCAAGTCATTATTGAAGCCAATATTATCCTGAATCCAAAACCAGACAATAATTTGCCAAGAAATAAAATATACTGAGTACCATGCCTATGGACAGTGATTCAAAAAACCTCAATAAAGTAATACAAATAAAACCCCCAAACTAGTCCATAGCAAGGACTATATACCATGACTAAGTGGGATTTACCTCTAGAATTTAAGGTCAGTTTAACATTACAACCAATCATCATAATACTCCAAATAGAAAGAATAAAAAACAAAATCCACATTATTATTCAATGATGCATTGAAAGTATTTGCTGAAATCTAATACCCATTCTTGATGAAAACACTCAACAAAGTGGGAATAGAAGAGAATTTCCTTAACATGATAAAAAAAAAAAAACATAAAAGCAAGAACAAATTAATTCCCAAATCAGTAGAAGACAGGAAATAATTATGATCACAGCAAAATTAATGAATTTGAGACTAAAGAAATAGAAAGAAGCAATGCAACAAAGAGTTTGTTATTTGAAAAGATAGGTAAGACTGGTAAACCCTTAGTCAAACTAAACAAAAGAAAGAGAGCAAAGACCCAAATTAACGAAATTTCAGGTGAAAAGGAGATATTATCACAGACGTTTCTGAAAGCCAGAGGATCATTAGAAACTATTTTGAAAATGTATACCCAACACACTGGAAAATCTAGACACTATTGACAAATTTGTACATAAGTATGATCTTTCAAAATTGAACCAAGAGGATATAGAAAAACTTAAGCAGAGCAATATTAAGCATTGAGATTGAAGCACAATTAAAAGCCTTCCAACAAAGAAAAGCCCAGAACAGATGGATTCTCATATGAGTTCTACCAGATCTTTAAAGAACTAATGCCAATCTTCCTCAAATTATTCCAGGAAATAGAAAGAAGGGAAACTGCCAGACTCATTCTATGAAGCCAGTACCACTCTGATACCAAAACAGACAAAAACACATCAAGAAAAGAAAACCACAGACCAATATCTCTGATGAGAATAGACTAAAAATCCTTAATAAAATAAATATTAACTAACCACATTCAAAAACATGTTAAAACTACACCATGATCAAGGGGGTTTCATCACAGGATTGCAAGTTTGTTTCAACATACATAAATCAATAAATGTGATTCACCACATAAATAGCATCAAGGACAAGAATTATATGACCATCTCTATATATGCAGAACTGCCTTCACCAAAAATCCAGCACCCTTTCATGTTAAAAACGGAAGAAACTTGGGATAGAAGGAACTTACCTCAATATTATAAAAGCTATATATGACAAGCCCAACGCCAACATCATATGGAACTGAGAAAAATGGAAAGCATTTCTTCTAGAGTTAGGAATAAGACAAGGATGTCCGTTCTCAGTATCCTTTTCAACATGGTTCTTGAAACTATAGCCAAAGCATTCAGGTAAGAAAAGGAAATTAAAGGTTTACAAATAGGAAAAGAAGAAGTCAATTTATCTTTGTTTGCTGATAGCATGATTCTATTAAAGATCTCTACAATTAAAACTATAGCACATTGAAGAAAGGAATTTAAGAAGAACTTAGAAGATGGAAAGAACTCCCATGTTCTTGGATAGACAGAATTAACTTTGTTAAAATAGCCTTGTTACCAAAAGTGACATATAGATTCAAGGCAATCCCCATCAAAATACCAATGACATTCTTTACAGATCTAAAAAACAAAAAGAGTCCTAAAATTCATATGGAAGAATGAAAGACCTGAAATAGACAAAGGAAAGCTGAGCAAGAAGGGCAATGCTGGAGGCAGCAGAATACCTGATCTCAAATTATACTACAGAATTATAGTAACAAGAACATTCTTGTGCAGGCATCAAAACAGACATGGACACCAATGGAACAGACCAACGGAATAGAATGGAAGACACAGAGACAAACTCACATAGACAGAATCATCTGACACTCCATAAAGGTGTGAAAAAGAGGTTGGAGTAAAGATAGCACAAATGCTGGGAAAACTGGATTCCATATACAGAAGATGAAAATTGATCCCCATTTCTCACCCTGCACAAAAGTCAACTCAAAGAGGATCAAAGACCTAGGAATTAGACCAGAAACTGTGCTACTGCTAGAAAAAAAATATAAGCTCAACCCTCTAACACGTTGGCACAGACACCAACATCCTTAACAAGACTCCTAAAGAACAAGAAATAAAACTGAGAATCAATAGTGGTATGGCATCAAATTCAAAAGCCTCTGCACATCAAAAGAAATAATTAAGAGAGTGAGGAGAGAGTCTGCAGGTGGGAGAAGAGCTTTGTCATTTGATCCTCAGACAAGGGACTCATATCCAGAATACATAAAGAACTCAAAAAGCTTAACACTGAACAGAAAAACAAACAAACCCCCAAATAACCCAATTAACAAATGGGCAAAAGTAACTAAACAGACACCTCTCAAAAGAAGAGATATAAATGACAAAGCGTATGAAAATATGATCACATGGAAATCAGAACTGCACTGAGATTCCATCTCCTCCAGTCAGAATGGCAATCAGGAAGAAGACAAATATAATCAAGGCTGGCAGGGTAGGGGGAAAATCTATACCCAGACATCATTGGTGGGATACGGCCACATCATCAATTGTAGCAGGACAACTCACAATAACCAAGTTATGGAACCAGCCCAGGGGCCCTTCAACAGATAATGGACGGAAAAATGTAATACATATTCACAATGAAGTTTTCCTCAGCCATAAAGAAGGATACTGAGGAGGAGGGAGGAAGGACCGGAAGAGAGGAACTGGTGAGTGAGATGGTCCCAATGATGCTGCACACACACGTGGGTACCCCACGGTGAACTCCACCTTCCTGCATAGCTGTAAAGCTCCAACGGACAGCGGTCAGCGGTCAGTAAACAGAAGGGAGGGCAGGGGAGTAGAGGGAGGGGAGCGGGTGGTGGATGAGGGAGGGGCCAGCCACTGAAGCAGAGAAAGCCACATTGCCACATGTATGAGTGTGTCAAAAGGAGCCCCACTCGGGGGTAACGGTGACACACTGACCAGACGTGTTAAAAATCCAGTGGAAGAAAGAAGAGCATACCCAATCTTACAGAGTTCTTTATATTACACTTTTATTTATTATTTCTATTTCTCTGCATTTGTGCCTGATTTTTAACTGAACATGAGATACAACATATTTCAGTAAATCCAGATACTGAGCACCAAAATAATACCTACAGCTAACATCTTAATTTACAGATTAAATGCTTTCCCCCTAAGTTATAGAACAAGCCAGGGGGTCTGCTTCTGCCACTTCTAAGCTACCTTTGGTACTGGAGTTTCCATCTAGGGCAAGGATGTAAGAAAGAGAAATAAAGCCCTTCCATATTGGAAATGAAATAAAACTGACTTTACAGCATATAGGATGATGACTATTGAAAAGTCAAGGAATTCACAAATAAAATCTAGTAGAACTAATAGAACATTGCAGGATGTAGGATCAATACACAAAACCCATATATCTTGTCAGTATTACCAGGTCATTAAAATGAATTTAATAAAACAATTCCATTTGTAATAGCATTAAAAGCAATAAAATGCTTATAGGAATAAGTTTAATAAAAAGACGGGCAGTACTTATACTGTGAAAACCGTAA
The DNA here is from genome assembly GCF_047511675.1 of Marmota flaviventris. Taxonomy (NCBI): domain Eukaryota; kingdom Metazoa; phylum Chordata; class Mammalia; order Rodentia; family Sciuridae; genus Marmota; species Marmota flaviventris. The sequence continues at coordinate 2,420,092 of NC_092501.1, forward strand.
AATATGCTGAAGTGAATTGGAGGTCTCAGTAAGTAGAGAGACATCCGTGTCCTGGTGGGAGGACTGAGAGGTGTCAATAAGGCCGCGGTCCCACCCGTGACCTGTGGATGAGGAGGCTCTGCCAAGATCCTGCTGTTTTGTTTTTCTTTTGTGATTTGCAGAAATTGAACAAGTTCTTTTCTATGAAAATCTGTATAGAAATGCTAGAGACCCAGACCACACACCCCTAAAGAAAAGTAGTCAAACTGCACTTTATCAAAATTAAAAACTTCTGAAGATTATATCCTCAGGAAAACGAAGTGACAACTCATGAAATGGGAGGGAATTTCTAAGTTACACCTCTGATAAAAGATCTACAACCCAATAATAAGAAAGAAATAGGGGCCGGGGTTGTAGCCCAGTGGTAGAGCGCTCGCCTCGCGAGCGCTGGGAGGCACTGGGTTCGATCCTCAGCACCACATAAAAATTAAAAAAAAAAAAAAGGTATTGTGTCCGTCTACAACTAAAAAAAAATATTTTTTAAAGAAGGAATAGATACACAATTTAAAAATTGGCTCATAATTGAAATAAATAATTTCCAAACCACACAAAGAAACAGCTAATAAGCAATTAAAAGTTCCTCAACGACATGCGTCATTATGCAAGTGCAAACGTGAACCTGGATGAGACAGCACTCTGTCCCTTCCAGAGTGGCTACAAAGGAAGAGCCGTCAGGGCCAGCACTGGGAGGGTGGGGGGGGAAGCAGAGCCTGAGCTCTTACTGCTGGCCATGAACTGCCCCCGCTGCTTTGGAGACAGTTTGGCATTTGTGACCAGCAACGCCGATAGAGCACAAACACACAGCTTGGCAGAGCACCGCATGGCAGAGCAGGGCAGCCTGGATGGCAGGAGTGAAGGAGAGGAGGGCAGGACACGTTCCCAGGAGCCTGAGAGACCCACTGAGGGGAGAAGCAGGAGTAGCACCTGACCGAATCCCTGGTGCCCCCAGAATCCCTGGCACACACAGGTGTCTAGCAAGCCCAGGTGGAAATGGTGCATGAGAGGGGAACACCTGAATGGTGGCCTGCGGACATGGTGCCGTACTCCCTCCAGGGTGAGTTCACGAGCAGGGAGGCTGCTGAGTCCCGGAAGCTGGCGGAGCTGGCACATGAATGTTGGTGTGCAGAGCTTAAGCGTTGCCGTTCTCTGACACAGGTCTTAATCTCTCTCACTGAATGGGGAACTGTTAAGCAAAGGTGGTTAAATAGCACTTGAGCTGCCCAGGGTTAGGTACACACTTTATTCAGAATGGAAACGGCTTAGTCTCCTGGCTTCTTGTTTGAGGAAGCTTAGCATGTGCTTTTGCAAAAATGAAAACTACTACCGTGGTTAAAACGTCAAATCTGTTTGATCAGTTCTATTTTATCTAGAAGCAAATGTATAAATATAATCATCACTTTATTCTTGGATGAGTATTTTATCAGGATTCTGTTTGCACAGATGTTCTGGTGCCAGAAGCCTTCGCAGCAGGGAAGAGCGTGTGTGCACCTTCCTCAGTCACCATGTTACACAGCCCCAAGGCAGGGCCCCCAAGGCAGGACCTGGCCTCAGGATGCAGGTGAGCCTGTCAGGGCATCGTCACTGTGCCATCTGTCCCTGCATGTCCAAAACACGAAGCACCGCTCTCTGATACATACACAGGCACAGCAATGTGCCTCCTGTCTCATTTCAAAAAAAGACAGGATTCAGATCCTCCAAATGCATGAGCCTAAGGGCTAGGTGGCCAGAGAAGGTACTTTATCATAGAAAGAAATAATTTCATGGGTGAGTTGTGACTGCCATTATGTGTCCAGCAGCATTTGGGGGAGTCTGCAAGCAGGATCAAGGCTTAGTATGTCTTCCTGTGCAGCTGCACACGCGTGACTAGTCGATCATCCCTGTAAGGTGGCTTTTTATTCCACCCCTGTCTGTCACCTGCACAGGTCTCAGCTGCAGATGGGCATCCATAAAACTCACCCCTCTGCCTCTAGGTTGCTCTATCTCCCTCGGTCCTCACTTTGTACTGATTTAATGAACTTGACTGAAACCATGATGTGATGCATCCTGTCTCCAAAGAGTCACCATGAAGATGGGCCCTCGGCTTTCTCAGCAGTAACCTGAAGGTGTGCAGAGGTGGTTAATGCAGGGGTGGCTCCCCAGCTCTGGTCAGCTGGGGTACCTCTAAGGTTCACACTGAAGCTTCTCACCACATGGAGGGGAAGACCATCTGGCTGCTGCACCCCGTAGCAAGCTGGACCCTGAGAGTAGGAGGGAGGCATCCCCTGCCCAGTCACCGTCAGAGACCTGGCCAGCTGCCGGCTGTGCCACAGCCTGAGCCTCCCAGCACAGCAAGGACGGTGTCCCAGGGCAGTGCGGGCTGGGCAGGCAGGCCAGAATGCCCCGTTGGAAATGCTCAGCAGCTTCAGTCCCACCCGAGGAAGACCCGCAGGGGAGCGGGGGTCATTCAAACCACGCCCCTCTGAGAGAGCAAGAGCTCCCAGTATCCAAGCTGGGAAACAGCGTCAGCTGGGCCTGGGAACAGAGGCCCCCTGCCCAGAAGGGCTGGCCAGGCCCCCTTCTGCCTCCACCCTGACCACATGTGTGCAGAGGAGACAGGGGAACATAGTGTCTGTGTTCCAAGTGACGATCACAATGTCACAAAGTAACCTCAAAGCACAGTTGCCCAAAGCACCCTGCATTCCTGGATTTTGAGGTTAGGAGTCCAGACGGGCTCTATTTTCCGCAGGGATCTCTTCTGCTGGGACCACCATGGGTGCTCGACAGCACTAGCTCCTGGGATGGCTTCTTTTGCATGACCCACCTCAGCAGGTTGGCATGGACAGCCTCTGCTGGACTTTTGACCAGATACCAGACGCTTGGGAGTCTCAGGGCACAAGAACTTTGGGCACACCCCAGGGACCCCAGGAAGAATGTTCTGAGAAACAGGAAGTGGAAGCCAACATAGCCTCGTGTCCGCCATAGTAGGCCCACCAGCCTCTCTGGTTGCAGCCCAGGGGACCTGTCCATCTCAGTTGCACAGTGAGCAGGCCAAGAGCTCTGAAGCACTGTCACTCAGCTGAGGTGTCCAATGTTTGAAGTCAGGTTGACCGAGGTCAGTTTGCATACAGCACGATTCCTGCTTTGGAAGACTGTTGCCTGCTGCATTTGAACATAGCAAGCAGTAGCACAGCCACCACCACGAGCAAGATAGAGAATGTCCCCAAGTCCCCGGAGCCCTGTGCTCTTCACTATCTGGACCCTACCCAGCTCCAGTTCTGGTGATGGCTGATCTGACTGCGATGGCACAGTGTGTCTTGTTCAGAATACTTTAAAGGGCACCCATGCGGCGTGGCTGTGCTGGGATCCCATCAGCTGGTGGCTTCTTGAGGCTTACTCACCTCGCGTCACAGGCTGCTAGTTTGATCCTTTTTATGGCAGAACAGAACTCTACCCTGTGGCTGTATTGCCCTCGCTCATCCCTTTGCCAGTTGGTGCCATTTGTGCTTTTCCAATTTTTTGGCAATTGTAAAAAACAAAACAAAACAAAACCTTTCACAAGCGTTTAGAAATAGTTCTTGTGTGAACAGCCCTTTTTATTTCTTCTGGAGAAGCACATTGGAGCCAGATGGAGAGACTGTGTGTATAACAGGTTTACTGAGGTATCTGTCACCTATAGTAAAATGCACCTATTGTATGAATGCAATTCAACTACATGTTATTTGAATTTTTGGAGTTGTGCAACCATCACCACAATCGGGATTCAGCATATTTTCACCCCAGTAAGCTCCCTCCTGCCCCATTGTAGCCTGTAACCGCCCTGTTCCTGTGCCTAGCCTCGGCACACACTGCTCTGCCTCGCGTGTATAAAGTCCCCCTTTCTGGACATTCCTTTCAAGAAGCGGTGTGTGCCCATTTGCTGCTGGCTCCTCTCACTTAGCCCGCCCCAAGGCTGTCCACGCTGCAGCACATGCCAGAGCTTGAGCAGGGCTCCACCCCACCCCGTAGTCACTCTGGCGCTCAGGCTCTGGCTGATGGACGTGTGGTTTTCTCCAGGACGGAGCACTAGTGACTAAGGCTGCTGTGACGTCTCGTGCTTGATTTGACGTGGATGATCTGCTCACAGCTCTGCTGGTTAGGTGGCAGAATAAGCCTCCCATCTCTAAGGACGTGTCCCCAGGGAGAAGGCAGTTAGTGTCTCAGGAGACCATTCCTGCTGCAGAGACCAGAGCCCTGGTAGATTTGGGGGGACAGGGGTCCTGCCTGTGCTCCAGGTCCCTGGGGGAATTCACTGGGCATTTCTGGGCAGCCCACTCTACGCCTTGGCCTCAGGCCTCTCATCAGGGCCTTGTGGGGCCCAGACACAGCCTCGGGGCAGAGGCCTCACTTCTCACCCCTGGCCTGCCAGGGGCTTGTCAAAACCCCTTCCCTTCGCCTGGGTCCCCCTTGCACATCCGGCCCTCAGTGCCACAGAGAAACTCACCGTGTGGGAGGCCTGCCACGCTGCACTTGGAGCTCTGTTTGAAGGGGGCACACACCAGTGAGGGGCCAGCTCTGCGGTGCCTGGGCACTGTCACTTCAGACACCCACAGGTACACTGGGCATGGAACCTTTCACTCAGTAAATGACAGCCACTGAGGGCCGGCACTGGGATGAGCAGGAGCCCTCTGGGGTACAACAGGGTGGGCACCATGTCTTCAGAGAGGAGAGCCCAGGCATCCCGCTGCGGACCTGGAGTGGGAATGAGGAGTGCATCTTTGTCCGAGCACCAAGATTTGGGGACTGTGGTGACTACAATCAGACACAGCCTGCCCTGGCTGGTCCCCATGCTGGTTGCCATAGCTCTAAAAATCAAAAAGTTAGCCAAGGAGGTGAATTGCTGCTAGAGAAACTCACTGGGCTTCACTGAAAGACGGCAGACGATGCATCAGTGAGAGAGGCCAAGTTCACGGACAAGGAGAGGGCTGTGATGAAGTCTGAGCGTGCTCCCACGCTGTTCCACTTCTACGCAGTTCCAACCAAGGCCTCAACAGGGTTTCATAGGAATCTAAAATTTACATGAAAAATCAAAGGGCTGAGAGTAGCCGAGCCCCCTTGGATGAAGAGCCAGGCATAGGAAAGGTCCCAGCTGCACATAGAGGATGGGAGCCCTCGCTATGCACAGGGGGGGTCTGAGCAGAAGGGCCGCACACCCACCCGAGGGAGCATTCCAAACCGACCCCACGTGCATGGCACTCCCTGCAGAACCGGGGGCTCTGCAGCAGAAAGGGGACAAGGGCCCTCTCATGCAGTGCTCCTGAGGCATAGATCCCACATTTAGAAGAAAAACGGAATTGGCTCTCAGCCCTTGTACAGAACTTAGGCATCCTGAGACTAGCTATGTCTTTACTCAATGCCATGATTTTAAACCGTTGAATTATCAATACTGTCTTATTTATGACATGTATAGCGAAAGCCAAGGGCAGAATGAGAAACACCAGAGGCCGGGACCAGGAGGGAGGGAGCCTGCCAGGACAGGTCCCCGACTGCACGATGTTTCTAACCCATAAGCCAGGTGGCAGGCGCTTGGCTGTTCGTCGTGATGTTGTTTACATCTCATGTGCGTCAGCTCTACCTTCTTGCATGTGTGAAGTATTTAAAATTGAATTTTAAGGGACCATCACCTTCCTAGGTTCCTTGCTTTTGGACTGCTTGGTGTCTGCTGCGGTTCCTCCTGGAAGAAGAAGGGGCACTTCAGGGACATGGGAGGTGGCCTGCAGTTCTCGCCTTCCGCTCTTCAGAGAACACTGGCAATGCCGAGGACAGGAGGAAGTACTGTTAGTCAGCATCTGTTTACCCGCAGTTGTAGTTCTGAAATTAGCAGATTTCAACATTGCATTTGAGTGTCACTGAACAACACGGAGCCTCCTGCCATTAGAGGTGCCTGTCTGGGCCCTGGGCCTCTGACCATGTCTGCTGTCCCCTGGTTTCTGTGATCTGAAGCGCTCCTCCTTGGGGACTGAGCCCCGCTGATGGTGGGTGCTAGAGAGGCACTGAGGGACATGAACCTCCCATCTGATAGGTTCGGGGTTCCAGCAGCATTCACAGGCTGTCGTTTGGTCACTGCGACATCGAGCTGGAGGTGAGCCAATTAGGTGAAGGGAACAGTCGAAAGAAGGGCAAGACAAGCCTGGCTTCCACAGTCCAGGAGGATGGTTTTCTTTGTGAAAGACACAGTGGGCTATTCTTTAGTCCAGGAGAGCAACAATAAAACACAAAATAATTGAGTAGCCCAGCAGCCCCGGGTGGAAGGCCCAGGAGAGTCAGGGCATATGGACATGGATACTGGGAGTCACTTTTCCAGCTATTAAGTGACTTCAACTGTGGGGATGAGAGCAAGATATTAAATGCAATATAATGTAGAAGATCCTTCAACCCAACAAACAAAGATAATGCCTTCATTGTTTGCAGGTATGTGGTCAAACTCTGCACCTTGATCCCTTCTCTAACTTCAGGTCTGACAGGAGAGACGGGCCAGTGTTTCCAGCCACCCTAGCCAGTGAACACTGAGCCAGGACCTCACCAGTCAGCTGGTCTCTGGTTTCCAGGGTCTGGTGGGCATCTTGCTGCCCATGTCTGAGCAGCCACCCAGGAAGGTACCAGGCCCCTTCAAAGGAGACACATTTCACTCAGGAAGAGCCACATCAAGACAACATGTACCTGTGGGTGCAGAGAAGGCCCATGCATAGAACTGGTTTGCAGGGAGGGAAGGTAGAGGCTGGACCCTTGAGGTGGGCCGTGAGACTGGACACAGCTGGGGTGCGAAGGTGGGGAGCACCAGTGGGCTCCAAGGTCCAGAGATATCTTGCCTGGTTGTGGCCTGACCTGCAGGGCCACTCCCTCAGGATCACTCCAGGACGGGGACCAAGGAATGGTGGGAATGCTCCTTGGCTGGAGCCAGGACCAGGAGGACATCTCCCCCCGCCGTCCTGCTCCCCGCGGGGACTCAGGACCTGCACTCATAATCCTGCTGCTTGGAAAAAAGGAGAGTCAGTCCCCTGCCTCCTTTGCCATGGGAACCCCGCTTGACACTGTAGCAAACACATACTGCCCTGTTGATTTACTTCTGTCTCCCCAGGGCCTGGCCGGCACGGGGAAGCAGAGATGAACCCACTCAAATGACAAACACAGCCCAAAGACTACACATCACCACGTCACCACGGCGGCATTTCCAGCGTCCCAGAGCACGGGCTGCGCTTCTGAAATAAATCCTGCCTTGACGTCATGCTGGCTCCTTGTAGCCATGTGGCTGTTGTCCCCAAGTGTGTGTGGGCACAGGTCTCCTTCCCCCTTGCAGGCTGACACTGACCGACGCCCCACTGGTGCACGGAGCAGCCAGGGAAGGACAGATGGCGGTTCACTGGTGGGAGGGCTCCAGTTTTCCCTGCTCCTGGCGTGAGTCAGCGGGGGCAGTGCAGGTGCGTAGCCCTTGACAGGGACCTTGCTGCCTCCAACGTGCCCGGCCTCCCTCTGCAGCTCTCCTCCTCAGCCCTGGGAGAGCCCGAGCACCATCAGGTGGCTCCTCATGTGCAAATACCCTCCCCACCGGGGGCCCAGTGCCACCTCTTCTGTCCTCAAAGCTTCCAACTGAGCAGCTACAGCTAAGTCACACTGCCTACATGTCTGCAGGACCGTGACCCCGTGGGGCTCGTCTGCAGGAGCATGGAAGCACCAGGCCAGGGCTGGAGGCAGATGAGCACAAAGTCAACCATGAGCTGAGGAACGGGAGCCAGGAAAGGCGGGGAGCGCAGGTGTGCTGGGTGGGGGCGCCGCAGAAAGAAGAAGTGCAGCTGAGGGAGTCGGGGACGGTGGCTTTGCTCCTGTCATCTTCAGGTCAGCACCAGGGTCGAGACAGGGACCTGGCCCGGCCACCCAGCTTGAACACCTCTATGGAGAAAAGCAGAGGCACAGACGGCAACTCAGCCTCCCATCTGCTGAGTGACATGTACAGAGGACTGAGGCAAACCAGGTGCCATATGGGTAGCTGTCTGGGTCCCCTGGAAAGTACAGAGTGCATCCTGACTTCGCGAACGTTCAAATATTTACTACAAAATTCATCATGCATTCCCCTACAAATGGCAGGCTGCAGGGAGAGGCAACCCCATTTGAAAGATTCTGGGGACAGACAGACAGTCTTTTGTGTGAAGTGCCCAGAGATGAAGGCCCAGGTGAGGGTCCTGAGGAGAAGGTGGTGTTGGCAGGAGCTGGGATCTGACAGTGCTGCCATGAGGCCACAGCTCGGGTTCAGATGCACGGGGTCTGCTCCCGTGTCCTAGAAGAAGGTTGGGTGTGAGACCCCCAGTGCACCTGTCAGTGCGGGGACAGGCCCCTCCCTCTCTGCTCCCTGACCCACCATGAGCTGAGCAGCCCCTGCCCCATGCCCTTCAGCCAGGATGTGCCCTCTCCTTGGACCCAGAGCCGTGGAGTCAGCCGTCTATGGACTGTGACCTCTGAACCCGTGAGCCCCAAATAGACTTTTCCTCCTCTGAGTTGCTCCTGCCAGGTGTTTTGGTCACAGCAATACAAGCGCTGACTAAAACAACACATTGATTTCTCCTACCCCCAGCCCCACAAAGCCTGAGCCCTGGGCAGAACCCAAGGACCCAGCGTCCAGGACGTCCTCACAGCAGGACTCCCAGCCTCAGGGGAAGCCAGCTGGTCTACTCACCTCAGGCCACGCCTTTCAACCTACCTACCCTTGTGTGGTCACACGGTGGCTCCTCCCCCCCAGTGCCTCTCTGGGGGAGGGTGGCCCAGCCACAGGCACCATAGGCCATCACACCCAGATGGTCTGTGCAAACACACGCTTTAAGAAAAAGAAGTGTTCTGAAGCAGGACGTGGGGGTTCCCCAGCAGCCCCCCTGACGTACATGGGCTTTCACAGGGGACTTCATGAAGCCCAGGTTTTGTCAACACCATTTATCACATTCAAGCATCTACTGCCAGTTGACCTCTGATAAGAAATAAACAAAGGGTAAGGCACAGTGGAGCTCTCCTGGTCCACACGCCCAAACTCGCAGGGGGCAGACAGGAGCCCACTGTGCAGTGCCCTGTTCCACGTCGGCAAGGGCCACGCAGTGCCATGGAGAAGGCAGGGGACCACGAAAGGGTTCCGTGGGAGGCGGGAGCCTGGCTGGGAGACGAAGGGTTAACATGAGTCCTCCAAACAAATGGGGGCCACGAAAACAGAGCGCTGCAGACCAAGGCTCCAGGGCCCAGAGTGGGGCATGGAGTGGGCAGGAAAGGGCTGAGGCTAGAGGAGGGGAGCCGTGGGGGGCTGCGTGGTGGGAGGACAGGCTGCGGGTCCAACAGGGGGCATCCATGGTGTGCACTGACCTCCCTAAACCTTAGGCTCCTGACCTGCAAACAGGACCCACTGTCATCCACCTAGGGTTACCCAGGGACACTGTCCCTCTCCTTATCCCCAAGAGATGGACACACAGGGTGGTCTCCTACACACCTTCAGCTGCTGTGGCCTCCAGGACCCCACGTGCGGGAGTTCTGATCTTCCTTACGACATATGGAGGCCCCCTGGAGGGGTCCCAAGACCAGAGTCATGTTTTGGTGTGATCCTACTGGTTCTCACGTGAATAAGCCAGGGCCTTGGGGACCCAGTCTGGACTGAGGGGTGACAGGGAGATGCTTCTGGTTCCAGCGTGACAGAACTTGGCAAGTGGATAGCTTGAAGGATGAGGGAGGGGACTCGCCAAAGCTCACATCAGAACTTGGGCCCTAACGACGTGGTGGGTGGTGGTGGGTGGTGGGAGCCCTCAGATGAGGAGCTCTGGGAGGGAGGGGAGCCACAGCAGTGGTGGGAAACGTGGAGCTTTGTGGGGACATCGGGAGGGCAGAGGGCAGAACAGGCGATGCCCTCAGCTCCATCTTGATGGCTACAGTGCTGGCAGGCTGGCAGTGAAGGTCACCAGCTCTCCCAGGGAGTGAGATCTGTCCTGGACACGTGGCTCATCAGCATTCCCAGCAGCAGGTGCCTGGGGACTGACAGCAGTGAGGCTCACTGGCATGCGTCTGCCCAGGGCCCACACTGACAGCATGCACATGCCATGAGCTTACTCAAACCCTGCTGCCCATGGCCACATCAGGCCTTCATGCGCAGGAGCCCTGCCTGCCAGCGTCTACCTCGGACCTGCCCCACCACCAGGAGTGCAGAGCTGGGGGTCTCTCCATGCCCTTGTGGCAGGTTTGAGGGGGGAGGTGCACCACATACACATATGTGCATGTACCGCACATCTTCTGGAGTCCACGCCCATCGCAGCAATGGCATTCCCTGTCCCCACTTTAATTAGGTCTTAGCTACGATCACCGTCCTTCATTCTCAGCCGGCAGCATGACTGACTCCTGGAGCACCATTTGCTGGAAGCCCCCAATAACTGTGAGGGCTCAGGCTACATCCATCTCCAAAGAAAATCACTAAGTGCTTATTTATTGTCAGCCCAGACAGGCCCACAAGATATCATCCCCAGAGCATGCCCCAGGAAGGAAGATGAGCCCCGGGGAGGGCTTCTATCCATCACTCCCAGCTCTCCGCTTCTGATCTGGCTGGGGAGCCGGCAGGCGCAGGCTGGTGGGAGCTGCGGGTCCCCTGCTAATGACCTCGTTAGCAGCTCAATGAAGAAATGGAGGGCTTGAATCAGAGGGAGGAACTCTTGCCTGGTGCATTTGGCTGTTCCCTGGATTGATGGGGCTGGAATTATCAACCTTTTGTGAAACAGTCATTGTTCTTATTACAGAAAACAGTCTATTTTTAAAAGCTGAAGAAGGCTCTTTGAATACAAAGCAGCGATGGCAAGTCTTTTGACTGCTTTATTTATAATGGAGTAAAATTTTTCTTCTGTTGTTTTGCTGAGAACTGCAAGACTGAGGCCTGGCTGCTGAGTGTCCTTGCAGCTCTGGGAAGCTGACCTGCTACGTGGCAGGGCCTGCAGCCTGTGGTCCAGCGAAGATCTCCAAACTGACTCAGTTATTTCAAGGAAACAGCACATGACACTGCATTGTGTGATGTTTATTTCATAACATCAAATAGCTAGTGCATTTGAAGTTTTCTTTTAAAAAATGCTGTTTTGACCTTTCATTATTTAGAGCAACTTAAGGAAAAAAATCACAAGTATGCTGGTCCCTTCTGTTCTATGACTGGATTACAGCTTGAAATCCCAAGGCCAGGACCACTAGAGTGGAGAGTGGAGGTGGCACTACGCCCAGAGTCCCCAGGACCCTTCTCTGACCCCCTTGCTTGAGGTGTGGCTTCTCCCCACCTCCACAGAGCTCCAGCCTTGCTCTTTGTGTCCCGGAGCTGTCCGCCCCTCAGTGCTGAAAGTGGCCCTGTTCAGTGACCCCTCCCACCTCCTGCAGGGGAAGGCCCAGCAGCACCTCTTGCAGGACAATGGTTATGTACTAATCCTGCAGCCCACATCCTGGCCCAATCCTGGCCCAGCTGGCTTGGTCATGTTGCTCAAAAGCCTAGAAACACCTGGGCCCCGAGAACACCCTGCCATGTTTCTAATGAGGGACCTGCTGGTCACGTTCCTAGAAATGCTCGGCTTGATCTTTTTTGTTTGGGTGATTTTTCAGTTTTATTTGGCTAGACAAAGTCGTAACTATAGAAAAATAAGTTTAAAATATGTGAGAGCTCTAAGAGAAGTCGTCTGATTCTGAGTGACTCAGGGTTAATTCCCAAAAACTCCATGTGAACTGTTGAAGCTCCGGGCTCCACCTTGCTCTTATACTTTTTAAAAATGTAGATAATGGAGACCAAAACGAGATACCACACACCCACCAGAAGATGACATCGAAGAGATTGACAGTAGCAAGTGTTGTAAGTGACACAGAGCAATTAGAACTCAGATGTCACAGCTGGGGACACAAAATGGCTCCATCACTTAGGAAATCATCGTCAGTCTGCTCCAAGTTAGGAGCGCGTCCCACCTGACCTAGCAGATCTACCCATATTTGCCAACAAGAAAAAAAAAAAACATGAGCCCAGGCCAAAACCTGCATGCGGATGCACATAGCAACTGTACCAGGAATTCCTGACAGTCTCATCACAGAGGCAAGACCACCAAGACACAGCTTTATTAAAGATCACACATTTTTCATTGAATATATTTCTATGATTTGTTGTCAGGTGTTTATTTTTAATTCTTAGCTTTATAAATAAGAATTTTATCAATATCTTGAAAAACAAAAAACAAAAAAACTCTCTTGAGAGCGTCCCTGCTCTGCGGATAGATGTCTTTGATGGAAAGCTCCTGTCAGGCTGTAGCCTCTTTTCTTTATTCTTCCTCCAAGTGTGGAGGCAGGTCCTTCCCCATGCCTGGCACAGTAGCAGGTTCTTTACCACGACGAGAGCCCCAGACGGGCGGTAGCTCCTGGTCGTGCTGTGCTCCCAAGCCTGCAAGAAACCTGCTGGGCTGTCTTCCTTGTCACTGCCCATGTGAACATGCCCCTCCGCCTGCAGTGTTGGCTGTCCTGCGTGTGTGCCTGGGCTGCGTGTGTGTGTGCCTGGGCTGTCCTGCGTGTGTGCCTGGGCTGTCCTGCGTGTGTGCCTGGGCTGGGCTGTCCTGCGTGTGTGCCTGGGCTGTCCTGTGTGTGTGCCTGGGCTGTCCTGTGTGTGTTCCTGGGCTGTCCTGTGTGTGTGCCTGGGCTGGGCTGCATGTGTGCCTGGGCTGTCCTGTGTGTGTGTGCCTGGGCTGGGCTGCATGTGTGCCTGGGCTGTCCTGTGTGTGTGCCTGGGCTGTCCTGTGTGTGTGCCTGGGATGTCCTGTGTGTGTGCCTGGGCTGGGCTGCATGTGTGCCTGGGCTGTCCTGTGTGTGTGTGCCTGGGCTGGGCTGTCCTGCGTGTGTGCCTGGGCTGTCCTGTGTGTGTGTGCCTGGGCTGGGCTGTCCTGTGTGTGTGCCTGGGCTGTCCTGTGTGTGTGCCTGGGCTGGGCTGCATGTGTGCCTGGGCTGTCCTGCGTGTGTGCCTGGGCTGTCCTGCGTGTGTGCCTGGGCTGGGCTGTCCTGCGTGTGTGCCTGGGCTGTCCTGTGTGTGTGTGCCTGGGCTGTCCTGCGTGTGTGCCTGGGCTGTCCTGCGTGTGTGCCTGGGCTGTCCTGTGTGTGTGCCTGGGCTGGGCTGTCCTGCGTGTGTGCCTGGGCTGTCCTGTATGTGTGCCTGGGCTGGGCTGTCCTGCGTGTGTGCCTGGGCTGTCCTGCGTGTGTGCCTGGGCTGTCCTGTATGTGTGCCTGGGCTGGGCTGTCCTGCGTGTGTGCCTGGGCTGTCCTGTATGTGTGCCTGGGCTGGGCTGTCCTGCATGTGTGCCTCGGCTGGGCTGTCCTGTGTGTGTGCCTGGGCTGGGCTGTCCTGCATGTGTGCCTCGGCTGGGCTGTCCTGTGTTGTGCCTGGGCTGCAGAAGTAGCTACAGCAGACAGAAGCACTGCCTCCCAGCCTCCAGCAAGAAAATGCAGAGGTTAAAATATACAGTTCTCAGAGAGTGTTCTTGGTGATGTGGATGTAAAAGTTCAATTTTAAATATCATTTATTTTACTTTTACAGCAATTAGTCACTTGACAGCCTTTGAAGCAAAATATGAACATTTTCTATCTAACAAACAAACAGTGAGCTCCAGTAGTACTTAGTGGTCCTGACCTGTAGCATCTATGCGTCTGCGCAGGCAGCTGGTCATGGGCCGTTGCTGGTGAGTGCTCTCCCAGGAGACCTTCAAGTGGCATTGAAGAGTGCCATGCTAAGGCAGCCCTTGCAGGCTGATGTGTCGGGGAACCTCACCTTGAGTCCTGTCCAGAAGCTGAGGACAGGCAGGGGAGCCCCAGATGAGGGCTTCAGTGTGGGCTGGGCTTTGGCCCCTTCCCTCCTCCCCTTCAGCAACACGTCCTCCTTGGTGGGTTGTCAGGTGTCAAGTCCAGAGGTCCCAGGCATCTCCCCTCTCGTGTTACCCCCGCCATTCCACCCGGACATTCCCAAGATTATTCCATCAAGTGAAGGCTGCAGAGACTGGCGTGGCGCAGCTGAAGCCCGCTCTCTCTGACGACGCCCAGCCTGGCTTCCCCTCGCAGGGACGGCAGAGCAGGCCTCACGGCTCTGGCTTAGTTTGGCACCACTGAGTTGTTAAATACGCTATGATTGTGCATTGGGCGAAGCATTCTAAGATGTAATTTTCTTATCATGGGCTCAAGCTGGCCACCCAGCTGCTCATTAGCCAGAGGGTCCCTCTGTGCAGGCATGACAGTCCCCGTTAAGTGCTTTGTGTTGGCTGGGAGTGGAGGATGGTGTCCAACCCCAGGATCCCGGCCTGCACACATCACCGACATGCTTTCTGCACCTGCCTCGGCCTCCCCAGGGAGCATGCTCAGACTCACGTGGAGACGCAGGCACAGAAATGTGGAGGAGTGAACACCACTCTTGAGCGTGGGGCATGGTCTCCTTGGCCTCCTCTTGGGGTCTCCACAGTGACGTCACAGCCATGGGAGCCCTGTGAGATGGGCTGGGCCACTGTTCTGGGGCCAGAGCCGCTCACTCAAGCCAGTGCCCGTGGGGAGCAAGGCACGAGCCCTCAGTGACATGAGGGCCTCTGGTCTCCCCAACTCCTTGGGTCCTTTTGGAAGTACAGCATGCAGGCCCTGGGCTTGCGGATCCAGGTGTGCACCTAGCAGCCCCCCAGTAATGCGCATGCCCCCATCTGAGAAGCACATCCTTCGATCTTGGAGGTCAATGCTCAGATTGCACAGCAGTATTTAATTCTCATTAATTCTCATTCTTGGAACTCTGGAGAGGTTTTGATTCTGTCACTAGGGGACGGGGACCAGCCACTGGGTTTTTAAAGTCCTGTAGTTTGCAGCCAGGGGTGAGATACCACTGCCTCCCTGCAGCTGTCCCTAGGGCCTATCAACACACCTTGAAACATGCCCAAGTCAAGGAAAGTGTGGCCTCTGAACAGTGAGTCCAGAGCACCCCGGGAGAAGCGTGTGAGCGACTGCACTGGTGGCCGGGCAGCAGGGGGAAGGCCCGTGTGGGTTCTGGCATAGGTAGGAAATGGGGCCATTTAATTTCCCTATGTACTGGTGGTAAAATAAAACCAACAAACGTGACTCATCCCCTCCCTGACACTCTGTCTTGCACTGTGGGTAAATTTAATGTCATAGTGCTTTCAAGCCCTGATAGGGTTTATAACTATGATAAAATTCTGACATGAAATAAATTTCCATCCAGGTTTGGTTTTATTTGGAGGTTATAACTGAGAGCACCTTTAACGCCGGGACCGTGGCCTAATAGAGCGTGTGGGTGGCATCAGATGCAGCTGTCTGCAATACTGCCCAAGATGGTGTTGTGAGAGCTGGTGGCCAGACGGGCCCCACCTGAGTGCACCCCATGGAGCATGGCTTGTCCAGGAGATACTGCCCAGCTTCCCAGAGCACCACGATGAGGCTGGGGACCCAGGAGTGGCATTCCAGAAGGCCATCTCGTGCATTTCCCTACAAGTTAGTTTGTATCTTTATAATCGCAACCAGCACAAACGGCCGAGGAGTCTCAGTGCCATGCTTGGCCCTCAGGAAGTAGACTCTGGACTGACTCCTCTCCTCAAGTTAGCAGCCTGGTTTGTTGTTTTAAGCAGTGCAGTGTTTGAGGTCACTGGTCAAGGTCAGTATCATTGTAGACTGTGTCAGATTCACACAGCTGTTAGCTCATCAGTCAGAAAAACAGGATTTATTCTTTCCTTTTAAAAGTGTGTTTAACTGGATCCGCAAGCCCAGGGCCTGCATGCTGTACTTCCAATGTTTAGGACATTGTCGTGGTGTGGATCTTCAATGTACGCCAAGGTCTGGTCCTTTGCCTGTGGTCTGGAGGAGGTGCTAGAACCTTCAGGAGGTGGGAGTCCCACTCCCTTCCTCTCTGTTTCTTACAACCTCCTATGCCACCTACTTCCTGCCACATTGCTCTGCTTCCCCAAAGGCCCAAAGCAACATGAACATGGACTGAAACCTCTGATCCAAACTACGCTCTTTCTCCATTTAAGTTGATTTGGTCAGGTATTTGGTTACAGTGACTAACTAATGGTGACTAACGCAGTAACCGACTCAGGGTCCCCAAAGTCAGAACACAGAAGGATAAATAGATTGAGTATTCCTTATCCAAGCCACTGGGGACAGAAGTATTCTGTTTTCAAATATGTTTAGATTTTGGAATATTTGCATATGCTTTGTGAGATATGTTGGGGATATTTGTTAACACAAAATCTGTTTATGTTTTCTATTCACCTAATACACATGGCTTAACGGTAATTTTATACAATGTTCTTATTATGCCTGCATTGGTCTGAGACCTATCACATGAGATCAGGGGTCTGATTCTTCACTGTGGTGTACACCAGGCTGAAAATGTTTCAGATTCCGTAGCATTTTGGATTTTGGATTTTGGATTTTCATATTGAGGAATGATCAACCCATTGATGAGATGTCTCCCTCCCAAACCCCATCCCTGGCCTTAGATCTCCCGCTGGCTCCTCTGCAGGTACTACTATTATGAAATCTTAATCTTGAGAACATTCCCAGGAGTCTCATGTACATTCAAGAAAATATTAAAATACCACCCTCTGTTTACAAACTAGAGGTGTATCACACCCACATGTATGCACCTGGCCCTCCTGAAGAGCACAGACCATCTGTTAGTTGATTGGGCACCTACTGTGTTCCAAGGCCAGCTGTAGGCACAGGGGACACAATTAACAAAGCAGCGGAGCCCCACCCTGAGAAAGCTCATGCACCCTGCACCAAGCGCTAAGGGAACGTAAGTGGAATACGAATAAGTCGGTTCTGTGTGGCTTGCAGCTACACAGTGACCGAAGAGGTGGACGGGAGAATGCAGCGCGTCCATGTGAGAAGCAAGTCCAAGACTAAGGGTTGAGCAGGTCTGAAATCATCCCCAGTCCAGCTGGAGCACCCGAGTGCAGCTCGGCCATCCAGACCAGGGCTGTCACCCACGTGTCCAAACATTCCCTGGGGGAGGGAGGGTGACCCTTTCCTGCCGAGAGCTCATTGATCTAACTCCGCCAACACTTCTGCATCCTGTGGCGTGCAATTACAAGGTATTACAAGGTCTGGCCTCTCTCAGGAGCCCTGAGGCCACCTTCACGTCTCCTGGGCTGTACCCTGATAAGCCCAGGAAGAGAGTAGAGAAAATTGCTGGGCAGAGGCAGGGGCAGGGGTCAGACTGGGCACAGAGGGTCTCAGAGGCTCTGGGAGCAGCCAGGCAGAGCTCAGGGGACAGTCAAGTCTGGCAGGATGGCCAGGAGAGGACAAGTCCAGGAAGATCTTTTAACCTTCGATGGGAAGAAGGGGGCCCAGGACACTGGCAGCACTGGACAAGAGGCTACCATCCCCCTGGCCCAGGGCTCCAGCTTGGGCTCTTCTCTGCTCACTTCAGTGAGTCCTGCCTCGGATCCCCTTGTCCGGCTGGCAGTGTTGGGCCTGTGGGTACTAGGGATCACCTGGGGAAGCCTTCGTTTGTTGTTTGAGGATTCATAGAATCTTTGAAGTCAGCAAATTGCTATTGATCCACCACATTGCACAGTGACTTTTCTAGCAGACCCGATGCTCCTGGGCAGTAAGGGGAAGGTTGGGGGGAAGAAAGAGTTTCGGCTCATGGTTTGTCAGGCAGAAGGCAAACTCTTCTCCAGCCGGGCACTGCATGCCCACAAGGCCCATCCTCCCAGAGAAGGCTCTGCTCAGGCTGAGAGAGCTCTGGAAGTGAAGAGAGTCCCTTTCTGAGCCACACAGTCTGTGCACAGGGAACAGCAGACCCTGGGCAGGGGTTGTTGTCAGAGATAAGTGACCACCTCTGCCTCATCATCATGCCAGGTACAGGGTGGATGAGCCCAGCTCACTCAGCTGACGGGTGGCCAGGGCATGGATAACTTGATTCTGTTTTAAAAAGACATTTCTTTAAGTTTTATTGATTTTATTTAAGGTGTGCAGGATGCTGCTTTGGTACACACATACGGAGTGAAATAAACACGAGAGTCAAGCAAATTGGCACATCTACCCCTTCACAAAGTAATTTCAAAAGTAATTTCTTTTTGTGTGAATCCCCATTTAGAAAGGACTTCAGAGGTTGATTAGACTGTCTTCCCAAGCTTTGACTCTCTCATGAGCACCCTTCATAGCCCAAGGTCTTCACTCCGGTGATGGCAGGCATCTCCACGCTGACATTTGCCAGAAAACGCATCCTTAGATGAAGCAGAAATCTGGGTCCCTGTCATTTCCACCATTAGTCATCTGGCTTTGAGCTGTGAATCCATCAACTCCCCACCGATGGCCCCTTGGGCATCTGGAGTCTGGTCTTGGCTTTCCTCGGTGTCCCTTTGCTGAGCTCATGTCTTTGACCCTTGGCTGCTTCTCAGAGGAATGAGGTTCTGGTCATCCTGGGGCTCCATGCCTGGCCAGTGGAGGAGGACTTCCGTGACACCCTTGGGGACCCAGGGTTTCAATGGCTGTTTCCTCAATGAAATAAATCACATCTGTTTGGCTTGAGTCTTGGGGACCCCTTCTGCCCCATTCTATAAGGAGCAACAACTCACACTTTCAGGAGAGTCGCTGTGGGGCCAGGCCCAGCACGCACGCTGGCAGGCCTGAGAGAGGGGCAGTACTGGCCCCACCAGGCTCCCCGGCACAGCCCCTTCTTGCCAGGAGCTCCCCCGGGGTTCCTGCTGGCGACGAGGTCTCCCCACTGCTGAGGTGGGCGCTCACTGGGAAGAGCTGCGTCCTCCCCTCACTTATCTTGGCTTCTGGTTTCTTCCGAGCTCTGTGGTTTCCTGATTGTCATCCTACGTGTCCCTCTGTGTCCAGCTGGACACCCCTTCTTTGGAGGTTTCTACAGTCCCCACGTGGGGTGCCCAGAGCCCTGGGCAGGGGCAGGGCCTGGTGGTGCCCTTCAGGCTGGCCTCCACTCTCTCCTTGTTAGAATGAAGGGCAAGGGGGGTGCCCACACACCCACCCTGCCTGCTCCCGCTGCAGCACCCACTCACACCACAGGTCGGGGGGTCCAGCGGAGACTGAGGGACAAGAACAGTGCAGCCTGGTGCAGGGACTCACCTGACCACCTGCAGGAGGAGCTGGCTGAGCTGCAGAGGGCAGACCCTCTGCAGGCTTCTGCCACTCAGCGCCCACACTCACGGGTGCAAGGGACCCTCCGTTAGGAGTTGCCTTCAACAGGGACACGGGAGGCCCTGCTCACGCCAGGCTCTTAAATGTAAATAAGGCGCTTTTCTTTTAAGAAACAGTGTAGAGATGAAAGCGCCAGGCCTGAGCTGTGGACTGAACTCGCCGTTACTCACCCGTTGGGCTCCCCTCTCCCCCCACCCCCGTACTTTGCCATAAACGAAGCACCGCCAACAGATGCAGCTGCAGGCACGGGGCCTGCCTTTCCTCAGACTTTCAATTTTGGTGTCAAGGGAGTTTGTTAAAAGACCTTTTGATTGAAAAGTGCCCGGTGCAAGAGAATGCTTTTCTCAAATATCCCGACAAAGCCCGGGCATCAGCAGGGCAGGCCCCGGGAGGAAGCCCAGCAAGATCAGCTCAGGTCCGCGGGCAGCCCGAGCCAGGCTCCTCCCTCACCGGCCTCCACACACACGTCTTCTGCTTGTATCACCCTTGGCCCTGAGGCTCCTGCTTCCTCCGAAACAGGGATTGCGCCCCAAACACCACGCACAGGCCACAGGGCACCCCAGGATGCTGCTGTGCCCACAGACGGCCCAGAGGGGACCGCGCTCCCGGCTGCGTCCTCTGGAACCTAGGCTTGGGCTGCTGCTTCTGGCCGAGCTGTGCTCTGGAGTCTCACTGGCCACCTGTGCTGCTGATGGCCTGTTGGGTGGACAGTGGGCACTCCTGAGGCCGGGTGGAGAGTGGGCACTCTGAGATGGTTGTTCATAAGGTTGCTCAAGCGGCTCGCTATTTTCCAAATATCTGGGTGAGGGAAGTGACTGCCCCAGACATCCTCACATTGGAGAAGCTCTGCGTTCGGCCAGCAGCATCCTGCACGGCCCAAGCTCATGGGAAACAACTTCGGCAGGGGTCAGGGATGCCCCAGATCCTGCTGGCTCCCCACCCCAGGTATGTGTGCCCCAGCCCTGTTCTCTGGCTCTCCAGAGGGTGGACGCTCCAGGCCCACTCAGCCTCGCCCAGCTCTCACTCCGTCCCTTGCCCACGGAGGTGTTGAAGGAGCAGGGGATTCCAAAGCTGGAAGCACGCGTGACGGAAACAGCTGCCCCCCTTATTTGCGAGGGCAGAGCCAGTGTCTGGAGAGTTTCGACCGTTCCCTCTCATGCTTGACTAGGTGCAGCCGCACTGGGGCTGGTCCCCTGGCCCCAGGTCCCCCGCGGCACTTTTATGTGACCACCCCCACGGCTTCCCCCGGGGTGTTGGGAGCGCTGGTGGCCAGAACACAAGACAGATTCTGCTGCCTACACAGCCCCGTGGAGCACCCACCGTGGAGACAGGTTAATTGCTCCTTTTGTAGAAGGATGATAGTCAGTGGTTACCAGGCAACTAGTTGTGATTGCAGTGGCTTTTTCCATGATCCCACAGAATTCAAGGAAATATTAAGAGATAATTTACCAAATAGCCTTCCCGCATGCATACCCACACCGTGTGCCAGCTCCACATGTCCTATGAAGGAGCACGTCTCCAAAATGCTGTAAGATTTTAAAAAGGAGCCGTGGACAGGAGTCTCTGATCAAAGCCTGGGGACTGCACTTGACTGTTTATTCTAGAGCACGGGAGTCAAGGACTGAGGTTGGCGGGAGGCTTCCGCCCGTCCTGCTGCTGGTGGCTGGGCCTGTCTGGAGAGGAGGCAACAGCTCGGGCTGCCTGGGCCAGGGGCAGGGGAGAAGTGCACCTTCCCTGAGTGTCCCCCACCCCGCTCTTCTCTGATAAAACCTGTGCCCGGGCTTTATCCGCACCACCCCCCCCAGCAATTCCCGCCTGAGTCCACCTTGCACAGCGGTGTGTGATGAGATTTTAATCCCACTCTGTTCTGTACCCAGAAGCTAGTGGCCTTCTATGGGAAGATCTTACCCCTCCCTCCCCAAGCATCACTCAGGACTCACTGTGTCCTTCAGGCTCCCTCCTGTCCAGCTGTGGGGGGTTCGCGTCACCCTTGCTATGCTCAAATTGTCCCCAGCCTCCCAGGTTCCAAGCCCCTCCTTCCGTCCTGGTGTCTCCCCCACTGACCACATGGAGGGTCCTCTTCTCTGCAGAGCCCCTGTCCTTCCAGGATCATGGTGGCCAGGCCTCCAAACCTTCGACCTCTGGCTCCTGGCCTGGCTACTGCAGCCCCCTCTTCCCACACAGAGCCCTGACTCCCAGCAGCTCGCCCAGGGTCTCTGCCCCAGAGCTCCTGCATCCCACCACCTCCAGCCACAAGTCTTCCCAGTGAGGCTCAGGATTTCCTTGCCGATATTTTTTAAAAATTCATATTATTATTAATTAACAAATAATAACTGTAGGGTATAATGTGATTTTCAACACGCGTATCCATTGTGCAATGATCCAATAAGATTGATTCCTGTACACATGCAAGCAAGTGATAAATATTTGAGGCAATGAATATCCAGGCATCCTCAGTGTCTTAAATATTCATCATTTATTCATGATGAAAACATTTAAAATACCCTCTTTTAGGTATGTTGAGGCACACTATTATTAACTGCAGTCATCTCTTCTGGTCACCAGAACTCCCTGCCCCTAACTGTAAGTTCGTCGGTCAGTGCCCCCTCTTTTCCCGTCCACCTCCCAGCCCCAGGTAACTCTGCATTAGCGCCCATCCCTTCCAGGGCGAGCGGTCCGAGTTCTGTCCCCTGGGTGATTTCAGTGACACACCTCATCTGTGGAGTCAGTGTCAGTCTGCGGGGAGGTGAACCCATGTGCTGGGGATGGCACTTAGTCCCCATTCCTCCTGTACATGACTTAATATGTTTTTGAATGTAAAATGTCGCCATGATTCAAGAGTCTTAATCATGTGTGAAGAGAACACACAGACATGTGACTCCTCTCTGGCCCCTGACCCTCCGCAGGAGACCACTTTCTTCAGACTGCGCCTCCTGAGGCTGTGCCCCCTGGGTTGATCCACCAGCCTACCATGGGTGGCTCCTGGGGCTCTTCACCTGCAAGGGGGCTTTGTGTAGGTGAATGTTGGGGTGAACTTCTTAAGAGGACATCTGGGTCCCAGGGGAGTGCCTGTGTGGCGGAGCAGCCCCACTGTCCCTCGGGGCAGTTGTAGCCTTTGAGACTGTGGGAACTTGCAAGGGGCCGTCTCCCCCTGCCTCTCCCTGAGCCCTGGATCCCGCCACCCTGGTGACACCAGAGGAGCTGCGGGCACATCTGTCTGCACTTGTGGGTCAGCAGTGTGGGCCTGTGCCCCGAGGCAGCCCTCATTTGCCTGTTCGTGTCTTTTTAGGTCTTTGGTCTTTGGACTCAAGCACAGCGTTTTGCACTGATTTCACTTCAGGCCTGGCTTGGCCCCTGACTGTTGCCTTCTACGAATGCCCCTGGGTGGCCGAGGGGCGTGTTCTCTGTGGTTAAGTGGTAGGTGAGGAGTGGCAGGGGCCCTCCTTACAGACTGCCCTTCTGTGGCTCTCCTCCTGCGTTTCCTCCCCACGGTTCCTACGCTGAGAACCACACAGCAGAGCCCCTCCGTGGACCTTTCCCCCGGCCTCTCAGGCATCTGTATTTTTAAGACGGTGGACGCCAACTCAGGCATGAACGGTCACAGCCTTCACATGACGGTGTTCTTCATGACATTTAATTGGGGTCTTGTGTGGCCACAATGCCTGCTCCTGTGACCCTCCCTTAGCCAGAAGCTCTGGTCTTTGCTTTATGCTTACTATCGTTGTTTTGGCTTTTCTGAATCATGATGGGTTTTTTGTGCCACGTGGAGTGGGTGGCTCCTCTGGGGGCAAGCCTCCCTGTGGGAGTGACGTGCTCCTGGCCATGCTGTTGAAATGGTCCAGGAGTCTGGTCTCTGGGGTGTCCTAGTGTGCCACGGTGGGCTGGGAGTCCTCCTGCCGTGGTCAGCCTGCTCCTTCGTGCACACACATGCTTTGGTGTTCAGGACGGTGCGGGTCTCTGCTACGATCCCACTGCCCACCCCACTTTGCCTTGCCAAGCTGCAGATGCCTGGTCAGCAATTCCCAAAGCCTTGTCCTTTGACCTCCGCCGCCTGCCTGCCTGACGATCGATGAGCTGTTTGACTCTTCCCTCTTCTTTCTCCCTCCTCTCTTTCTAACTGTTCCAGGACTCACGCCAGCCACATGGCAGCCTCCAGGTCACCTCCAGGCCTCTTGCATGGGAAGTCCTTCTTCCGAGGTGATTGGTAAGAACTGTGCGTCCCAGGTCCTTGCTGGAGGGCACCGGCTCTGTGGGGCGGGCACCTGAAGTGAGGCTTGGCTGGCTGGGGACATGGCCCCTACAGTTTCCACGTGCATCGTGAAGTCAGCGGTCCCGGGCCGTCTGGTTGCCAGGGTGCCTCATGCCGCCCTGGTTACTTTAAATTTTAAGACCCTCGTGTTCTTTTCTGGAGGTTGGAGGGATTTTTCTTCCCACCCTTTTTATCTCCAGTTTCCTTCATTTTATTTTCCATTGTCAAGACTTTGCTCATTGCTCCTTATTATGTCTTCAAACAGATCCTTTCTTGGGAGCTTTGTGATATCCCTGACCTGGGAAAGATTGTGTCTTTGTCTCTCTCCTGTCTTAAGCCAGGTCTTATTTCACACGTTTCTAGGTTTGTGTCTGTTTCTGTTTTGTGGTTTGGGAAGCCAGCTCCATGGTTTTCCTGTTTGAAGACACCCCATTCCAGCTACGGGGTGACGGCCTCTCCTGCACCTGATCCGTTGGGTGGAGCAGGACACATGCCGTCTGCCCTGACCATTGGGTTCTGAGCTGGCACTGTGGGTGACAGGAAGCAGGGCTGGGTGGGGCCTGCCTGGGCCACTTGGTCCCAGCTCCCACTCTCTATGAATACTGAAGTCCATTTTCTTGAACCCCATTCTCCTGGGGACTCAGGACGCCACTGGTGCTTGGTGGGTCTCCTGTTTTGAAACGGGATTTCACCACCGGCTTTTCTCCATCCATAGCAAGCCGCAGGCCCGTCCCTCGTGGCCTCCTCTCCTCCCATTCTGGACTGCTGCAGGACTGTCCTCCCCCCTGGGCATTAGCTCCTCCTGAGCTGGACCTGCAGAGCCCTGGCCACCCTTCCCCTGGCCGCAGTGCCCTGGCACACCAGCCCTGGTATGTTCCTGGCACTTCCCACCAGGGCACACGTCCTCCAGGAGCTGATTCCACCTGGTGTCACAGCACAGACGCCTGCTCCACCCAGCTCTGCAGGACGGGGTGTTCTCACAGGCTCACGCCCCCAGGGAGCCCCACAGGCCAGTGACCAGTGTCCTGGCCCTGGGTGTAGCTCTCAGGGCCTGGGCTGCGGGGAGAGGGGTGCACATCCCTGCTGCCGTCCTTTCAGAGCCTGAGTGCCTCTCTCTCTCTTAATGTCCAGTTCCCTTTCTACAGAGTCAGTGCGTGCCACGGGTGGGGTGCCACGGGTGACGTGCCGTGTGCAGCTGCACCCCACAGCAGGGGATTTTCAGAGCTGGCTGCAGTGTGCAGATGTTCTCAAAGCCTTCCGGGCATCTCCTTCGCGACACACGGTTATTCACTCACTCACCTGCCCCCGTCTCTATACGGCACACTGAGGGAAACTGTTTCTTCAGTGGACGTCCCCTCCTTCACCTAGATGTCCAATGGTGTGATCAGCCGGTAACGTGTTGCAAAGTGGTTTGAGGTTCTTTGCAGTTTCCAAGTCACTTTCCAACCCTCACGCCCATTCAAATTGCCCCGTCTGTCTGACAGCCTGGTGGTGTCCCTCAGGGTGCTTGACCACAGTGGGCCTCTGCCTGAGTCGGCTTTGCCAGTTCCACCCTAGGACTGCCTTCCCCAGTTGGTTCAGGGCAAGGGTCAGCTGTAGGAGGGGCCTACAGGGGGGAAGCTGGCCTAGTGCTGTACTCAGGGGAGGGTCCCTAACCTGCTTCTCCCCTTGCTGCATGTGGGGGAATCTCCTTCAGCTTCTCAGGAGCTTGTGGCACCTGGGCATCTCCATGACAAAGGGCTCCTGCCCCTCCCAAGGGTCCTGAGGTTGGAGATGGTGAGGTGCACGCAGGTCCAGTGGGGTCTGGCTTCTCCACGTGTGCCCACTTCAGTCGGGCTCCCTTCTCACGCTGGGGCCCAGTGACTGAGGCTCCAAACCAGGTTCAGAAGCACCTGCCTTGAGCAAGCTCCCACCAGGTCCAGTTCTGCTCCTGCGACCACATCTGGCTGTCCCAGCAGCCCATCAAGGGTGGAGGTAACACAAGGCCTGGCGTCAGGAGTCCACGTGAGGGTGGTGCCGGGGTCGGCGGGAGTCAGCAGGAAGAAGTGGGCCTGGGAAAATGAGGGGAGGACTCCAGCCGAGCGGCCACCCCACTCCACTCTCCACCATGTAGACACGAGCTCACTCCCGGGCACCACGTCTGTCCCACACCAGCCGGCTCCTACAGACCTGGGGACAGCAGCTGCAGGTTCAGTATCCACTCTTTCTGCGGGAACGTTGGTCTGTCCCTTCTGCCTCAACCTCCCCTTGCTCACTCCAAAGTTACCCTGAGGCCTACGGATGATCGATGCTTGCTTTGAATTGTACAAAGAATGGCCCCCTAACTGGGCTTTCACTATAACCAAACACCTGGGTGCCCCATCCCAGCAGGGACCCTGATGGGGAGCTGATAATGGCCCCGTGCGTCACCATAAAGTCAGCACCACTGCAGACTCTCGAGCGTCATTCCCACTGGCAGATGTGGGGCTGTGGACGCTCGTCAGCTGGGCGTGCCTCTGGCCGGGGAACACAAGTGAACGGGGATACTTCATTTGAGCGGAGGCGCACACCGAGGCTGAGTGTGTGAGCTTCCTGTGCTGCAGCTGGGGGCTGAGCTGTCTACCTCCGTTCCATAGGTGGAGGGAGGCCGTGGGAGGGCCGGCCCCGGGCCCCTGAGTTGGGCGTCTTAGTGTTCACCTGCACCCTAGGAGGGAGTCTTCTCCCCTTCCACACACTCGGGTAGAACAAGTGACTTGCTCCAGTCTACACAGCTCAAAGCCACTGTTTTTTGACTTGTGCAAGGAAGCAGCAATGTGCTCTGGGCAGTGGGGCAGGTCCAGGGGCAGAGCACAGTCCGACTGGCTCTGGGCCGTTTTCTCATGTGTCCTCTGCTCCTCTGCAGAGGTGAGCAGAGAGGAGAGCTTGGAAACCTTGTCCAGGGCCTCTGGTGCCTGGGAGAGCAGACAGCTGGTCTTCCTTCTCTCCCCGGGGAGCAGGACTCTGTGCTCCGAGGCAGAGGCCAGGAAGGGAAGGGAGGTCATGGATGGACTTGGGTCAGCCAGGGCTGGTAAGGGAGCTTTGGATGAGGCAGACTTGGGTTAAGTCCCGCATCCCTCGGTGTGAGACCTTGGACCAGCCAAGTGACCCCCAGGCTTCAGCCTTCTCACCTGCAGGCTCCGTGGGTCCCCAGTGCGTGGGGGTGGAGCTCCAGGGGTGAGGCCCACGGCCCAGGTGGGCACATGAGGGTGGGGCTCCGGGTGCCGTTCCTCCAGGGACGGCCACCACAACCAGGTGAGCGTGTGGTGTGGGGGCTCCAGGTGCTGCTCCAGAGGAGGAAGGAGAGTTGGGA
This sequence comes from Marmota flaviventris, assembly GCF_047511675.1. Taxonomy (NCBI): domain Eukaryota; kingdom Metazoa; phylum Chordata; class Mammalia; order Rodentia; family Sciuridae; genus Marmota; species Marmota flaviventris. The sequence goes on from NC_092501.1 coordinate 2,446,890, forward strand.
AGGGGCCCTGTGGTGGCTTGGTGCTTAGCAGTGTTATCACCCACTAAGTGACCTCTTTACATTCCTAAGGTGTTTAAAACCCCTCTGCTTGTTTGGTCTGTGGGAGAAATTCGTTTTTTATAGTTAATATCAATATACGGGAGTGATGCAGGCAGAGAAAATGATTTTCACCCTTCAATCACATGACGAACGAGGCCTGCACCGGGAGCAGCCTCCCTGGAGGCCCAGCACTCTGCACAGCAAGCACTCATCTGTTTTGCTTGTGAGCATTTGTCCAGGTGCTGGAGGACCTCCCTGCTGAGAGCCTCGTGGCCGCTGACCACAGCACTCTGCAGCCTCCAGCCAGAGCGCATCCATCCTGGCCACGGTCACCACCTCCTCGGGGCCTTCTTCCCGACAGACCCCAGGCCAAGCCTCCGACGGGAGCCTTGGAGGCCGCTTGTGCTTCACCCTACACGCCCTTGGCTGCTGCTGTGGTTTGTCCCTAAGGATCCACAGGCGGGAGACCCTGCCCAGGCTGGTGATGTGACAGGTGGTGGACCCTTTAAGAGGTGGGCCTTGAGGGAGGCTAGGTGTCTTCGGGCACCACTTCAGAAGGGAGCTCTGCTCAGCCCTTAGGAGTGGGTTAGGTCCTGCAGGACTGGATCAGGACCCAGGAAGCAGGATGTCACAGAGCAAGGCCGGCTTCTAGGTGCCTCTCGCCTCCCTCCTTGCTGTGGTGGCCTCTCCTCCTGTGATTCCTTCTACTCTGTGACAAAACCCTCACCAGACACTGACCAGATGGGGCCAGTTGATCCTAGGCTTTGAACTTGCGAAACTGTGAGCTACATAAGCCTCTTTTTTGGATGAAGCTTCCAGCCTCGGTCTTCTGTTCCAGCAGCACAGAACGGGCTAGACACCCTTTCAGCAAGAATCGCCTACCTTAGAGCTTACTCTGGGTCATTTTGCAAACCGAGCCCCTCTGATCCTTGCTGCCTTGGCTGCCGTGTTTTTGAGCTCATTTCCCTGAAGCCTCTCTCCGCTCTTACATGGTGCTCAATCAAATCTGTCTTCTCCCCCTTTGACAGGTATTGGCTCTATTTCTCTCTAACGTCCATCTCTGCCTTCCACCTGTGACATCCTGAGGACACCACCTCTTTGACACTGCACACTGCAGAACCCTTGGCCCTGACCCCGTGCACAAGGTTCTAGGACAGCCCTGGCCCCAGGAGAACCGAGGAGAGGACAGCTCCGTGGCTCAGGGCTGCAGTGGCACTGGGTGGCTCTTTCCCATGGTGCACTCATGTTTCACGTGTCAATCACACAGGCCCAGCGCAGTGACAAGTATCCCCAAGCCTTAGTGGTGTGACACGCCAAGCTTGTTTCCTACTGACGTCACTGTCCAGTGGGTGACACAGAGGCCTTGCCACCCCCAGAGCCTTAGTGCCCACCAGCAAGGACAGGGAGAAAGTGCACACAGTGTCCCTACACTGATCTCCTCCGTGCAGATGAGACCTCCTCTGTTCCACTGGGGCTTCCAGGGAGAGCCAGTCCTGCAGGGCGAGGGCCCAGCTCTGCTCTCAGGAGGAAGGGCAGAGGTCATGGTCACCGTGGGCCTCCCAGCTCTGCTAGGACAGCCCCAGCACACAGGAAGTGCTCAAGTGGAGAGGCCTGGTTCACACTCCTGGGAGACTAGGATTGTCCTCTGCTTCAAGGTCAGGGTCTTCCAGCCCACTAACCTCCCGGCCTGGGGGGTGCAGGCCCACGGCCCCACAGGCTTCCTCTGGGATCAGCACAAGCCTCCTGCCTTGGTCTGTGCCCCAGCTTGTTCTCCCTCGCAGCTGCCCTGCTGTTCAACCCAGGGCCAGCTTCATCCACTTGGTGGCCCGCCCCCCACGGGAACCGTCACTGGAGCTGTGACAATCAACACTCCAATAGGACCCCACATCGTTCACTAGATTTCAAGGCAGAACTCTGTGCCTTGCTTTAAGCACCGGCATGGCCGAACTGAAGTGCGCCACCCAGGCAGCCACGCGCTTCTCGGGCCTTGTGGGCTGCAACATGCTGGACGTGCTGAGCCCCACCTGATTCTCCTGGGAAGGCCACGTGGAGGACAGGACAGCACCTGAGAGCCAAGTGCACATCTTGGACACTGGCTACCTTCTCTCACCTGGTCACTTGGCTCTGGGTTCCTCTGTCGGAACCCACAACTCCAGACGGCAGCTGGTGGTCATGGTTTTGGTTGAGTTGACTCCTGCCTGAGTTGACAGCCGCTAGCTGCCCCTGGCTGGCTTTCCAGGTGCAGAGAAGCCTGCACTGACCCATTCCCAGTGGACAGGTGTGCACTGGAGCCCACGGGGTGGACTCGAAGCCCACTGCGTCTTGTGAAGAGCACTAGAGACGTGCAGCACCGTGAGGCCCTGGTGAGCATGCGGAGCTGTGATCTGAGCAGCAGAGCTGGCCACGAGGAGCCAGACTTGGGAGAGGTGCTGTGACTGCCGGGGCAGGAAAGCCGTAAGAGAACGAGGCGGCCCAACGTGCCTTTCTCCTCTGACACCCCCGGGGCCTTGCACATTGTGTCTTTCCTGGTTTCTAAACAGCACACGAGCACATTGGAAGTTGCTTTTTTACAACAAAAAGTACTCCTTTTATCTTCTATGGGGCTTTGCCTTCTCAAAGCGGTTTCACACGCCAAGCTATAAAAACAAATGCAAACTTATCAAAATAACACCATAAAGATGCCTGGAATTATGAATGTGCCGTGAGTGAAATTAAATCCTAGTGATGGTAGGAGCATTATTTTTATGCCTAGAGAACCTTAGTTACAGATTAACTATAGACAGCACAACGATCCTCACACACTAACACTGTCTAAAACAGCCATCAGCTCAGCTCGCCTCCCCGAGGCACTCAGGAGGAAGCTGGCCCAGGTTCTGGGTGGCCTTGGGGGCCCGAGGCTCCTCAGAGTGCTCGCCCCCCCATCGCCAAGGCCCCCACCTGTCCGGGGCTTTCGTACCCAGGTTCCCCCTCTGGGCTGTGAGTGACCACTGGACCAGAGCAGGTGTGGCCAGCCTCTTGAAGGCAGAGCTGGCACGGACTTCCAGAAAGGTGCCTCCTCTGTACTGTCCCCAGATCCACTTCGTCACTGGGGCTGGAGCCATGGACACTGTCCTCACCGTCTCCAGTTGTTCAAATCTTTTCCATCTTTCGTTAGAGTTCAGAAGTGAGCCTCTGTGCCCCCTATTTCAGGGACAGTTATGGCCAACTTAGTCCCACCCCAGCAAAGCCACAGGGTCACCTGGGTTTGGGAGTTCTGGTTAGGACCTGGCCTTCCTCTCAAAGACCACCCTCCAGGGGTGGACACTATGGGTGTCCCTGTCCCTGACAAGGTCCATGGCTCCTGTGTTCCCTGAGAGTGTCCAGCCTGGCACTCCCAGACCCTGCTGGCCACGAGGAGAACAATTTTAGGCAGGGGAGCATCTTCTCACCTGGGCACATGGTCCCAGCACAAGCCTCGTGTCCACAGCCTGCTCAGTAGAGCAGCAAAGAGGAGCCACATTGGCCGAGCCCCTGTCAGGACCGGTGCCCAGCCCCTCCATTGTGTGCTTCATCTGCTGACGCCACATGTCCACCCTGAGACGGCTTCTGCCTGCCTGGGCAGGTGCGGGGACTCAGCACTCAGCCTCGTCAGTGGAGAGGGTCTGTCTGTGGTCCTCTGCTTCCAGGGACGTGGAACAGGTCTCCATGTCCCGTAGGCAAGGACGGCCCCATCCACACACATAGAAACCACCCAGGGGTCAAGCACTGGCCCCTCTGGAAGACAACAGGCATCTGTTCTGTGTCACAGAGCTGCCACTGTCTGCATGAACGCATGTCAGGTGCTGGTGCCACCGGGAGTAGTGACTACCAGGCCCTGGGACCAACCACAGAGCTGCCTGCCACCAGCGGCCTTGAGAGGATCCCCAGGTCAGCCAATCCAGCCCTCCCCTTAGCACAGGTTGGGCCAGGACATGCCTGTCTGCAGCCTGCCCAGGACAGAGCGGCCACCAGGCCTGGGCACGACTGGCCCACCCAGGACACCTGACAGCAAGCACCCCCCCATGGAGAAGCATCTCAGAGCACCTCAGTGCTGTGCCAGGGGTAGGGGATCCTCCTGGAACAGGAAGCTCAGTTCCCCTGGGGCAGAAGTGGCCAGGCCCCTCCTCAGGCCTGTGTCACGGAGAGGCCCATGAAGGTCCCCAGACCTGTCTCCTAGAATCCATCCAAGGCTCTGCTTCATGTCTGCCCACCAGGGAAGAGCGTGGCCTGGACTGAGCAAAGGAAGTGTGAGGTGCACTCACACACTCCTGCACACACACACACACACACACACACACACACTCACAAGCTCTCACGCACCCCAAACTCACGTTTCCTACCTTACACATGGACACACAAAGGCACTCCCCTCTCACACCCTCACTCACACACTCAAAACCAGGACCAGTTGAAGAAGCTAAGCTCCTTTGATTTGGGGATGGAGAGAGCTGCCCCAGGCTCACTGGCCCACCCCAGGTCAGGGTGGCCACCCTGGCAGTGTCTGGCCTCCACCTCCAGTCCCCAGTGACTCCTCTGTCTCCTGACTCATGACCCCTTGGTGTTCTTCTGAGGCTGACCCCTTCTAGAGGGGCAGAGCAGAGCCAGTTCAGGGCCCAAAGGCTGATGCCCTCCCGTCCTTGTCCGGGAAATAAATGTGGCCAATGCACTACACAGAGCCCCGCCTGGGCTGGGCAGAGCCCCTGACTCTTAGGAGTACCTTTAGGAGGACACGGGGCCCTTGTGTGGCCCCCAACTGGCTTCTCAGACTCTTCAATGGCCGACGAAGCTGCAAGCCCAGGCCAGGGAAGCTTCTCTTAGTAGGTGGACCCAACAGCATGGGCCTCCGCAGGTAGCTGTCCATGGTGCTGGACCAGCTGCGTTTCCGGTAAGGTAGCTGTCCATGGTGCTGGACCAGCTGCGTTTCCGGTAAGGTAGCTGTCCATGGTGCTGGACCAGCTGCGTTTCTGGTAAGCACAGCTTCCACTGCACAGGAGGGCGAGGCCTGAGGACAAACCCCAGCATAGCTCTGTCTGGAAGGAACAGGGAGGCAGAAGAGCAGCTTGGAGCAGGGTAGGGACAGCAGAGCTCCCTGAGAAGCAGCAGTGAAGGGCCCCAGGTGGCTGGGGTGTCACTCACAGGAGACCCAGGGAGGAGGCTGGACCCAGCCTGGAGCAGGGGCTCTCAAGATCCCAACCCTGCATCTTCCAGCAGCTCTCCACCAGTCCGAGAGAGATTCCACCACCCCGAGATGTTCTCAGGGGGCACCTGCCTATGAGCACCAGTGTGGAAACAGAGGAACGGGGAGCGTGGAAACCAGGGCGGTGGCTTGCTCCCTCCCCTTTCTGACACCTGTCCCCTACCTGCACATGTTCAAATTGCTGGGACCTGTAAAGGAACCAGTGCCAAACCAAGGCACCCCAATTAGGAAGGGGCGAAGGGGTCACCCCAGTAATGACAGACTGTGGGGGAGAGGTCCTCGTGGAGGTGGCCCACAGACCCCAACAGAAGCCCAGGACACATGGACGAGAGGACCAGCTCCCTCTCCCCAGGAGGCATTAAGAGTACCTGCGTTCTGAAAGGGTCACATCCTGGTGTGCTGGAAATTCTAGGATACTTGACTCAGAAACCTCTGAAGAACCAATTTGGTTCAGGAAGCAGACCTCCAGTGTTCAAGGGCCTTGCCTGGGCTCCTTTCTGCCCCTACATTGGCACCTGGGTCCCTGCTCCAACCCTGTGGCATTGGCAAGCATGAGCAGTATCTGGCAGCAGGTCAGGGCTCCTGTGGCCCAGTCCCACCCAGGAGCTCCGGCTTCCAGGGCTCAAAGCTCATTTTGAATGTCCTACTTACTTGGTCCCTATGTGTCACACACATGTGTGAGCTCACATGTGTGCCGTGTGGGCAGCCAGAGGCTGGCGTGATGGGCCCATTCTGCTGAGCCCATTGGTGAGCAGGCCCGCCCCTCACTGCTGACCCAGGACGAGGCCGTGAGCCTCCCTGACATGGGAGACTACCCGGCAGCTGTCCCTGGAATGTCTGCACCGGCTGAACCTCAGCTCCTGTCACACTCTGAGCTGGAGGGAGACAACGGGATGTGCCTTCAGTGGCCCCTCCACAGGGACTGCAAACACCTTGCAGCTTTTCCAGGGTCCACACTCAGGTCCACATTCCACCTTGAAGGTTGACCTGCCCAGCGGGTGTCCCTGGGGCCAGGGCAGAGACCTTGCAGCCGTGAGCTGCACAGTTAGACCACAGGTATCTAAGAACTTGGTCAGCTTTGTCCCAAATTCCAGGTATTATGCTACTGATATCATTAATTGAATTTTCAACACTCTGCGGCCAGGTTGGATGGAAAAAAAAAACCCACATCTTACCATATTTTACCAAAAACAAAACAAAATCAACAAAAAGGGATAGATTCACAACCGAAGGAACATTTTCTCTTTCTTTAGGAAAATGCTAGTAATTTCTAAGAACGATAAGAAAAAAAATCACTGCTTCTTCAGAAAATAAAATGTTCCCATAGTTTGGATAACTCCATAGACTCTGCCTGTGATATACTTAGCTTTTAGTAAGACTTTTCAGAGGGAATTCTTGCAGTAAAGACGGCTCTTCTCATACCATGTGAGAGGGCACAGTCCAGCACTTGCCCTGTGGAGCAGGTCATGGGTAGCAGAGCTGCCCTCTCCACCTGCACAGGTCCAGCCTGGCTTCCTGTCTGTGGTGTCTCTTCTTGCAAGTGCTATGTGTGCTTTTTAGCAGGGACCATCTGGAGACAAAGCCAGGAGCACTAGTGTGGAGTTGGGTCCCTTGTTCATGAGGCCTCACCGCCACCAGTTCTACAGAGTTGTGCTCATTTGCAAAAAGAAGCCAATAACCACCTGAATTTCTCACGAGCCCCTCTGCACAGTGCCAGGTTTGAGCATCCAGGTAGAAATGCTGGCCAGACGTCCTCAAGATGCCACTAAAGGAAGGGCATCCTCCTGCAAGGCGGCTGTGGTCAGGCCGTGGGCATCTCTGCAGCTCTCAGCTGCCCTAATGGTTGGCTCTCCTGTACTTCTTCTTTGGGGTCCTGCAACCTCCATCGGGGCAGGAGTTTCCAGAGGCTCTTGAGATTTGCAGAGGGCAGGGCGAATTAAAACTCTCCACAAGGTGCCACATGTCTCTGGGGACAGGGAAATGGACATGACAAAGTCACTCTTCCAAAGTGCCCAAGACTGTCATTTAGATGGACAGATGCCAACAATTGATGCATTGTCTTTGATGCCTGCCACATAAGAGGCCTGGATCACCCTGCAGGAGTGACCTGGTGCCCTGAAGAGGGAACAGGCTCCAGGAGAGTGGGGAGACATGAGCCATGGTCACAGAGTGAACTGTAACTCTTTGAAAGTCCCCAGGACAAGCACGGTGATGCCACCATTGCATCTATATGCAGAAAACCACAAAATGTAGGTAAAATAAACCAGAGGAGATCTAAAAATTCAGGAAGAGTCCTTGCTGTGAGCTGGAAGCCTTGTGATTGTTAAGATGCCAATTCCGCCCAAACCCATCAGCAGATGCAGCAAGTCTCATTCAAAATACCAGCAACCTCTTTGGGAATATCGACAAACTGGCTCTAAAGTTCATACAGGAAGATGAAAGAGCTAGCGTGGCCTCAGCCCTGCAGAGCAGTGAGATTGCGGACGGCACCACCCACAATAAGACCACTCCCGGCCTTGGGGAAAGAACAGAGACCGAGGAACAGTGCAGAGCCCAAAGTGACCCCCACAAGGTCAGTGCAGGCTTGGCATAAAAGTCTTCAGCAATGACGTTGGGACAGTCGGAGGCTGACATGCCAAAAAAATGAACCTAGACTTCATCATCAGGAGCCAGCGGGTTCTCGATGGGAAGCACACTCTGTGTTTACTGTCACCGTGACCCAGGACAGGGTGCCTTTTAAAGCCCATGGAATTCCACAGGAAGAAGGGCTACCCTTCATGAATGCAAAGTTCAAAAGAACGATTCATGGAGTCCCAGGTCTGGGAAGAAATATGACTGTGATCGGACCTGGGGACATCTGCCTGTACTGCCAGTGTGGGAGACAGCCTCCCCAGGGGGTAGGGAGGGGCTGACCCCAGTGACCTTGGAGATGAGTGGCGTCTGTGAGGACACAGGCAGAAGGCACTGCACGTGGGCCTGTCCTCCACTCGAGAGTGTGCCCCTCACACAGGGCTTACTCATCAACAACAGACCGGGTCAGGCTTCCCGGACGTGCTGGAGCTCGCAGTGAGGGGAGCCGGTGGAAGGTGCTGAGTAGTGGAGTCCACAGTCCAGCATGAGGGAGGCCAGGAAGATGCATATAGCCACAGAGTGGGGACATCAGTAAGAACCAGGGTTCGACTTAACAGAGGCCGAGGTTTCTACCACGAGTGTTTGTGGGCGCTTCTGTTCCTGGCTCAGCACACACAACTCTGGTCCTGCCCTGCAGCTCCCAGGGCCCAGGGGACATGATTCCCCAGGAGTCCAACGAGGGCTTCCTGGAGGAGGCTGGCTGTTTGGACAGGCAGGGAGCTAAAGCCTGCAGCATCCTCCGTGCAGAGGGGGGAAGTGATAAACCTCCACATTGATGGGGTGTGTCGGGGGCACAGGAGGGAGCTGAAAGGGCTCCCCATGGCCAAGGCTTGAACAACTGAATCAGCAAAACAACTCGGCAGGCAGTGCCATTAGCACGGTTGCTCACAGGTGGGGACAGGCTGCACACATTACCACAAACTTGGTTCAGAACAAAATAAGGAATTTGTTCTCCCACAGTCCTGAGGTGGGAAGTCTGCAGTCAGTGTCACTGTGCTGAAGCCCGGTGTTGTAGGGCTGTACCCCTCAGAGCCTGATCTTATTGATTTAAGTGAAGACCACTGTGACATGGGGTTTAGACAGTTCAAGAAAATTTTGGCAGGTTTTTCAAACAGGCCAAAGTCATTAAAAATGCTCCTTGACTTGTGAAGTCCTAGGGAAGCAGCTGCTGGGGTCCATGATGAGAAGGGGAGGGTCTGCTGAAGTGCCCAGGGTGAGGACAGTGTAAGGACTCAAGAGGCTCTTGCTGGAGCAGGCGCACGGTGCACACCAGCAGTCCAGATGTCGGGAGGCTGAGGCAAGAGGATTGCTCGAGCCGGGAGCTCAGGGCCCGGACAACATAGACCCCATCTCAAAAACCGAAGCAAACAAAACCAATCTCTCGTTGAGTCCCCTCTCTGGGTTAGTCGCTGCGGAATGTAAGAGAACACAGGGTCCACCCAGCACACAGGAAGAGCCTCATCCAGCGCCGGGGCGGCTGCCACTCCTGGTCTCACCAGTCCTCAAGCTGCACCCTCACACCCCTCTCCTCTGCGTGGCTCCCACTCCTCGGGCTGCCTGCGGGGACTGCCTTCCAAGGAGGCCAGTGGGAAGGAGGAGGAGGGGCAGGATGGCGGGAGCCTGGGTAGGGGCTGTTCAGCATCGGGGCACCTTGCAGACAGGATGGCCCTGAGGGGCTGAGGGAGGGGCACCCAGCTTCCCCAGCACATCGCCCCGGGGGCCATGCAGAAACCCCACCCACCGTTGTCATGGTCAAGACACTGAGTCTGAGAAACCGGCCCAGCCACAAGGGGCCTAGGGAGACATGGGCTGCGGCTGGCATCTGGGTATCCAGAGGACACGAGGCGAGGCCCAGGCCCAGGGAACTGGGTGACTATGGAGACTGGACAGCTGTGAGCTTTTTGGTACTTTTCCAGTGACTGCGACGAAGATATCAGTCGAATACAAGACGTCAATAGTGGGCCAAGCTGGGGTCACAGGGGACTTCTCATTTTTCTTTAAATATGAAACTGTTCTTAAAATGTTCTATTTTAAAAGTTAGAATAAAAATGAGAAGCGAGAGGATCCAATTCATATGGGTCTTCCATGCTGAGGACTCCTGTCTGCTCTCGTTCACTCTGGAGGGAAGCCGGTGAGGGGTCAGAGGGCTGTCCACCAGAGGGCTGTCCACCAGAGGGCTGTCCACCAGAGCTCCTCAGAGGCAGACCCTCCTGCTTGCTTCTTTGGATGTGGTGTGTCCCTAAGAAAACTGGTGGCTGGTCCCCACTGTAATGTTGGTGAGAGGTGGGGGCCTTCAAGAGGTATTGCAGGTCATGAGGGATCCTTCCTCCTGAAGGGATTGATGTCATTCCCTGCCCATAAATTCTTCTACCTGTGCCTGCTTCTCCACTCCACTTCTGAACCACAATATGGAGTAGCATGTGGCCCTCACTGGAGGCCAAGCAGATGCTGGCTCAATGCTATTGAGTTTCCCTGCCTCCAAACTGTGAGCCACCACAGATCTTTTATTGTGTAAAGTTCCTGTCCTCAGGCATTTTGTTATAGCAAAACAAAATGGACTCGAACATTCCCCAGCTCCACATTGTGATGCGGGTTCTGGAAAGGATGGAATGGTTTTCTGAAACATACATGTTACTAGCAAAGAAGCCATTGTTAAGCCACTGATAAACTTTACTCACTCCTTACCCTGAGTAGACCCACAGCTGCCCCTGCTGTGGGTAAGTCCATCAGGGATATTCATGACTCCATAGCTTTTGCTTCCCCATCAGATCCAGAGGCAGGAGTAACCATCCCTCACCTCCTTCATCCCTGGAAGAATGTAGAGATTGGGCTGTGCCCTTCAAGTCTTAGGGTCAACCTGTGAGCAGGCATCAAGGGCAGCCCTGGTGCACAGTCACAGAGCTCCCTGAACCAGCTGTGAGCTCGCCGTCGTCCCCACACCTCTGACTCATTGGTGTGCTCCACGTCCCCTCTTGGGCCTCTGACAGCATCTGTCTGCAGGGACATCTCCCTGCCTGGCCAGTGGAGGCCCGTGTGAGCAGTCCTCCTGCGCCTGTGCAGGTCCGAAGGTGGTCTCCACGCCCAGCCTCAGGCCTGAACTAAATATTCAAATAGTTTTTAAACCTAAGTTAAATCACCCATCTGTAAAATGTGGCTCCAGAGTCGGGTGAGGACTCATTAGCATGAAGAGCACAGCACAGTTTCAGGTATCTATTAAAAGTCCAGCACATCTGAATCAGTTTTGTTCTCTTTGCACTAAAAGGAACATGGACCTCTCATGGCTTGACTGATGAGGCTGACGGGGAGAGAACCCGTGGGGATGGTGCTTCTCTCGAGCACCTACCACAGTCAGCTGTTTGCATGGTTTGGGGACCCGTGGTGCCGGCCCAGTGCCTGTCCCCCTTGGGCAAGCTGGGCTGGTGGGGCTCGAGTTCTGCTGTTCTCTTAGGCCATCGGAGAGATGATGGGGCTCTTTCAGGATGGAAGTGACAACCTGTGTATGTGCTGGGTGGGGGGAGACAGGTAGAGGAGTGCTGAGAGCCATAGCCAGTCGGGATGACGCATGGCATTTTTGCCAGAACAGAGTGGTCGAGAGGTGACTCCAGCAAGCCACTGAGATGATGATGGATATGTTGAGCTGTGTGTTCAATTGCATATTAGACCCCTGCTGTCCGCCTGGGCCTGGGGACTCCCGGAGAGTTCCCATTGGTTGGGGAAGTGCAGGAGGAGGGATTTCCGGAGGAGGGATTTCCAGTTGGTGTGTGGTGTGTCCCAGGAGAAGGCTGCGTGAGTGGCGTTGGCGGAAAAGCACGCATGCAGTGCCGGTAAGAGTTGAAATAAAGTAGTTGCTGTTTGAACCTACAAGGCTTTGTGGCGGCTCGGTTATTCGTGCCCAGCCAGACTGCGGCAGAGGAGGCTGGGCCTCGGGGCCCAGTGTGCTGAGTAGGGGGAGATGGGTGGAGGAGGCTGGGCCTCCGGGCCCAGTGTGCTGGGTGGGTGGGGGGGGAGAGGGTGGAGGAGGCCAGGCCTTGGGGCCCAGTGTGCTGGGTGGGAGGAGAGGGTGGAGGAGGCTGGGTCCAGAAGCCTCCTCTCAGCAGCAGCAGGAGGGGCCTCTTGTTCCTCACGGTGGTCTTCCAGCCCAGCCCAGGGGTGTTGTGCTCCACGTCCGTCTCCTCTCCTCCTCACAGCCAAGAGGCTCCCTGCTCCATCCAGGTCCTCCAGGGAGGCCCGTCCACCTGCAGCCAGGGACGCCCTCTGCACGACGGTTGACGTGTCTATTCGTTAGTCACTTGTTCACTGAGGGCCCGGAGACTGCAGTGAGGCTCAGAGCTTTCCTGTCTTGCTGGGAACAGATCAGGGCCAGGTGAGGAACAGAGACCCACTGTCCACCAGCCAGCCCTCAGGTGGAGGGAAGGGGGTGACAGCCGGCCTGGAGCATCAGGTCTGGAGGGGTCAATGCCGGCCGAGTCATCAAAGGTCTCAGCCAAGCAGACGTCACTCAAGGACAAGACGGTGGTGAGTGCGGCCAGGCTGAGGCACGGATCCCCAGGTGAGGAAGGAGAAAGATCCCCATGCCACAAAACACCTGCAAGTGAGGGGCGGGAGCCTGGGGCGCTGCAGGTACGTCACAGAGAAGCCCTTCCTGCGTGGAGAGCGCTCAGGTCACCATGAATCACGTTGATCGTGTCGGTTCTCACTCCTGACTCGGGGAAGTATTGATGGATTTGCCTGCTTTCCCTCAAGTCTCAGGAGCCACAGCTCGGGTGCCGGGGGGGTACTCACACGAGGTGCCCAGGGAGGACCAGCGGGCTTTAGGCCCCTCCTTCCAGGTAGGGACGTGTGAGCAGCTCTCTGGGTGGGGAGGTCAGCAGCCTGGGGCCTGGCAACCCAGGTGACCACAGGGACATGCAGAGGAACGTGGCCCTGCCCCTGCATCTGCCTGCCATGTCCTTCGGCCACTCTGTCCACAGAGGCCCTGCCCAGAGGCTGTTCTGGTCCGGCATCTGCACTGGGGACAGTCCTTCCCCTAGGGAGGAGCACACAGGTGGCTCTGAAGTTCCCTTACCCAGTGTCCTCCCTGGGCTGAGCGTCCTGAAGCCCAGAGCTGGTGCCATGTGCTGTGGTTGGAGTGAGGTTTCCTGTCGGAATCCAGCCCCAGTGCAGCAGAATCAGGCAGCGGGGCTTAGGGGCGATGAGGTCCCGAGGGCTCTGTCCTCGCGTGGGATTTGGGCCCCAACAGGAGCACACTCTTCTTCTGTGCCTCCTGCCATGTGACAACACAGCCATCTTGGAGTGGAAGCCATGCCTGCCCCAGACGCCAACTCTGCCCCGGCCTGAGGGAACGCCCAGGCTCCACACCTGTGAGCAGGGCGTCTCTGTTACGTACACACCCCCACGTTAGAGAGGAGGGGTTCCTCATGGCCTTGAGGCCTCCTGCCCTCTGGAAGGGAAGGAAAGGAAGGAAGGGCCCCCAGTGGACCCAGTGGACCGCTGCTTGCATCAGTGCTGCCCCCAGGCCCTGCATCCCAGGGGAGCCAGTGAGGCTCCTGAGAGACCCTCTGCCTAGGCATCCCTGATGTTTGGGATCTCGGTCATGACTTATCTAACCACTGCCCACCATTCTATCAGGAAGCCTGCAGCCCCGTGTGCCCACCAGCAGCCAGCTGCCATGTTTGTGCCACTGTAATAATGAGCTCCTCACTCACTGGACAACCACTGGTGAGCGCAGCTCCGTGGGGTGCCACCGGGGAGCTGGGGGAGGGAGAAGGCCCAGACCAGGGGTATCTCCACCCTCACTGCGTGAGGGGGGCTGCTTCACCAGCGCACAAACCACACGCACGCCCACGAACGAGGGCAATCTCTACACAGCATCAGGAAGAAGCAACAGTGAAAGAAAATCAAACCACGTGTTTTAATCATCAACAAGAACAAGGCAGAGGAGGAAGCTTATTTGGCTCATGATTTCAGAGGTTCAGCCCACGGTTGGCGACTCCCTTGCTCTGGGCAGGTGAGCAGAACATCATGGTGGAAGGGTGTGGCCGAGACTAGCAGAATGTCAACAGGAAGCAGGGAGAGCTCCCCTCACAGAGACAAAATATAACCCAGAGGCTCCCTTCAGTGGCGTCTTCCTTCAGCCACACCCAGGGGCCCACTGTCAGCACCCCGCTCACCCACGTCAGTGGATTAGGCCCTTATAATCTGGTCATTTCACCTCTGAACTTCCCTGCCTGGTCTCACACTCGACATTGTGGGCAACACGTCATATCTAACCTCACAAACTGGTAAAGCAGATGACACAGGCTGGGGCTTCACAGAGAGCCAGGGACAAGCAAAAGGCTATTGGAGAAGGAAGAGACCCTCTGGCGGGCTTCTGATTCGACAGCGAGGATACTCAGGGCCTCTCCCTCCAATTCTGTCCATCTACCAGGAGGCTGGGATACGAGGAGGCCGCACAGGGATTGCCGTGGTGCCCTGGGAGGGAGAGACCCGAGGGGCCAGCGTTGGGGACTCGTCATACGCAGCCCAGGGCAGCTCCATGCGACGTCCAGAAGCATCTGCAGAATTTCACCTTCACTGTCCAGACTCTGCTCCCCAGAATGCCCAGGACCTCGGCAATGCACTCATCTCGCTGCAGGAAGTGAAGGGGAAGCCCAGAAAAGGGGCCCCGGAAAGAGGAGGAGGAAGCCCAGCACAGGAGCAGCCTGCTTGACCCCCAGTTTCTCAGACCTGGCCCTGCGTTCGCCCCCATCAGAGGCCTTCTCACAGGGCACTAGGACCAGGGGAGAGATGGAGGTCACTAGACAGCAGGGCATGCCCCCAGCTCGGAGCAGGGAATTCCACCTGGAGGTCTGGAGCTTCCACTTCCCTGGGAGTGACAGGAGCCATCTCAGGTTCCTGGACAGCACAAGGACGAAAGGACAGAGTGGAATTTCCCCACAAGAGTCAGATACCTGCTCGGCTTAGGTACCCTGAGGATGAGCCACGATGTCTGTACCCAATGCTGATGGTCACTAGTCAGGGACAGCACGGAGTGCTTCAGAGAACAGCAATAGACCAAGCAGGCACACCCTTCCCGCCTGGAGCTTGCCCTCTTTGGCGAGGAGAGGAGAACGACAATGTTCCTGAGCAGAAGCCCTGGGACTGCGGTCCAGCACTCGGGTACCGCCCTGTGTGCTGTCCTCCCGCGGGGTGGCCTGGACTGCACATTTAGGGAATAAAGACAGGAAACAGGGACTGTGGCACTAGCAGGCCAGGGACACTGCACAGCCTCAGGGAAACCTGGGGCCTTCCTTATGGTCGGCCAGAAGGTAGAACTGACCCCACAGCACACACAGCACTGACCTGAAGGAGTGGCAGACACTGAGCCCGGGACTCAGAATCGAGGAAGTAGCACGCAATCAGCCAGGAGCTGAAGGCCGGCTGAGGTCTTTATAGTTAGCAGCAGCCACCAAAGGGTTATGGCAAAGGGTGACCAATAAAAACCAACGGGTTGGGAGTTTCTCGAAATGTCCCACGTGGGCTCTCCATTAACCCTGGGACTCCACCCCTACACACCTACCTGGAGAAGTGGGGCGATGCACCTCCACACACCACTTACACACTGATGTTCCCAGCAGCATATGAACAAGGTAGCCTAACAGGAAGAAGGCCCAGATGGCCATCAGCTGATGGACGGACAAACAGGAGGCTGGGCTGCCAAACAGCTGGTCTTGCTAGAGTGGAAGGGAGGGGGACGAGGATAGGCCACGGGGCCAGTGAGCTGAAAACAGTGTCCAGATGAAAGAAGGGAGTTACAAAAGACCACGTGTTTTTGTTTCTCTATGTAAAATGTCCTTCACCAGAGAATCTATCACACAGAAGGCAGAGGGCTCAGGCTGGAGACGGGTTCAAACAGACCAGGTTTCTTCCTGGGGTAACAAAATGATCGTTCTAAACCTGGATGTCGGCGATGTTGTGCCATTTCATTGAGGTGTGAGAAGCCCTCTGAACTGTGGCCTGTGGCCGGCCAATGGTGCCCTGGGGTTCTGAATCTCAGTACAGCAAAGACGAAGAGTGCAAATGTCACAGTGGTTATGGGAAACAAAGATGCCGAGGATGAGCTTTCTACAGAAGAGAAGGAGCCATATCCTGTGAGTCTACGCTGTGTGGATCCTGGCTCATCAGCAGAAGCCATAGCCATCTGTGACCTCAGTCACTAGAGCTCACCGTACGCCCCAGGCAAGGGAGAGTGCTGGGAGCCATTAGCCAAGTAGGTATGACAATTTCCTTGCCAGCGTACCCCATGTTGCTGACATTTTGCAGTGACATTGAATGTAGGTGACCTTGCTCAAGGACCAAGGCAGATTAGGGTGTTCCGGGTTTTAAGATAATCGTGTTTAGGGCGTTCCCAGTTTAGGTTCCAGGTTTAAGGTTTAAGATTATTCCTGCTGGGAATAGGGCGTATCCTACTGCCTGAGTTCCCCTTGAGTTCTCACGGGATTCAGACAGTATATTTTGGAGATAGAAGCCCAGTGGAGGTGGATTTGGGCAGAGAACGTGGATTTTGGGCAGAGAACGTGGATTTCCCCAGAACGTGATTGTAGATGGCTGGTGTGAGTTCGGGAATAAAGAGTTGCTGTTTGAATCTACAAGCTGTGTGGTGGCTCGTGATTGTGTGCCCAGCCAGACTGCGGCATTTGTGCCCAGCCAGACTGTGGCAGGAGAGACCCACTGTGGCAGCTCCACCAGGAACAGAGGTTCGGGGCTGCAGGCAGGGCAGGGCTGAGGCACTGGGGTAGAACCCAAATGGCTCTCCAGTGTGCACCTGTCTCCCCACCCCCAATATTTCAGGGACAAGTTATCTAAATGACGGCACAGGAATGTGCATAAACACCGGAATAAAAAAGCACTTGAAGGCAGTTCCTTAACAGTGAACCACTCTCTTCACCATGTGACCCAGAAATCCCACTCGCAGGTGTTCACCCAAGAGGAATAAAAATCCATGTCCACAAACTCTTTGACGTGAAAACTGATGGCAGTTTTACTCCTAATCCCCCGGGTCAGGAAACACCACCAATGCCACTCAGAGCAAAAACAAACCCACTGCGGAGCTCACCAGGGCACAGAGGGGCCACCAGCACATTTGCTGGGTGAAATAAGCCAGAGCCAAAAGGTGGCCACACTGGGCACACTTTCACACACAGGATGCCGTGCAGAGGGGAGCCTGCGGCAGAAGTCAGACCATCGGCAGGGGAGGCACACAGAGTCCAGAGAGATGCGGGAGGGACTTGGGGTGGGACTGCCTGTGTCCTCACCGAGGGCACACAACTGTGTGCATTTGTAAAACCGCATGCAACTGTCTGCTGAAAAGCAAGCGTTGCTACATATCAGGTGGACCTCAGCAAGTCTGACTAAACGGAAGAGAACCAAGGGCAGGCCAGGGACACCGCCTTTAGAACCCCTTTCCTTCAGCCATCAGATTGGCAAAAATAAAAGATGTTCCACAGGAGGGAGACCAGCAAAGGGTGGAAGTAAGTGCCAGGAGGCTGGCTGCACAGGGTTACGCTTCTAGAAAATGCATCTCCTGGAATGCTGCGTGCCCAGCCAGGGTGAGCCCGCACCTCCACAGGGGCTGACCAGGCTCAGACTGCCTTTCCAGCCAGGCCCAGGAGTTCTGATGTGAGAAGCAGACCCCGGGCACTTTGTTCTGAAGAGGAAACCTGAAAGGATCCACCCCTCGTTAACATGCCCGCACAGGCCCTCCAACACAACAGAAGGCCCCAGGAGGCCTGTGGCTGGGCCTCCCTGCTGGGCCTCCCAACTCAGCCTCCCAGGCTGCTCCATTGGGGAAGCATGGAATTCACTGCTCAGGGCCTGCTGCATCCACTGAACTGGTGGCCCATCTCCAAAAGTCCGTGTGGGTTGCCACATTCCTGGGTTCACTTTAAGGGAACATGAAATCATCTGCCCCTGGCATACACTAAGTGGGGAGGGATGTGGCACTGAGCTTGGGCCTTTCTGTCCCCGAATCCCTGCTCTTTTCATCTCTGTGCCCCCATCAGACCCAGGAAGGAGGAGGTGGACAGGAAAGGAAGTCTCCAACCCACAGTGCAGGGTCCTGTGAACCCACAGGCCATGAACCTCCTGGCGAGAGTAGCTGGCAGAGGACACTTGGACAAAGGGGCAGGTTCTCAGCAGGTTTGCAGGGCCACCCCAAGTGGGCCCAGGTCAGGCAGGACGGGCTCATCTGACATGCAGGGTCTGAGCGACTACGGAAGCTTGGCGGTTCACAGAGCATTACCAGGAGCTGCCCTGGGCAGCCACACGCTTATCAAAAGTGACCAAGAGAAGAACTGCTGGTGGCAGGTCCCCAAGACCAGGTGGTGTATAAAGTGCTTCATCTCTTGTCTGTTCACTTGCTCGTCCATTCACACAGCCACCAGGAGGGAAGGCCCACCCTGTGTTGGGGACCCAGAGGCACCTGGCCCAGGGCTGGGCATCTGCTCTGTGTGCCCAGTGAGGACGGAGTGGGTGCCAGTCCTGCAGCAGACGCCTTCTGCCCCAGTGTCACATTCTGTTGAGAGTCTGAGCAGCTAATAGAGTTCCTCCAGCTTCCGCTGAGATGCTGAAGTGGTCCCCGAGGACTCGGCAGATCAGAGCAGAAGCAGAAGCCCGGAGCCTGGTTGTAAAGGATGTGAGAGGCAGGCCAGGGCTCCTGACCTCACTTGCTGTCCGTCACTGCAGAGCTGGCTCTGGGGGGCTCGCCCTCTCCGCTGGGCTCCTGTGATGGCACTGCTGTCCTCGAAGACCCCAGTGGAACTCACCTGTGAGGAGTGTGCCTGTGTCCACTGGGGAGGGGGCTAGAGGGTCTGACCACCCATAACATGGGGTCCCCGCCCAAGAGCCCGCCTCCACCATCTGAGCAGGCCGTGGCCTCTCCGGGGCCAGCAGCATAAGCCAGTGAAGAACAGCAGCCATTTCTTACTTAAGAAAATGGAAGGGACTCTGAAGCCATTGTGGTTTGTAAGCTGTCACTTTAAAAGCTTCTTTAATAGACAAATGTCGTCCCACTCAGTTGCCTGAAAGATTAGAGAAGGCTAATGCCACAGTTTATCTTCACCAGCTGTGACCCACAGCTGACGCGTAACAGCAGCCTTGAAACAACCTCAGAGAGACATTCATTCGAGGGCAAAGCCACCCTGGGCACGAGGCGCCTGCTGGACAGCTGAGTGGAGCTGGCGGGTAGCGCAAGCCCTGCCGCGCACCCTCCAGTTCCGCCACAGCCCAGCTCGCGAGGGCTTCTGGTAGCTTCCAGACCCAACGATCTCATTAGAGTCGGGCCAAAGGTCCTCCTCCTCCTAGTTCTGACTCAGGTGGGTCCAGAGCAGTGCCAGGAGTCCTAGCAGGTGGACGAGGGAAAGCGGACGGCAGAGGCCGAGTGGACGCGTGGACTCTGGCTCGGGGTTTCCCTCAGCTGACCTTCAGCAGGTGGCACAGCGGTGAATGCCACACGTCTTTTCTCCATGACTTTCTCTGCTGGGAGCTGAGTCCGCGCCTCCCCACTTCCCGTACCGTGAAACCCGCATCTTTCACACAAAGGCATTTTCAATTAATCTTTCATGGTTTTTGCCAGTCTAGAAAAATTACAGAAACGCTGACGTGTCTATTTAAAAAGCACGTTTGTCTGTCCCTCTTGTGTGCAGCTCACGTTGCCTGATGAGATCCCCCGGAAGCAGTCTCAGCTTGACAGAAGCTGCCCAACTGACCCTGGGGCTTGGCCACGGGTGGAGACTCACTGGTCAGCGTCCTTGGCCACATCTTTCCCAGAGCCCTGGCCAGGCCCTCTGCCTCTCGGCCTCTCAGCAGTGGAATCTCAGCCTCAGCCCGAGCACAGCCACGCTCCTCCCAGGGACCCCCTAGGCAGCAGCTAGGCCCCATCCTGGCTCTGTGAAGACCGCAGGCTTGCGGGGAAGACAGTCGTCAATAATACATCACTGCCACTGCGAGTTCTCTCTGATCTGCCGGGACTGAAAGCCGGAGTCATTCCCAAGGCAAGTGCAGGGGCCCCTCTTAATCACACACCAAGGAAGTCCTGCAGGCAGCTTCTGAGTGCTTCTTGCTGAAAGACAACATTTAAAGGAGCCTAAGGGAGCCAGAGAAGAGGTGAACGCGCATCTCTCTGCAGAGTGACCTTCAGACAGGCGCCAAGGACCACTGGCTGGATGGCAGCTGGAGATCTGAGAAGCTGCGTGCACTCTGCAACAGATGCGTGAGATCAGACACTCAGGGCTCTGGTGGGAAAAGAGACTCCCTGCAAAAATCCCAAGTCAGGACGTTACTTCACTCATGCACTGGTTGTGAAGTGGACCCTGAGACCCCTGGCACATGCAGTTGGACCCGAGGCCCCTCAGAATGACCGCGATGGTCCTTGGAGATCAGTGACAGGAAAGACGGGTAGCTGTGGACTGAGACACCCACGTGGAAGCCATTAGCCGCTCTGAATGTGGAGAGGGATGGTTCCTGCTCAGGGAAGAGGGACAGCTGAGGCCCTCGCCTACCATCGCAGCGCCTGGGGAGCGACTTCCACCTGGGAGAACCGTGACTTTGCAGGAGAAATCTTAGCTAAATTAGTTCCATTTGGCATACAGACAAGTATTTGAGGGTCACATTAAATAAAGCATATTTCCGAGAAAAAATAAAATAAATTATTATTCTGTAAAATATTCTTTGTTCTAAATAAAATTCATCCAAAATGTAAAGAGTCATCCCTGAAGGATTCCAGCCCCACAAGGGAAATAACAAACGAATCTTCTCTGGGCAGGTGACTCCTGTGCCAACACGCTGCAGTCCCTGAGACCCTGCCTCCAACCTTCTCACACCTGGAGTCCCCTGGTCCTTGATCCACCCAAGCTTGGTAGAGCCGGGAGGGGGACTGGTTTCATCAGGTGGTGGGGTGCAGCATGAGTATCACCCCAATGTGGAACCTGAGGGATTGAGTGAAAGGTCAACCCACAGATGAGAGGCCACGGGAGGGGAGGTGACAAAGACATGGTGAGTGTCCCTTGTGCTGCTGGATGTCCCCATAAGGCACAATCTTCACCACACCCCGAAGTCTTCAAGCTGAGCCAGATGGAAACTTGGGGACAGACACCAGGGAGGAAGTAAGGCTTCGGAGCCAGCAGCAGCCAGGCCACAGCAGGGCACACACCAAGCCCCTGCAGTGGCTGCTAAGGCTTGTCTGGGGACATGGGCTATTCAGTGCAGATGGTCAGCTAAAGTTTTCCCAATAGAAGAATCCCTGAAGTCCTTATGTAAGCTTGCTGTGAGCCACAGCTGGTGTCTGAGCACTGTGACCCCAAACACCTAGTTGATGTCCTCCCAGAAGTTACCTCCAGGCCCCTCTTCAGTGCCTGCTCCTGACACCGCAGCCCTCTGAGCCCGGGGCTGCCTGCTCCTGCGCTGGCCACGCTGTGCCTCGTAGCTGCACCTCCACCCTGCTCTCAGGAGGAGCTCAGCTCCTGCTTCTGTGCCGGTGGCCTGCCACACATCAGGCCTGGGCAGGCCCCCCAAGACCTCACAGTGAAATGGTCACTCATACACACACACGTGGTTTCCAACATGGAAGGACCTCTCTCCTGTGGACAGAGCACAGGGAGGGCCATCCTAGGTTCCTAGTACCAAGCCCCAGACCAGGCAGCCAACATACCGCCCTTAAATCATCACCAAGACTCACACTAGAGGACTCAGTGAAGCCCGAGACCCACTGCTGTGTGTGGCAGAGATTCAGCAGAGCCATGTCTTCCGAGCACCCCCATAATTGGCAACACCAGCATCCTGCAGATGCTCTCTGGCAAGCCTGCCTCCTTGGCCCACCCTTGGGTGTCCCTATGACACCTACTCACCCTTTACTCACAGGAACGAGCCGCAGCATTGTACAGACCCCACTCCCACCTCCAGGGGCTGCAAGCACAAAAGAAAACTCAGATCCCTTAACCCAGTTTGTTCTTTCACATGCAGGAGGCTGTACTTGGAGGAGCTTGACCAAGACCTTGCTCCTGACCACCTGAGGGCTCCATGCCCATCTGGAAGCCCTGCATCAGCATCATGGATGTCATGATTCAGCATCTCTCTAGTCTTGTCTGTTCCAAGGACTGCCACAATTTGATATCACAGTCAGCTCCCTGCAAGGAGTTTGCGGTGCTTTGGAGCAGGCTACAGACTGTAGTCTACCAGGCGCATCAGCCCCCTGGGACCTGCCAGTCATCCCTGCACACCCTCATCCAGGGTCCCAGCCTATAGCATCGGAGCCTGAATTTGCCAGGATCCATGGGTGAGCCCCTGCCCGTGTGTCTCCCAGGCTCAGGAGCTCATCTGGTGCACTGTTCAGACCTGCCATGTGTCCTCCCAGATGGGCAGGGTCTCAGTAGCCCCTCTTCCCCCAGACAGGGGTCCTCTCTGCTCTCACTGGTGTGGCCAGTGCCCCTGCACAGCCTGTCTACCCTGGCTTCAGTGCACTGTCCAGCAGCCTGTCCTCCTGCTGTCCACACAGCCAGCTCCCAGGTCTTTTCATGGTGGCCAGGCAAGGGGCAGGAATTGCTGAGTCGCCCCACGGGGCCACGGAATCTGGGTGCTGAGAGGTGGTGACTCCACACTTGGCCTGGCAACCTCAGCCACGTATAGAGCAGCAGTGCCAGCATCTTGCAGTTCCAGGAACTTCCCTAAGGGGCTCACCCTGTCCCAGGCTCGCCCCTGGGAAGTGCAGGCCCATCCTGCACACTGACCCAGCCACTGTACCCCACATTGCCCCGCCACCTCCAAGGAGCCGACCCTGAATCTGAATCTGGCCCCTTCCTCCAGCCCCACACCCAGCTTCCCCAGCCAAGGCCACTTCCCTGGGGTGGAAGTAGGTCCTTCAGTCGTGGTCCTGAACCTGACCGCAATCAGAATGAGCTGAGAGCCTTTGAAACCACCAGATGCCCTGGCCTCACCCTGGGGATTGATTTAATTGACCTGGAGTGGACGGTGGGCCACCAGGTTTCCTCACAGCCTGGTGGGCGGTTTTGATGTGCAGGCCAGGTTGAGGACCTTCCTTAGACATACCCCGCGGCCTTTCTCTCTCCTTTGGAGTGAGCCTCTGTGCCCCGGGGCTCCCGCCCTTGCCTTTTGATGGATCTGAAGCTGACTGGAATTTGGAAATCCTTGAAGAGGCCTCACTGATGACAACTGTAGCTCTAAAAAATGCTTTAAAAATCTAACCGCCGGTCCAAAAGCCCTCTCTGTCTTGAGTGTTTAACACAAGGAAACTTTGCTGTCCTGGGGTGCACAGGGCCCCAGGAGTTGTTATTTAGGAGAAATGAATTGTGGGATTATGGAGACTTCCTCTGGTCAGTAGCACGTCCACACTGGGGACAGATGGCCCTGGAGAACCAGGAGTGGGAGGTGGGGGAGCTGGTCAGAGGAGCCCCTGCGTCTCCACTCGGCTGGGCTGAGGGACTTCCCTGCGCATGGCATCATGTGGGGCCTGGAGACAGAGGTGGACAGGACGCCAGTTAGTCAGAGGGAAGACCCAATGCACACAGTTGTCCCTGGACACCTGGTTGTGCTTTCTTCAAACCTCAGTGTCCGAGAGCAAACCATGGATAGAGAGGCCCAGGAACCTCTGGGATCTTGGTACCCCATGGGCCAGGAAGGGACACCCCTCCGCAGGTGAGCTGAGCTCAGAACCCCGGCAGGACCAGGCCCAGGGCTGAGGCATCCTGAAGACAAGGAGAGGGGAAGCACAGGACAGAGCCTGGCTCAGAGCAGGGCCAGCAGACCTGGACCTGGTACCAGCACCACCTTCTTTTGAGGCCAGGTGGCTGGTGTCATTTCCAAACTCAGAAGTGCCGAGGTGACAAGGCACCAGGTGAGACAGCCGGGGTCCATGCCATCCAGCAGGTGCCTGAAGCTTCGAGAACACTGGCAGCTTCAGAAGACAGGCAGCTTCCTCTGTAGCAGATCTGGGACACTGGTAGACCTCAGGGACATAACCCCACAGGATCCCCGGGGACGGCTGAGGTTGACTCCCTATTAACCCAGCTGGATGGACGTTCAGGGGAACTAAGCAGTTCCCAGAAGCAAGGTCTCCGTCTCGCACCACCCTGGGATGCCTGTCCTTACGGGCTCAGCTGGGCAGGAAAAGGACAAGGGTCAGCTTGACAGCAGCAGAATTCAGATTTTGGCTGAAGGGTGACCTGGGCCCTAAGAAGTCCAGCTCAGCTTCTCCCAGAGCAGGTGGCAGGCATGCTGTGTGAGCTCACTGCAGGGGCTGGAGTGGGACCCCAGGCTGCCTCTACACCCCCACCCCAGTGCCCCGTCAGACTCCCATGAGGCCTCAATCTTGCTGCTCCTGGAACTTCCACCCTCAGCCCACCACCAACCCCCAACCGTGTGGAGTCAGCACCCTGCCTGACCTGAGCACAAGGGCAGGTGGGTGGGCTGAGCACAGGGGCTGCTCCCTGCAGCTGCCCAGGGCTCCTGATGGCACCACTCTGGGGGCAATGGGAGGCTCTCTATGCAACAGCTTGCCCCTCTCCACAGGGGGCTCCCACCTCTCCTCGCCCCATGCCTCACCTGGGCAAAACCATGCTCCTCCCCAGTGCTTGCAGGGCCCACACTCTCAGCCCCTGCGGGGTTCCCTGGCTGCTGTTGTACCTGCAATGTTCCCACCGCTGCCCGTGGTCAGAGTCCAGGGCCTCTCTGCTCTTGGAGGAGGCTGTGGTGCTGAGGTGCAGGGTTGCTCAGAGGCCCTCCAGGTGGCACAGTAGACAGAGCAGAGCGGGAGGACCAGGGCAGGGAGGATGGGCAGGTGAGCGTGACTTTGCACACTGCAGAAAGCCTCTCAATAAAACCCTCCACTAAGCCCTCCTCACCGTGGAGGTAGAGAAAGAGCCTTGCTCTCCATAGTACTTAGCAAATACTTGTCGAACGGTTGAGTCCCCATCTTCAGGGGCAGGCATGACCCAAACCGGACCACTGACAAATGGAATGAGAGTGAGGATTAAGAGGCAGGGGAGTCGACCTCTTTCCTCACCATGCTCTCCAACAGCCCATCTCTCCCAGTTGGGTTCCAATCTAGCCTTCGTGTTCATGTCCTCTGAGCGTGGTCGCCTGCTAGGACTGCGGGGGACCTGACCTTCGCGGCCCTGGCCATATTTGAGGCTGTGTGCTTTTTTTCCCCCTATAAATAGGTGATGAAAAAGTTGTGTTGAATTGAAAGTTGTAAGTCAAAGAAGTAATTTTGAGAACATGCAGAAACTTTGGTTTATGTTTGCGGAGAACAAAGGCTCGTCGCCAAGAGTTGAGTTGTCGGTTGGTTCTACATAATCCAATAATTTTTTCCTAGAAAATTGGTTCTTGATGTTAAGCCACTGAAAGCACAGTATCAATCTCCTTCCCCCTCGCTGCTTCTCTGTGGCCTGATCTTTTTGTTCCTCCAATAGCCTCCATTAATCACCCACAGTTTACCCCTTGCCAGCAGAGATCCCCCAAGGGGAGAGAAATGCAAATGGTGCAAAGCTCGAGGGCCAAACCCGAGGTTGGCAGTGGGTTTCCAACTCCACCCCGGAACAATTCAATCTTGCAAAGTGCACGTCATATTTTCAATATTTTTTTCTCCAAAGTGCAGTCATATTTTTGATCCTGCTATTCTGTGTGCTGTGCAATCTTTATCTTGGATTAACTTTTAAAAATATTCTCTTTCCAGGAAATATAAAGCAACTTTTGCATTGCTTATGCACAGACTACACAAAAGAGAAGATGAACCATTCATCAGGTCTCTGCAGAGGGTTGGCCTCTGTGTGGCAGCTGTGTCAGAAGGCGCAGCTGAGGCTGGAAATGGTAAAAGCCACCTGTTCCCTGTACGATGTGACACCCAGTAGGATCTGGGCAGCGATCCACAATCACGTCATCAGCATTCTGCAGAGAAATGCATGAAGAGTCACATTAAAGGAATGGATAGTGGGTATAAATGGTTCTGCATCAGGTCAGAGAACATTTTGCTGCTAAATGAATTTTAGGCTATAATGAAGTAAATGCTGGAACTAGCTTTTTGGATTTGGGAATTGCAGATAGGAGACTGTGGCCCTCTATTGCCTCCTTGTGTTCTTGTGGGTGCCAGTGACCACCCAGAGACCCAGGGGAGACCAGCTGTCTGTCTTTGGTGTTGCCAGATAGAAACTGTCTGGGTAAGCCCCCAAGTCGGACTCAAGACCCAGAAAGGCAGCAAGGGCACAGCCTGGGGTCCACGGTCCAGGGTCCATGGTGACTGCAGAGTGACTGGGGCTGGGGACAGCAGGCCCTCAGAAGTCCCAGGACATCAGGTAAGGAGCTCAGGGAGGGGCAGCCAGGAGCGAGCAGGATGGAGGTCTGAGGAAGTCCTGTCCAGCAGTTTCGGGCCCCCTCCATTTCCCAAGTGTAACCAGTCTCTGGCTCCCCCTGAAGCTGCCAACAACCCCTCAGACCAGACCAGGAGCACAAACACCGATGACTCCAATCTCTGCCAACTCAGCTGGTGCTGACCTCATATGGGGTAAGTCCCCTGCTACATGTTTACCTCCTTTCCTTTCTCCCCAGCTGCTCAGTTGGATGGAGACCATTTGTCCTCCCCAGGATCTGGGTGTGGGGGCAGAGAGCACACCTTCTCTGTGCCTCAATCCACCAACCCCCGGGAGAGCCACCTGCCCCTCGTGTCCATCTCCAAAGGAGAAACCAGCATCCTCAGTGACTCAGTGACCTAACACCTGGACTCCTGACCTCAGAGTGAGGGAGAAAGGAAAGAAGGGTGGCTTCTGTAACCTTCTTCTGGTGGAGAAAAATATTCTCCCACCCATTCCTGCCCATTTCTTCTCCCAGAAACAGCGAAGATGCGCCTTGGCAGCAGAGAAGGCGGGTGCAGAGAGGACAGACAGACGCCTCAGTGGCATCTCTCTGCAAACTGTGAGATACAGTTGCTGATTTAGTCCACACTGTCTCTGCAGAAGGCAGAACATGCAAATATTTACTTGGTTCTCAATACTACCAGACATCTGCCCGGTTTAAGAATCGAGCTACAAAAATGTCCCTATATGTAAACACAGCCATTCTTCAGCAAGCGAGCGGCTTTATAAGAAAAATCTGAAATGCTAAAAATGCTTTATTTAATCAGTGGAGGAGATGAGAAGTGATACTCGGGCCAGCATCCTCCAGGGCAGAGCAGGTTGCCAGAGCAGCGACTTGGTATTGCCTGGGGTTTGGCTGGGCGGCCTCTGCTCACTGGTCTGGGGGTGAGGTGGACATGGTCTGTGCTCCTGACTTCTGCCCTCTGCAGCTGCCCAGCAAGATGACCTCTCCTCAATTCCTCAGCAGAGGGTACAAATTGCAGTGCACTTCCTGGGGAGGACTTCAGCAAGGTGTGTGTGGCCCTGGGGCCCAGTGTGCATCCACACAGACCTGGGAGGGGCCGCTTCTTCATGTCCCTGGCACTGTGTCAACACCGTCCCACCAGCTGGGCCCTGGCAGACCTGCGGTAGGAGTGCACATGTGTGCACCCACTTGTGCACCCACTTGTGTCTCAGAGCACGTGGGCCCAGCAAGGACGTAAGGACAGCAGGCAGGGTGCATGGCTGAAGCCGCAGGTGTCACTGGACAGGAGGTGACATGGTGATACATAGACACAGTCGGTCTAGAAAAGGAGTGGCAGGCAGGGCAGCCTCCCGTCCGCCGGGGTTGCATGAGTGCATTCACTACTTTGGGATGACTTTAGACTCCTGCCAAAGCTGCAGAGGTGGGACAGGGATCTGTTCCCTGATGTCACACCTGCCATGGCAGTACATTTGTCACCTAGGTGTGGGCTTGCGTCCATCGCTATCTGGAAACCTGAACTTCCCTGCTTTCCCTGTTCCAGGCCCCCACCCTGTGCTGAGGACTTGACTGTCACTCAGTGAACACATCTGCAATGCGGGCTCCGGGGTCACCGGCCTGAGAGTGACAGGAGACAGGAGCAAGCCCTCTCAGTACTGATGCAGCGTCCTTCCCCTGAGCCTCGTCAGTCCCTGTGTGACTGCTGATAGGGAGGCCCATGCTGCCCCGCCTGGCTGTGGCAAAACAGCCCTGAGCGTGGCCTGCTCCTCTGCCCCCCTCCACCTCCCTGAGCCGCCACCTGGGCTGGCCTGGACCTGGCAGTCACGGATCACACACAGATGTGGGTTCTTGGTCAGCCAGAGATGGAGGGGCACTTGTGCTCTGGTTGCCCTATGCAGTCACCCAGGAGGGGAGCACCGGGAGGAAGGCCCGGAATGAGAAGCAGCCCTCCAGGGCCCAGCCCCTCCTGCGGCATGGCCTCCACAGTGCCAAGACCAGGCATTCCACGAATGGCCAGGCCAGCCCACCAACAAAGGACACCCTCTCCACACCCCCAACCCTATGTCAGAAGGCAGAGTCTGGGCAGGAGAGCCCCCTGCTCAACCAGGCCCTGGGCTGTGCAGGCCCCGACCTCTCCCGGGGCTGAGGTTTCGCCACTTGTTTTGCATGGACTTGGGTGGCATGTCCTGCGCACAGGTCAGGAGGGCCAAGGAGCCTGCAGGTGAGCAGGGGAGGGGAGATGCTGGGAGCTGCTCCAGCCCCACATCCCAGCTGGACCCACCTTGGTCTGAGTCACAGTGGCACTGCTGCATGTCCCTCCATCTTCCATGTGGACACTGTCCACCTGGTCACTCACCAGCCCTCTGTCAGCTGCCTGCCAGGAGCAAGGGCAGCAAGAGGAGCGTGCAGGGTCCTGCCCACAGGAAGCACATTCTTTGCAGCAAGGAGAGGAGGGCATAGACTGGGCACAGCCACAGCAGGGACAGTCAGGCTGCAGTGGGGCACCATGAGGCCATGGGCAGCCAGCAGGGGCCGGGGGCCCGGGTAGGTAGGATCAGGGGCACCTGTGCTGAGTGTCACAGCCAGAGCCCGCTCCGTGCTCCAGCTATGTGTGTGGCAGGACCCTGGGGCCTGGATCTAGAGCCAGGGCACTTCACCCCAAATCAGGCAGAAGTCTATGGCCAAGGAGACCCCAATTTCGAAGGTAAAATTCCATGTTAGAGTGAGCAGCTCATCCCCAGCCCAGGAGACCCAGGGTTGGGATCCGGGGGCAGAGGGCATGGGAGGGCAGGACTCTCTGCTGGCCACGTGGGATTTCAGTAGCCAGCGGTTGGGGTCCTGAAGTTCATGGCGGTGTGTGCATGTGCTTAGAGGGGCACCTGTCGACACAGTCCTGGCGCCTCCTCCCTGCCCTGTCCCCACCTTCCCTGCTGGCTGGGGAGCACAGAAAGGCCACTTCCTGCCCCATCCAGCCCAGCCTGGTGCAATTCAGAATGAAGGTTTAGAATTTTCTGTGTCCTGTCGAGGGCCTGACGAGTTCCATGAAACACGACTGTATAAAGAGGGACCCGTCACCACCGCTGAGGTCCTGGACTTCGCAGGAGGACTCCCGGAGCAGCCCCGGGGGTGGCGTCAGGCTGATGGGATCGAGGAGCCCTAGGCCCTCCACTGGTATGGGCAGCCTCCTCCTCAGGGCTTTCCTCTGGGGACCAGGCGCAGCAGAGGCCCTGGGACAGTGCTCGCCGGACACTCCGAGGATCACTGGTTCACGAAGCAGAAAACATGAAAGACGGGAGGCGCTGCTGGCCACTGGCTGTGGGATTGTCATTTCCCATCAGCAGAAAATGTACAGTTATGACTTTCGTTATCATGGCTCGAGAATCATTTAGATACGTCTTCCTTAGCTTGATTTTCCGTCTGTTATTTAGACAGATGTTGAAGTTGAAGTCTGGCTTGTATTTTCATTGTGAAGCCCCAGAAGCCCTCCAGGCACTGGGCGTGTTTCCTGAGCAAGCAGAGCTCCTTCCTGCCCTCCCTGGGCACAGAGGGTGGAGCTGCCCTGGGTGCCCCCCTAGGGAAGCAGCACCAGCCCTGGCTTCCTCCCCAGCCCCAGCTCTGGGCAAGCGCAGGTCTGGCCACAGCAGGGCAGGACACAGCCTAGTTCCTCCGTGTTCCCAGGAGGCGTCGTTCACGGCCCCCGGGCCCACAGGTGTGTGAGTTCCAAGGACAGCTTCTTTGGCCAAGAGTGGGGGAGCCTTTTCCAGCCACAGTCAGACCCCATCCCGACTCCAGCTCCCCTCTGACAGCTCAAGGCCCTTTCCCTGCATCCCAGGAGGTGATTGTCTCTCAGAGCAGAGCAGCTGTGGGGCTGGGGTGGGACCCGGGATTCCAATCCCAGACCCGTTCTGGAGGCTGCCTGCCGTGACCTTCTTACCAACCAGGCTCCATGCTTCCTTAGGCCAGGGAGCAGGGCCTCGCCCTCCCCAGCACTCCCTTTGTCACAGACGTCACAAGGATGCCAGCCAGTGACGAGCTTTGAGCCTTGGGAGGGAGGGAGGGAGGCACACACTAAGGCAGGGCCTGCACCTGCTCCTACCCCAGGAGATTCTGCCTTGACCCACCCACCAACAGAGAGGGGCAGGTCCCCTCTGGAAGGATAGGATGCAACTGGGTTTCTGTGATGTGGCCCCTGCACTGGTGGGAAGGACCAGAGGTTCATCAAACTCAGAAACCCCAGTTCCCACAGGCTCCTGGGTGCAGCCATGCAGAGCTGAGGACCTAGCAGGAGAGTGGACACAGCTGTCACTCTACCTGCATGGTAGAGTGGGCTGTCCCTTAGCTGCTAAGACCCTCAGTTTCCTTTTCTGTAAAAATGAAGTTATGATTGCCTCCTTCTGCAGGCTCGGGGACAGAGAGATGGAGTTCTGGGTGGCCTTCCACCCTCTGAATCCCTCCCACTCCCGTCAAGTTAGCTGAGGTTTGGCCACTGAAATTTGGGAAGCAGGTAACAGCTGGGAAGAGAGTTTGGGAGATTTGGAAAGGTGGCCCAAGGTGGGGACACGACTCTCGGAGCTCACCCTGTGCTGTCAGGCTTCTCAGGGTGCAGCAAGCGGCCCAAGCTCACAGTGGGGATTCGGGCACACAGCAGGCAGCCAGAGGGCGGGATGGACGCTGCGCGGCACGCAGGAGGCTGAGGTTCCCGCTCTCTCTGCACGTGTCATGGTCTTAGGAAAGTCCAGTCCTCTCAGAGCCGCTGTCTTTCTCCTCGTGAAACCCCAGCTGGATGTAGGTGGGAGCCCCGCTGCCCACTGCCCTGGGCCTTGGCTCCCGTGAGCTCTCCACTGGAATGTCCTCCCCCACCCGCCAGCCCCCACCCCATGTGTCATGGTCTCCTAGCAGCCTCCCAAGCTCCCTGGCTGCTCCCTTGGTGACTCCCTGTCCCTGAGCCACAAGCCTCTGTGCTGATCCTGACATGGCATCTGCCTAGCCCCACCCAGCCCCAGTCCTCCTGCCCGCGTCCTCCTCCACACTGGTGATGTGTCCAGGCAGGGAGCGCCTGGTTTTCATCTCAATTGCCCAACTTCTAACTGAGCTGCACACAGTAGGCACTTGGTGTTTCATTCAGGATCTGAAGAAGCCGCTACCTGGAGCCACCATAAATCTGTGAATCAGAAGGGCATTTCCAGTGTGAGCTATTTTTTTAACTAATTTGCCTGTGACAAAGGACTTGATCCCTCCTCAATGCAAGGTGGCCCTCCCTCCTCGAGTGAAGCCTCCCCAGCCTCCTCCTCCTCACAGCTCTCGTGGTCTTTGAGGGTGAAATTAGTCAAAGCCGCCTTTTCTCTCAAGGAAGCAGCCACAGGGCTAAGAGGAGATACATGAAAAAGCAAGAATGTGTGCCACAGGCCTGGGCCCGGCAGCAGCAGGGGCTCTCTGTCCACTGGCCTCCCCAGGCGGACGGCTCACTCTCCCCCCTACCCCGCCGGGATGCCTGGTTTGAAGAAGCACCCAGCATGTGTGGCGAAGGAGGCAGGCTGAGGCCTGGGGGGCTGGCGGGGTCCACAGCAGGCCTGCTCCAAGAGGGAAGGAGTCCAGGGTGAGTGCTGGGAGTCCCTCTCCCATTCCTCCACTGCAGGAGCAGTCATCTATTCCTTCACACGCACATGCGCACGCACACACAGAGGCCTGCTGCCCGCTGACAGGCCCCTCCTGATGCTGACAGGGCCATGGCCCTTGTTCCCGTTGATGGATGAGGCCTCCCTGCACCAGCCTCCCCTAGACTACCAAAGAGGAGGAGCGGTTCTGCCGGGCTGGCCGGAGCTCCTGGCTGGGCTCCTTGAGGCTGATGGATGGCCCGTTCAAGTCATGGAGGATTATGTGCCGTAAGTACTCGCTCTCTGGCTCCTGGGGCTCGACAGGGCCATTTGTATATCAGAAGCAATTTTAACACCCAGATTCTTCCTTTCAGGTTGAAGGTAGCAGGGATTCTGGAAGTTTCTGAGGCCTTGATCTTTGAAATGTTCCTTTCTAATTTAACTTAAGGATGATGAATTGAGATGTGCACTTGATTTCATTGATTTGAAAATGTGTGAAATTGTATAAGGAGAGCCAATAGATGCTCAGCTGTCTCTAGCTGCATACCCTGAGGGAGAGGAGCTTCCTGTCTGTGGGCTGGGAGGTGTCCCCATCGCAGATGACACACAAAGGCAGCTTGTGAAAGGGCGTATGTGCAACAGGTCTGGCCTTTAATAAGGAGCCAGTAAAAGCCAGTTGTTAATTTTATCACTAGCAGAATGTGAGGTACCAGTTAGTCCATGTCGGCTATTCACCCCAGGCCACGAAGGGGGTCCAGCCTGAGGTCACTTCATGTGCAATTTTATCTTCCATAAAAGAACAGCCAGGTGAGAGATGCCAGGAGATGCCATGCCAGGAGGGTCAGGATTTCCACTGGCCCCTGATTCCCAGCCTAACCTGACCACCACTCACCCATGTCCTCTCAGAGAACACCAGGTCTTTGAGCTGCCCAGGAATTCAGCAAAAAAGCAATGCTTAGTCTGCCTGCCTCTGTTGCTTCCTCACTAAGAAACAGAGATGGTGAAATGAACCCCAAGGTCATGACAATGCAGTTAGCTGTCCTGACACTTCTACAATAAATGTCGTGTGCTCACCAAGCCAGCAAAGGAGCAGGATCAAGAACAAAGAAGGAACTCTCCAGAATCTGTGAGGAAAGCACGCACAGCCTGGTAGACAAGCCAGCAGAGCGGCCGGTTAGCAAAGACGAAACACATGTGCCCAACAGGCAGCAAGGGCACGCCTCGGTCACTAAAGACCAGGGGACAGCAGACCTCAGGCATCTGACCCAACTGAACAGAGACTTATGCCCAGTGACTGCAGGGCACAGCTGCACAGACCCGGCCCCTGTGCCAGGGTGCAAACCCACTCTCCTACGCAGCCTGAGCGGCTCGTGGAAGCACAGGGCACTGTGACCACTTTGGAAAAGCTTGTTGTTTGCTCCTCACAGGGAAGGCGTGTGCCCGTGGCCCTGCAGTGAGCTACTGAGTGGCCCTGGGAAATCCTTGAATGTGCAGGGTCAAAATTGGTCTCTAAATGGATGACGAACATGACAAAATGACCCCAAGGAGAAAGACTGATGGGGACAGGCCAAGTGGAGCATCGCACAGGGTCCAGGAGGAAAGCCACAGAGGCAGAGTCCCGGCCAGTCTGTACACCACTGCAGATGAAAGAAAGAATCCTGAGACTGCTCCAACAGTCGACTCCTCCCCATAAAGGAAGGACAGACATGCTCCAGGTAAACATGCAGAGGGGACAGGTTTGCCTAAAAGGCCAGCTCTGGCCTGGTGAGTGATGAGGGACGGTCACTGGGGCCGAAGAAGGGGGTGCGAGGCCGAGAGGGACCACAGGGCTTCAAGCCAGTTACCATCAAGAACCTTCTTTGCCCAGGAGGAGAGTCCACAGTGTGGTGCAGCGACCTTCCTCCCCTCTCTCAGCTTCAGCCCTGCTCCTCCTCCCCCTCCCTTTCTCCCTCTAAGTCACAACTTCTTCAAACCAGGAAACAAAGATAAAGGTGCCTAAACACTCCAAGGAAACCTCCCAGATAAGCCTAGCCATGCTCCGAGGCTCTCAGCCAGACCCTGTGCTAAGCCTTGACAAATGCACAACAGGCCTACACCAGTGGAGTCTCCATTGTCCTGCTCTGTAGGGCCAGGCCGGGCCTTGTCTGGCATCTAACTTCAGAACTGGGCCTTTGACCCATCACCAGGCCTCCTGCTCATGGGCACAGCAAAGGAGTTCTCCAGAAACCTAGCCGTGTCCCCTGAGCACCAAAGGCCAAACTGAGAGGGCCTGGGAGGAAGGAGTAGCCCTGGTCAGCTCTTCCCATGGGACTTAGTTAGGTGGCACGTGGTGACATGTAGCCCTGGGTCTTCTGGGGAGGCCCTGAGCACAGACATTACACTCTGCACCTACGTGCATCCCAGATGGGTGCCCCTCTGGCCCCTGTTGACCTGGGAGCTCAGGTCATAGCAGTCACTTTCCAGAAGACATTCTCCTTGGATGGAGGAACCAGGCAGGGGACACCCAGTGGAGACCAGAGAGGGAAGTCCAATGGGAGACACCGAGACTGGGCCTGCTCAGCATCCTGCTGGCTGGCGCTGGCCACACTGCCCTTTCCCCTCTGGCCTCTAGTTCCCTGAGGTCATGATAAAGGATGTGTCTGGGCAAGGCCAAGGCCCTGGCTGCACCCTCCCCTGCACACAGGGATCACAGTCCACTCTGGCAGGGACAGCTCTCTCATTCTTCTCAGGCTTCTTTTCAACACCTGATTTGTTCAGGCAAAATTACATGGTTGTAATGCTATTTCTCTGCACTGACAAGAAGGAAACGGCTTCAGAGGACGGAGACAGAGACATTTACCGCTTGCAGCCCTGTTCTCTGGGTCATTACTGAAGAAGCCCCTGAGTTGTGAGCTAATGTCACTGAATGTTTCCGGAAATGTGCTTGGTGCCGTCCCTGCGGATGGCTACCTGTGCTGCTGGGCGGTTACTCTGTAATTCTTCAACCATTTCACTCATTGTGCCAAAATACTAGCTGCTTATTACCTGCCTAGGGCTGTGAAATTGCTTGCTATTTGCTTATAGGAAAACAGAAAAATACCAACCTGTGAGTAAAGACGTTTATCACCAACGGTTGTCTCCAAGTCAGATGGGTGAAATTTTCAGCCTGTGGATCTATTCTAAATTTTAGAATAAAAATTAGTTCTCTCTTGGATGTCGTCTGCAAAGGAATAGTGGCTCCAAAGAGTCATAGGTTCTCACCAGCATAAATGTCAACAGGAGACCCCTTCCAGCACTAGGAGTGGACCAGCCTAGCAGGAAACAGCCGCAAACACTACCCAGATCACCTGGTGGCATTGTGGAATCCTAAGGGGACGAAATGCAATTTGTAAAGACAAAATCCTCAAAACGTTCTTTCAAATGCAATAGAGGAAACAATCTGCGCGAGGGTTAGTGAGGATGAGGAGGACCAGAGTGCACAGAGGCAGGGCCTGGGGACACGAGAATTCTGGGGCGGCGAGGACGTGTCCTGCTGCAGTTCACACACAGTGCCTGCAGCAGCGTGAGGTGCAGTACACAGCGGTTCTGCTGGTCGGTGCCAGCCTGTTCTCCCACCCGAGTCCCTGACTCAGGACTGCCTGGTGCTCAGCCCAGCCACCTCCTCCCCAGGCGCTGCCTAGGGTGCCCTTGGCACTGTGCAGACCACCAAATGTTGTGCGTCTCACAGTGGGACTAGAGTAATGTGGCCTAGTAGCCCTGGGACAGACAGGCACGATAGGGCCTTTGAGAGCAGGGGACTCTAGGGGGTCGGGTCATCTGTGCCATTCTAGCTACACAGGCAGCTGACAAAGTGTGGTCTTCTGGGCAACACCATTGCCAAGTGGTCAGCCAGGGAGCCCAGGGTGAGAAAGGAGAGGATTGCACACTTAAGAACACTTCCCACCCAGAATAGTTAAAATAAGCTCTCCATGGAATTCTGAAGTAGGAGGAATGGTTTGATCAAAGGTCCAGGCCAGAAGGAAAAGCAGAATGACATATGATCCTAGCTGGGGCCTCCTGAGCCCCTGGGTCCTCTGCCAACTTGAATCCACCTGAGAACTGCAGCCCTCTGCCAAGCTGGAGCCTCTGCCACCCGACCCCAAGAGTCACAATGAAACACGGAGACAGGCTGGAACCGTCTCCCGGAGCAAGATGACAGGCGTTCTCCTGAGAAACTGTGAAGTTAAACAGCTTTGTGGAGGGTAAACTGAGAGGCACCAGGATTTCCTTTTTTATAGAGGAAAAAAAAAAAAGTCTTCAAAACCCGTAGAAAAAAGTTTTGCCTGTGGCAAAGAACATCCTATAAATGTCCACTCTGCCAGAAATTTAGATTGTTCTAGGTGTGAAAGGCAATCTTTCAGCTTCAGTGTCCTCTGTCTCCAAGACAACAGCTTCAAACATGGGAGAGAACATGGCCGAGAACACACGCTTATGAAGCTACTATGGAAGACAGTAAGCTGCTGTCAGCCAGGGGGCTCTCCGCCCGATGCCACCACAGAAGGTGCTGGAAGCCAGGGAGGTGGGACAGGTGGGGCACCATACAGACAAAGAAGCCGGTTGACACCCCAGAAATAAGCAGAGTGTTCAGCAGAAGCTGGTAGAAGGCTGGCCGTGGGCGCTCGGTGGGTCTAGACACGCCCAGCGTACTCCAGCACCACTCCAGTGGGTTCCTTTCCTTGGTAATGTGCCCTCCCTAACTCTCCCACTTCTGTGCTGTTAGCAGGGTTGGTAATGCATCAAATGTTGCCGCCTCCTCTGAGGTTCTCAGTAATGTGTGATTAACGCCCAGTGTCCCAGTGGGCACCTCTGTCTTCCTCCACTTGGAGGGCTGCTCGGCTTCCCTGCACCAGGGACATGCGGTGGTACAGCTTATTGAAATGGATAAAGGAGATTTATACAGAGAGACTGTTTAGATAAGGGCAGAGCACCATCCATCTGGAAAGAGCCGCTGCTGCTGTGGATATGTGTGCATCGGGGGAAACTGGCCCCGCATTAAGTCTCGCTGTCCTATTTTGAAAGACATAAAGCTGCCACTACTAATTCAGTGGCCCGCACAATGCCTGTCCCCCAGGTTTCTGCTCCAGATTTATTGGGCTGTATGTCTCCAGGAAGAGCAAGGATGACCTCAGTGAGCACCGAGGTGCAGAGGGGACGGGGACACACCTTTGAGGTACACGGGTCTCCTGCCATGCTCAGGGATGAAGAAGTCACGAGTTCTGTGGAGACACATCTGCACCATGTTAAGTTTTAGGAAGTGTTTAAATTGACGCAAGTGGTCCAGTCATGACTCGAAACTAAACGTGTCTTTGAAGAATCCTTCTCTCCACCCCTCCAACTGAGGAATGCAGAAAAGACCACTTATTTTGATAGAACATGGAAATTTAAAAAATCCATCTCTTGCAAACCCATGTAGCTTTTCTCTTTCCTGAAACTTGCAGGGTTCTTAGGCACCTGTTTGGTTCCCAGAGAAGCATCCTCTCCAGAAGGGTAGCACGCTGATCCTTCCTGTAGGTGTGAGGTACTGCTGGGGTCTACCAGCACGCTCCCTCAGACACTCCATTGTTCATTAAATGGCAAGGCTGGGATGTGAACACATCTTGTGAGAGCACGGATTCCCTTTCTTTGAATACCGTACTTGGTGTCCGCTGGCTCTTGCTGTTGCTGGACTCTGAAGCCATGGGGCAGGGAGCTGGTTGTCTCCATTAACACGGGCATGTTGGGAGTTGCAGCTGAGCTCAGAAACAGGACCCAGCAGGGTGTCCCATTCTAAACTCTCTCTGTGGTTGGGATTGAAACAAAAACTATTTTCACACACAGCAATGTGTTTTCTGCGCTGTGGGCACATGGAGGACTTTTGTGATAACTGACACCTGCAGAGTGGGCAGTCGGCTGGGCATCCCATCTCACCTACCTGGCTCACCCATGGCCTCTCCTGCTGTGGATGCACCGTAGAGACACACACTGGGGACACAGATATGTGTGGTTTCCCTGTACACCCCCAAATAGCCTCCGGCACCTTTCCCAGAACTCCCTGTCACCACTGTTCCAGTTCCAGTCTCATGTCCAGGGCCAGCCAGGGAAGGATTATCAGGTGCCCCTGAGTGAGTGCTGCCTCCTACCTCTGGGCACCCCTGGGTCAGTACCCAGAGGGCTCAAATGGCTGCCGACAGGAGGATTTTCTGCTTTCAGACACTGCTTTTGAGCATGTAGACATCTAGCAGGCCATGGCTGGTCAGTTCCTGCATTCTGAGCAGAACCCTACACACCAGGCCGAGTTTTCCTCCCCAATCTCCTGGCCAAAAGAAACCCTGCACAAGCCATCGTGAGAGCCCCAGGAAGGAGCCTGGCAGCAGGAGTAGGTGGCAAAGGAACATGGAGCAGTGTCACACCTGCTGGACCTGCTCCAGCCTGACCTCCACGTGCCTCCTCTTGTTTCCACGTGGGACACTGCGGCTGCATACTGCAGAGGGACAGGTGAAGCAGAACGCAGACCGTGCAGGAACAATCGCCTGGCCTTGGCGCCCTGTGGCGAGGCCTAGTCTACAGGTGTACCTGGGAACATGGCCTTATTTGAAAATTGGAGTGTTACAGATGCAGTTGGTCAAGACAAGGTCACACTGGAGTGGGGGCCCTGTGTGCCATGACGTGGCAATGGAGACAGACACTCAGGGAGCAGACTGTACAACGACAGGCCCAGCTTGGGCTGTCCTTCAGGTGCACCTGCTGCCGGCTTGGCTTGCCCTCACTGGCCTCTGAGCTGTGAGGTCATCAGTGTCTGTTGATTTAAGTCCCCCAGTCTGTCACACCTTGTTAAGGAAGCCTGAGCAATCTCACTATGCAAAGGGAATAATTATCATCACAAGAGAGGGCTTTGTTCCCAAACACTCCAGCAGTGGGCCCAGCATGTGGCTCTGACTGAGTGGCAACAGCATCACCTGGGAACTTGTTAGAAATGCAAATCCAAGTACTTACTCCAGACCCAGCAAGTGTGGAGCTCTGGGGACAGACCCAGCCGCCTGTGTTTTAAAGACCTGCAGGGGGCGCTGATGTGGAAGTGCCAGGTCCTGTGGAGGAGCAGGCTCCAATGCTGACCTGTGAGAGGCTCCACAGGAACGCACTCCCGCTGCAGATGCAGTGCACTAGTGCCTCCCGGCAAGACGGGCATCCTGGCTCCCTGCAACCCTCCTCTCGTCAATCCTCAGGGGCAGTGTACAGGGCATTCAGTGACCAGGTTGGAGGCGTGTCACGAACAGTATATATCAATACCCATGTGGCACCTATTGACTCTAAAATCCAAGAGTGGCTTGCTTCCTCCTCAGTGGTGGTCAGGGGAAGGCCCAGCACCTGCCCTGTGCAGTGTAGGGCTTCCTCAGAATGCCCCAGACTCCAGAAACTTCATGAAACCATAGACCTGTCAAGTTCCATGGGATTTTTCTCTCTTCCTCTGGCTGACATGTACCTTACCCAGGGGTCTCAAGTTTTTGCTACTTCCTGTTCTCCTTGTCCATAAGCATCATTTCATCAGCGAAGTTTCCTTGAAGCTCCAATTGCTGAGCATTGCTTTATGCTAGAGAGCAGAAGCGATGTGAATCTGTGAGGGTGTATTGGTGGCCCTGCCAGGTCGAGGAAAATCTTCTGGAGCAGCAGAATCGCAAGTTGGTGGAGAGAAAAAAAATAATTTCCCAGGTCAATAGCTAAAAACCATAATCCAGGGGCTATATTGATTTGCTCTAGGAAAGCAAATACATTTGAAAGAGCAGCTTCAATTCATCACCAATTGACTAAATTTATACTAATCCACGGTCAGTCTGCAGCATCCTGCTTTCTGCACAGGAATAAAGAAAGGCAGTTAAACCAGTATTGAATTTCTATTACCACCCTGCATCTTCCAAGTCTTTGATGATACATCTAATTCTCCCAGAATTTTATTGATCTTAGTTTAATCTTGTGATAGGTAAGGGATGTTCAACATCTTCCACGAGTTCTTTTCTACCTAATTTCATGTGTCAGGACTGT
Organism: Marmota flaviventris; assembly: GCF_047511675.1. Classification (NCBI taxonomy): domain Eukaryota; kingdom Metazoa; phylum Chordata; class Mammalia; order Rodentia; family Sciuridae; genus Marmota; species Marmota flaviventris. The sequence goes on from NC_092501.1 coordinate 2,486,760, forward strand.
GGGCAGCTGTCATTGTCCAAAATGCCTATTGTATGTTCTGGAACCTGGGGGAAATCCTCAAGGACTGTATGAAATTCACTGAACCATGGTGAGTCTATTGTTAAACACCTGACTCCTATTGACCCCGTGATATGGTCAGTGGATCACAGGGCTTGGCTTGGGGAGGGGTCTCCAGGAGGGGTATAAATTCACACACAGTCTAGAAACCCCTGAAAGAACTGGACATTTTCTCTTTCCCAAAACGGTCCCTGTAGGAAAATACTGCAGGTCCATTTAGAAAGGGCTCAGGGAAGAATGCTGTGACAGTATCCCAGGACCCTTCCTCAGCACCCCAAGCCCCTCCAGCCAAGGCTCTGGTCTGTGAACTGGCTGAGCTGTGGAATCAGGTGCTGCCGTCATGTCTGTCCTTCCTGCTGTGGGTCCCAGCCTCTGTCACTCAGGATCCTGAAGCCTCAGTGAAATCAGGAAGGCTGGCTCAATGGCCACGTCTCCAAGGCTTCCTCGTCTGCCAGAGCACCACCAGGGTCACATTGCCCTTGTGCTGATGATCTTTCCAGGCCTTAGGAAAGGGCGCTCATGGGCCTGTTGGTCTGGATGTAGGGCTGTGCAGAACACACATGAGAAACCTCTTCCAATGTCTGTACCCTCTAAAACTTAGGGTCCTTCAGTACATACTGTGCCAGGAGAGTTCTGCCATCCAGCCATGGGGAATGCAAGCCCCTGTGGATCGAGTTTCTGTCAGTAACCTGGAGAAACTATTAGAGTCACCTCCCCCAAAAGAGCTGAATCACAGTGTCCTATCTCCCTGTAGGCACCATCGTCCTTGTTGATTCTGCCCACTCCTGTGCGCTCTGTCCTCTTGCTGTGGGATCTTAGAATCTGTTTCTTTGATATAAACTAATTGTATCCTTTCTCCCTTTGGAGGTTAGCTACTCCCCCAGGTCAGTTCCCACTCCTTCCCCATCTCATGCTGAGGTCAGCCCTGGTCACAATCTAGGGTCCACGTGGGTGGTTGGAGTGGGACTTAATGGGATAGGCATTCCTTTGCATATGTGCTGAGTTAAGTCATCCAGAGGGTTTAATCAAAGATACTGCCATTTTTTTTTTGTAGTTTTAAAATTTGTCCTAATTATACATGACATCAGAATGCATTTTGAAACATTATACACAAATGGAGCACAACTTCCTCTGGCTGAACATGGTGCAGAGTCACACAGGTAGTGTTATCATACATGTACCTAGGGTAACAATGTCCATCCCCACACCCCCTCCCCTCTGCACAACCCAAAGTTCCTTCATTCTTCCCCACCTCCCATTATGGATAAGCATCTGCTTATCAGAGAAAACATTCCTGCCATCCCTTTTGAAGTATTCTCAGGCCCAGGGTAGGGCAGGGAGGCTGTTTTCATGAAAAAGTCATGTCAGGGGCATTTGGAGGAATTCAAAGTTCTTATCTTCATTTGGGCCCCTCATTCCCAGTCCCATGGTCCCACCCCTTCCCCCATCAATGTCCCTCTTTTGCATGAGCATCCTGGGCTCCTGGGGCTCCAGCTGATGTTGTGATCCTGCCACCTACACCGTTCATCTTGAGCCTGACTGCCAGAGAGCTCAGCCCTGACACTGAGGGAGCAGGAGAGGGCTTAATGGTTACCATGGGCACTCTGCTTTCTCTGGCTGTGACCTGGTCTGAAGACCTAAAGACTTGGGTCTGCCCCAGTCTTTCTAGAAGCATTTCATGGTACCCAGTAGCACTTGTCCTATCTACAGTCCTTATTGTCATCATTAGTGCCACACAAGTCCCCACGCCCTCTGCATGTTCTAATAACCACTTCATATGGGCCAAACATGGGTGGAACTTAGTTATTAATGGTGTTGGTGCTTGCTTTGGGGCCAGCCTCCCATTTCACATTACAAGGAACTCAGCACCTCGGCGCAGGCTAAGGACCCTCAGATACCATTCTGAGCATCTATTTCCCGAGGCCACTCTGGTGATCATTTTTATATCAGTTGCGGTCCAAGAAACAGATAGCACACCACAGAGAGTTGAACATATCTACCTTCTACCCGAGTGGTGGGAAACAGCAGAGGCCAGAAGGAAACACGGGGAATCGCAGAAGTCACATCTCCAGGAAGCATTCCCAGCCTGGGTGGAGACAGAAACCACCACCAAGGGCTTTGTTACTGGAGCCTGGGAGCTGGGGGAGCAGCCTCTGACCTGGCAATGAGACCGGAGGACTTGCCTGAGTGTCCATATCAGGGAAGGGAAGGGAACAGCAAGAAAGGAGCTTGGGGACTTCAGGAGGCACGGTCACTCAGGGGTAAAGCAGCTCAGCAGGACAGGCACCGAAGGGGCAGGACGTGTGGGGAGTGGCGCCTGTGGAGCTGATGTCCTGGGGCCTCCTTCTGTCCTGCTGAGGTGAGTCACCTTCTGGGCAGGGGAGAATCACTGCAGGGGTTTAGGCAGAAGACTTAGAGAGTCAGCCTTGCATTTTAGAGAGAGCGCAGAGGCAGCACGGGCGGAGACCCACTGGGAGTTGCTGCCATGGTCTGGATGGTGAAAGGGCTGCCGAGGAGCGGAGCCAGAGCAGGGGCCCAGGCGGGCTGCGTTGTCATCAGACAGTGGTGCGAGGCCGCGGAGGGGAGAAGAGCAACGAGGAAAGTCAAGGTTGAGGCTGGGAGGTAAGGAGACCTGGAGCTCTCCTCTTCAGGGACCGTCTGCCAGAGCCGGGCTCGTCCACTCCTGGGCCTCGCACCCCGGCCTGCCTCCCCAGCCGGCTCCAGGCAGCAGCACAGGGCTCAGGGCTCAGGCAGAATGAAGTTCCGGCAAATACCTGCTGGAGGAGCACAGGGACAGTAACCCAGAGTGGGTGACACCAGCATCAAGACCAGGCAGACGTGGGAACATCCTGCTGCCCTCTAAAGTCCACGCTGGGAAACACAGAAGCCAGGACTGACTGAAGAGCACCAAGCGTCACACAGCCGCTCCCTGCCTACCAGCCCTCCACGGCACTAAGACCTACCCAAGGCTCCCTCAGCCGCCACAAACAGAGTGCGCTTGTCTGTCCGTCTCCCAGCTCGACCAGGGCCTCGCCCACTGTGCGGGCCGGGAGCATTGCTAGTGGCCCAGTGACTGGTCACGTGACCAACTTGGAAAATGCAAAGAACATCCACACTCTTCTCTCATGCAACGGGCTTCTCCAAATAAGGTGCCATTCTCAGGAGCCACAGGGTGACATTGGGCTGCTAGCTCTGGTGGTGGCTGAGCTTCTGTGATGTGCTAGGACTAGTTAAAAAGCCTAGGACCAGCACTTTCTTGGCATAACCTGTGAATGCCACATCTTTTCAGCAACAAGAACTTTCCCTCCTAAGAAATTTGAATCAATTGTCACCCACCACGGTGGTCGATGCTCAGGACAGCCCTGAGTGGAGGCTGACTCTGATTTATTTCAGTTTGAGCTTATGCATTACATGGGCCTGCCTGGAACTTGGAGTAGCTCCTTCGTAAGGAGTCCTGCGGCAGGGGTGGGAGGGTATACAGTCAGCTGAAGAATGGTACTCCTGGAATCGAATCCCATTTGCACTAATTCCATTCACTAATGTGTTTGTCCATATTTCATTTAGAAAACCATTACGGAACCACCAAGCTCTGTCTCCGCTGGGGAGCCAAGACGGATCGGCAGTCCCGCCCCTGCAGGAGCTCCAGAGCAGGGCAGCCAGCTCCTCCTGGGATGTGGGGGCAGGCTTCCTGGAGGTGGTGGCCAACATTTATCAGACCAGAGGCAGGGCAGGAGGTCCAGGAAGAGTGGGAAGTGATGGGCACTTGTGTGAAGGTGGGTGTGTTGACCTGCAGAGGGACATGTCTGGGCAGAGCCAGGGTGTTGGCATGAGTGGACAGCATGGCCTGGGGCATGTTCTGGGAAAAGAGAGGAAGTCAGGAAAGTGAGCTGCCCCCAGGCCACAGAGCCCTGGAGTCCTGTCCTCCCTCCTGGCAGAAGAGAACCTGCCAGGTTGCAAGTGGGGTGAGGAAGAGCGTTTCCTTAGGGAACCCTGAGGGCATCAGGGAAGTGGGCTGGAGCGGGGGCTGGAGGCAGGGAGACCGGGAGAGGCAATGGACGTGGGAGGCAGCCAGGAGCGAGGTCTGTGAAGGGCAGGTCCTCTGCCTCCCGACTGCACCACACTTGGCAATGTGGACACTATTGCTGAGTTATTCATCAAGTGTCCAGACCTTCTTGAGAAAGCTGCCCAGGACCACCTGTGCATTTCCACAGTGGCCCCTCTCCCTGTCCCACCCAGGGATCAATACAAGGGAGAGACTTGCTATAGGCCTCCTGCTGCTCTTCCCCAGGGCTTAGGATGGACTGGGAGGTGCACACAGGGCGCTAGGCCCCAGGCCAACGCTGACCATGATGGTGCCTGAACCACCCCAGCTGGTGCGTGATGATGGGCCAGCTGGTGTTGTGAATGACCAACCTGCAGCTGTGCCCTGGCACTGGGATGTCAGCTTGGAGGGGCACCTCAGGGCATTCCAGCTGAACTGAGGGGGTGGGTTCCAGACTGACCAGGTGAGGACAGATGGTCTCCCCAAAGCCCAGGGTGCAGATGGGAGCCACAGCATAGGGACGGTGCCTGAGGGTTATGACTCCTGTCCTCAAGGACCACAGTGCCTGGAACTGGGGAAACAATCCTTAGGGACTAGCAGAAGCCTCCACCCCACAGGAACCTGGTGGCTGCACCTGGATTCCAGGGTGGAGAAGGAGGGAGCCTGCGTGACTTCTCATGGATTCCTAAGCCTGGGAACGGGCCATGGGGTGGAGACGGGAGGCTGTACCACTCACTGCTCAGAGGGGCCTGTAAAGTAGAGTGACCATCTAGGAGCCCTCTTGAAGACAATGTAGACTCCGTGTTTGTATGACATGTCAAAACACATCCTACTGTCATGTATAACTAAAAAGAACAAGTAAAACAAATTTTTAAAAATGTGTGGATGTCTCCCACCAAACTATGTGACATTTTATGGTTTTCTTCAAAATGTGATTTTTAATTTTTTTCTTTTAGTTGTTGATAGAACTTTACTTTTACTTACTTATATGTGGTGCTGAGAATTGAACCCAGTGCCTCACACATGCTAGGCAAGTGCTCTACCACTGAGCCACAACCCAGCCCCTCACTTATGTCTGAGGAAAACAAGTACACTCTAGAATGGGCCTGTCGCTGAACCTCTGGGCCGTCGAAACCTCTTCCTGCAAAACAGGAGCTTGGCTCCTGGTGCAGCCTTCAAGGGCTGTGTGGGCTTCTTCTGTGGCCGGACCACACTGTGCTGAGCAGGGGTGGGGTGAGAAAGAGGGAGGCCCCTGCAAGCCTGTGCTGCCGTTCACCCCCAAGGCTCTTGAGAAGAGCACATTTCCTTGTCTCTATAGCACAAGAAAAATGACACATTCAAAAGTTCTTCACTAAATCTTTATTTCAGGCAGTGTAGACACTGCCCTTGAAGACACAAAATATGGGTGAGAACACAGGATCTGAACCTTGGGAAACATGTCAAACAGCACGGTCTCTCCTCGCTGGGCTGGGTTTGGTTATCACGGTGGTCCACGCCAGCTAAATGCAGTTTTTGGACTGAGGTAGAATGATTCTGTGCTTCGATCAGTATCATCAAATACAAATTTATGATCACATTTGGAGAGGTTGTCGTGCCCTCTGTCCGAGTAACTGAGATGAATGTCTCCTTTATTCAGTGCCTATCTCCTGTCCTTTTCTTCTCCCTGCAGAGAGGAAGGCGCAGGAATGTCCGGCTGGCCCAGAGACGCTGATCTGCGAGGAGGAGATTAGCTTCACAGACAGCACGAGTCTCCTCTTCTCTGTGAAATCGAAGCCAGTCACATTTCAGCTTGCGGTGTTTCCATCTCTGCTCACGGGGGCTGCTGCGGACATCTGTGCACCAGGCTTTGGTGGTGAAGGATTCTCCACACTCCTGACAAGGAGCATCGCAGTCGTTCCTGTGATTTTGTTAATGCTGACATTTGAGCACACGACAGAATGGAAAGGTCATCAGCTGGCTAATTGTAAAACAGCGTTTTGATCACTCATCTTCCCCAGTGCCCAGCCTGGGATTCTGACACATACTTATTACCACTCTGGGGTTCTCGAAACCAAGCCCGGTAATGTGAAGGCCGGTCTTGGGTGAGCACTCAAAGGCCGTCAATCAGGAGCATAATCCCTCAGGAGGATCCTGATCAAAGCCACAGCTGAAGTTCTGCAATCTCTCTGCTGCTTGGGAATCGCATCTTCCTGTAAGATGGCTTTGGGGTCCAGGCGAGGGTGGTGACCTGAGTCACAATTCACTGGACACTTGCGGTGTATCAGACCATAGCATTAATTACGCAGTTCCAGCAGGTGGACTAGGTCCCAACCCCCTCAGTCACAGGTGAGGCAGCGGGTGGGAGGTAAAGGAGATGCCTGGGGTGACCCGCTCAGGAGAGAAGCACAAGAACACCCAGGTATCTCGAAGCTGGACTCCAAGAAAGGCGGCCACTCTGTGTTTGCCCTACTGTCTCTACCCTCTGTCTTAAACCAGGGTGAAAGGTAGCTGGGAAGCCCTTCTCATTGCACAAAAGGATTCTTACTCTATCAAAAGCAGAGGATGAAAGAGTAAAACCACTTCCCTGAGCCCTTGCCAGGCACCTGTCAGTGTGCCAGATCCGTCCTCCCTGCATCTTAAGCTGGCCCTGAAGGTGGGCTGCAGTGTTCAGCTCTGTTCTGAGCTGAGGATAGTGGGGCTTGGGAATGCTAAGTGACTAACGAGTAGCAGAGCATGACCTCACCCAGGGATGGATTTGATTGGATGCCGCACTCTGGGGTGTAGAACGTGCGTATTGCGTCAGAGTGACTGAGCGTCAGAGATGCACTCATCCAGAGAAGAAGTGACCACAGAAGCCCCTTCCTAAGAGGCTCCAAGAACTGTCTGACTGGTTTCAAGTGCCTCCTGCCATGACTTCCTGCCTTAGCTTTTGAGGCACAGGCAAATTCAAAGCATGAAATTTACAGAATAATCATGATTAATAGTTACTGGCAATCCTTGCCCTTTAGGGATGAGAAAACAGAGCTGAGGAAGGTGAAGGGACTGCCCAGGGCAGAGAACCCAGTGGCTCCTGCATCTGAGGCACCTGTCCAGGCAGGTGGCCCTCTCGCTGACCTGGCCCTAGGGTCATTCTCCCCTGTGCTCACCCCACACAAGTGCTGCCCTTGTCCTGGTTCTGGCCTTGGAAACCCCTAGCATTCAGTGGCCTGCCTCTGAAAGGTCATGCTGGGCTGTTGTCTTTTCCATAATGATGATCCACAGCCACTTCCTGGATCACAGCCCTCCGGCTTTCCTTCTTGGTCAAGGAGAGCCCTGTCCTACTTGGGGGAAAGCTGAGTTTTCCTTTGCATAATTACAGCTTTGATGATCACTTCTTGTCTCTCAGTGGGAATCTGTTTATTCCTTTGTGTAAACTTTTTTGCCTTGTTATCTAATTTCCATTCATAGTGATAAAAGATAAAGCACATTTCATTTCACCCAATCCTTAAGAAATGGGTATCGCTTTTGTTTCTTCTGAATTTTATTACCTCTGTGAATTGCATAATCACTTTCTCTTATTTTTCTTAACAGATGAGAAAGTGCAGAGTCTGTAATTAAGGCCTGGGTCTGAGTGCCATGATTTCCCATCACCCATCCCAGGAGGTTTCTCAAGCTCAGGATCCCCTCTGTTATTAGGGATGAGAAGACATGTCAGTCAGGACAGACTTGGTTGCGCTGCAGTGACAAACAGTCCAGGCAGATCTGTGGTTTGAAGCCATACTATTCTCCCCCTGTTGCAGCAGGTCAGCTGCACTGTGCTCTGCATCAGCATCGACTCCTCCAGGGCCTAAGCTGATGGGTGCCTGGGCCATGGCCAGGAGAATAGGGCAGAATGAAGCTGATCCTACAACTCTCATGCCCAAGGGACACAGGTCATTCATTCTGCTCACAGCCCATTTACCAGAGCTAGTCAGGGACCCTCAGTCAACCAGTGGGGAGGTGGCAGAGCTCAGGATACTCGATGGCATAGGATGGTCTGCAACAGACTCAGCAGGCATTTGGAGAAACTGAGGCAAGGGTGGATGACTTAATTTCACAGTCACTAGAAGAACCTGGACTAGAGCAGACATCTTGTGCAGGGACATTGGTGTTTGTTCCTGCCAGGCCACTCACCTGCAGCAGCAGAGGAGGGCAGAGGGGAGGGAAGGGGAAATGGCGAAGTGATATTGCTGAGTTTCATTGTTTCATTGTGTGCATGAATGAACATGTGACAACACATCCCACCATTGTGTGTGGCCAGAATGAACCAATAAAAACATGGGAAAGGAAACGATGGAGGGTTTGTATCTGAGTTCGAGGAGCACTTGGCACAGGCTGGTAGTGTGCCTGTGTGCCAGAGGTGGGCACAAAGTCTGATGGCCCTTGCACATCCTCACTTAGGGGGCTGTGGGGATGTCCCTGTCATGTGAAGGACTGCGGGTTTGCAAGGTTTCTGGCCCTCAGGAGGCACCTCTATGGAGAGGTGCATTGGAAGTTGGGTGCCACACCCCCGGGGCTCTCTGTGCAAGCCAGTCTCCCGCCCTCGGCCTGTGGGATGCAGCAGGGCTCAGCTAGCCTCACCCTCAATTCTCCAGCTGGCTTCAAGTCAGGCTCTGCCAAGAGGAGGTGCCAGTGGAGACCGCGCCTGGCAGGCCCCAACAGGGGTGCTTCCCTCCTCTTCCTCCTAGTTTGCTCCTGAAATGCTCAACCAGCCTTGTTCCTGAGACATGGTTCCTGCCTTTAACCTATGGCTGAAGCATCTTCCTTTAGATGAATGGAATTTGCTCTTCCTGACACTCACAGGACCAGCCTCTATCACCAGGTGCCCTCCTCTAAGACCGGCATCAGCCAGGTGACACCCTACTCCAGAGAGCTGGGGTTTGGCTCTGTGGGAAGCCCTGCTCCAGGTTCCAAGTGTTGGGAATGATGCCCGCCTGGCCCTTTGCTCTGCCGTGTCCAGGGTGTGAGTGGCCTCAGCCACTGCCACCTCAGGATGCTCAGTGTCTTCCACTTGCCAGTCGCCCAGGTAACGACTCCCCTCAAATCAGCAGTTCTCCCTGCCAAGTCACCTCTGTTTCATGGACGGTGAGGTTCTCGCCCCTTGGTCAGCCCCTGACTGGCCCACAACCTACATGAAAGTCACAACTGCTAAACCACCGCAGGAGAGGCCACTGGGCTGGACATGGTCACCAGCAATAGCTCCAGAACCCTGCTGACCCCTGGCCTACAAAGCTGGGCTGACTTCACAGGACCGCTCCTCGGGTTAAATAATGCCCGGCACCAAGAGGTCCCCTGAGCATGAAGATCACTGACCAGACCTTAGATGTCAGTGTCACTGTCATTGCTATCAATGCAAATCAGAGCACTACTTCAAAAAGATTAAAGACACACATTCCCTAAATCTTGATTCCCAGTAATAATCACCATTTATATTGTATTAACATTAATGCAGATTTTTTCTCCTACACAGAGATAGATTAGAAATAGGGAGTATGGGAGTCAAATTTTACTTAAACAGAATCATCATGTAGAATATCGTCTAATAAGTGCATTAAGCTTAATTTTAGTAGAATTAAACAAAAAAGGGAGCAGAAGTAAAACTGGGAAAATTATTGAATTTTAATTACATATCCATATTCTTCATACAAGGTCCTTCTGAGATGTCAAGTTTGAGCATTGGGGAAATACCGAGGCTCCGGTCCTTTGTTTAGATAGTTTCTGTGTTGCTGGGTGACGACTGACTTGCTTTTCTGCAAGAAGAGCTTTGAAAAGTACAGGGTGCTCCCGGTTCCTGTCTTCCCTCCTTCCGTTTTTGTTAGAGTTAGTGTTATTATTTGAATTGTTATTGTGGAGATTTGTCAAACATTCTATTCCAGGTCGGCAATCCTCACAGCTGTTTATTATCAGTGCTACACATATAGATGGCTTGGCAGCTCATGTTGGCCCCCTACCGCGGTGTTCCATGCCTGAGAACGCAGTTTCCATTCATCACTCGGCTTTCAAATCTCAATCATCAAACAGACGCTTCAGGAGGATGCGGAGCTGTGCTGTCTCCCGGGGCCCCTGGGGAGGACAGGGCTGCTGGTGACCAGCTCAGGCCAACTCTATACTGCGCTGTATTCAGACACTTCAGGACTCACCTTTGTTTTCTTCAACTGACAACCAAAGAGGTATGCAGTTAGCTCAAAATGAGTCAATCTGAAGAGACCTGCAGAGCGTTAGGTGACCACCAGCCCTGCCCACTCCAGGGGCAGAGCTGCCTGGTCAGGCACAGCGCCCAGCAGTGCTGGCCATCCCTGCTCTGGCTATGGCCATGCACAGAAACACCGCACCTCAGGCTCCACCTCCTGTCACCAACTCTGAGGAGGAGCTGTGTCCCGAAGGCTCTGCCGTGAGGCTGTACCTCCCTGGCAGTGGAGGGCTTAAGCCTGAAAGGGGGCTGCCTCTCCATTCCACAGATGCAGATGCCATCGGGGCAGACTGCCCTCCATCCCCAAAGGCTCCCTGAACTTGGCAGTGACCTTGTGGAGCAGACTCAATGGAAACCGCTTCTCCCAGCTTTTATTTTTCTGAAGGGATCTTTACCTTGTACAAAATCAACTGTGAAGTGGATTTCACATGATACAAGGCACCTGTGTTATGTGCAGTTGAATGATGCCTGGCAAAAGTGCGCATCCACACGGCCCCCTGGACCACCAAGATGGGCAGCGCGTCACTGCCCCAGCTGCTCTCCCTGGCCTCTCGTCTTCAGCCTTCCTGGCCACCTTGCCCCCAACCCGAGGCAGCTCCTGGCTGGCTTTGCTCACTCCCTGTCACTGGTCCTGTCCTGGCACTCTACATGATGAAGTCACACAGCTTCACATTCTGCTGCTGGGGACCAGAGGTGCACTGAGGTCAGTGGCTGTCAGTCACCCGTGGCCATGTCCCTGTGGTCCCATCCTGTGAATATGACAAGATGGGCTTGTCTTCCACCTCTCACCTCTGTGCTGCCTCTAGGTTTTGAACAATAATTGGAAAGGGCTTAAGTGTCCAGTCGGAAGCAGGCCCTTCCCGCAGCGCAGATTTCCTGGTGGCATTTCGAGGAAGTGGAGTTGAAACAGCCCCTAAACTCAAAGCTCTCCCACAGCCTCAAATAGTTCCTATAAGAGAAATGAGAAGAAATGAAACACTTCCCAAGAAGGCAAAGAACACTGCATTTCCAACTACCCACGGGCAGAGGAATAAGGATGGACGAGTGCAGATCTCTCTGGAGAGTCCTGGTAGAAATCTAGTGGCACAGAAAAGAAAGAGAGGAGCAAAAGGCCAGAATGTTCCTGGAAACCACCATCAAAATGGAGGGCCATCCTAAACCAGAAGATCCCCTCAACCCATGTATGGTCACAGGGTGGCCCCCGGCTCAGCGGGGCTCAGAAGGCCATCGCTGGGCAGAGCAGATAAGAACTGAGGCCGCCGATCTGCAGGGGGAAGATTTAGAGTCCTGCCAGATAAAATTGGTCCCCAAACATCAGAGGACACAGGCCCACCCACCCTTCCCCGGTCTCCACCCTTCCCCGGTCTCCACCTCGGTCTCTACACTTGCTCCAGTTGCAGACGCTGCCTTAGGACGGGAAGCCAGGCAGGTCCTGCAGCCCATGGGGTGGAATGACCTGCAGCCACCCTCTGATCCAGGCAAGCGGGAGGAGCAGTCACAGGCCTGTTGGCACTGGGCGGCATGTCTCTCTCTGAGCCTTACTTGTACCCAGTTTTACCCATAATCCTAAGATTATGCATACTCAGAATCCCTAAAATAGAATACAGGAACTAATGAGCACAACTTTATTTGGATCAAGTAACCTAAATGTGCAGGAGGGGGGTGGGGTGAGAAACTTGAAACACAGTAATTTACACAGTAATTGGACTGTGTAGTCTGATTATAGAGCCCGAAAAAAGACTCTGAGCCAACATGGAAGTCTAGCTACTGTTTGTTTTCCAGTGCTGGTGTTCTGCCCTGTGAAAAGGCTTTTCTTAATCCTGGGACCATGCACATGGATGGACGCAGTGAGGCTCCTGAGTGGAAAGGGGGGAGCATGCTCCGCTCTGAGCTACACGAGCTGCCGGTGGAACAGCCCACCCTGGAAGCACACGTCTATCTGACCACAGAGAGGTCCCAGCCACACCAAGACTGGAGAAATGGCTTCCCTGTTCTCTTCAAAGACATCAAAGCCAAGAAACAGTAGAGCTGAGGAGCTGATAGATTAAGAGGGACAAAGACATGGACAGCCAGATGGGGCAGGGCCCTGAAACCTGGGCTGCAAAACCCAAAACGAGTGCCAAGAACATCCCTGGAACAGTGGAGATGGCTGGAATGGGAGCAGGGTCAGGCGGTGACCTTGTGCAGATGCTAAGTCCCCTAATTTCACAAGTTCCGTGGTAATACAACAGATGACCTTATCTCAGCAAGAGCACCCTGGAGCATTTGGAGGTAAAGGGACTCTTGACTGCCACAGGCTCTTTAGTGAGGGGAAGGGCGTGTGATCTGAGTCACACACAGTTGGGGAGAGGAGGCCACGTGCACACCGTGGGTGGGCGACATGGGATGGAGGTTTCTTCTCTGGCCCAGGCCCTGCCACTCCCCAGAACACAGGGCAGGGGGCTGCCCACAGGAACGGGGGGAGACAGAAGAGGGGGTGAAGCAGGGCCACAAGGTTCTGTCACCTACTGTCACCTAGGAGGACCGGCCCAGGGCACTGGCCATGAGGTGTGCCAGATAAAGGGCTCAGTTTAACTTAAACTCATGACTATGTGATACCAACCTGTGGGTCCAGAGGCTCCCATGGAAGCAGGATGTCCTGCCGAGAAGGACTGTGGACCACAAGATGGGCCAGTTCTGAGCCCCTGAGCAGGTCGGCTGGCCTCCCCAGGGCTGTGTGTCCTCACCTCTAGAATAAGGTACTGGGCTCCAGGTCCCTCTGGGGCCCTCTGCCCTGACATCCACATGCCAAAGTGGACAGGTCATTGTTCCCCAGGCCTGTCTGAGGACGTGCCACCGTCTACCATTCAATTGCAATATTTATGATATTATATTGCAATATTTATTATAATAAATTGCAAATGTATTCCTTTCTTGCTAACTTGCTCTCCTGCTGATGACTCTGTGATGGTTTATTTTGTGACCCAATTTTAATTGGTTTTCGGGCTCACTTTCCTTATGGACAGTATTGTGATTAGTAAGTGAAGTTTGGCCACACCAGACGCCCCCCACCCCAGGTTCACATCCTTGTTTCACTCTTTGTTCAGCTGACCTCACCTTCTGTGGAAAATGGGGCTGAGGTGTCGAGTTTGGCCTGAGGGCTAGACACACAGGTGAAACCTCAGGTGCTGGGGACATTAGGCCAGCCTCGTCCAAGTGCAGTGTCCTCCCTGGGAAGGGAGCGGCAGGAGCCTGTCTACGTGTGGCGTTCTGTGCTGCTTGAACACTGTTTTTGTGCTTCTTAGAGCATGGATTTTCTGTGTCAAAATTAAAAATAAAGAAATATTTTGTAAGGAGCTATCTATGTGTTCCAAACAGCTAACCAAATCATGCCTTCGCCTGCAGACGGGAGTTCTGCACCATAAGCCTAAGAATCTCTGCAGAAGATAATCGCCTTTAAAATAGTCATCTGCTTGGAGTCTGTCCATTGCCAGCCGTCATGAGGAGAGCAGTCGGGAGACCCTCCAAGGGGACATTTTCCCCGCTCAGGTCTCAGGTTGACTCACAGCTTCCCATTTTAGGAAAATAAGTCAAGCAGTTCCAAAGAGGCCTGTCAGCTCTGAGCCAGTTTTCAGTACATTCTGGAAGAGGCTTTGATCTAATTTATGAAAAGAAGTGCTGCAGGCTGTGAGAACCAAGGCAGACAAACTCCCAAGCAGGAGAGTGCCAGTAAATCACCGGGAGGGCTGGAGGCCATCGGGGTCCAGCACAGCAGGCTCTGGGGGGAGGCCCAGCAGGCTCTGGGGGAGGCTGCAAGCAGCTCCACCCCCAGGCGCTCAGGACAGCCCGGGAGTCTCAGAGCCCATGGCTCTGACTGCAGTCTGGAGACCCCTTCCTAAGGTCCTTCTGCAGCAAGACTGGCCTCCCACTTTGAAAAGAGGACAGTGGAGGGTTGGTCATCAAAGAGGAACCCAAGACCAGGCATCCTATGGACATCTCAGCTTGGAATTTTATTTGCTTTGGGAATGAATGCAACATATAAAATTATTTGGAAATCAATGCCAGCTGCCAAGTGAATTTTAAATGTCTTTCCAATTTAAACGTCAGACCTAAAGGTTGTCATAAAATCCCTGTTAGTTCTGTTGAAGGAAATACAGAAGACATTTCCTTGTCTGGGACCGAGCCCAGCCTGCCCTAGTGTCTGATGCTCTGGGAGATGCTTGTTAGAGCTGGTTTCACAAGCATCACAAGAGAGGAGTCGCGGGTCCTCCAAGGCCCCGGCTCCGTGGGCTGCTGGGACCCGGCGGCCATTCGCCCATGGACTGGAAGTCAGTGCCTGTCACACCTC